>NC_068288.1:27348637-27672387 GCF_025860055.1 Xyrauchen texanus | reverse complement strand
CATTTGGAGCACAGAGTCAATAAACACAGCACAACATTACTCTTGGCTTCCGGCAACTAATTTTCCAGAAATAATTGTCTAACGAGGTTTTGGCTTTGTTTTTGCAGTCTCTTTCTTTCTTGTTTTTTTTTTTTTCTTTCTTAAACAAGCCAAATTACTAAAGAAACCCCTTTTCTCTTTCTGTTTTGAAGCTAATCAAGTGCAAAAGACTTTGATGCTTTTTGCTGTGAAGTTTGCTCCATATTTTCTGAAGTGGATTGTGTTTCATGCTCTTTGGTACTTCAACAGCCTGGGCATTACTGACAGACTCTGACATTCACGGGTGTACATTCATAAAAACCCTTCAAAAATATGTGCAAAAATAAACTTTTAAAGGTGTTTCAATGTCAAAACTGTTTCTTGTATCCCAGCTAAAAGGGATAGTTCACCCAAAAGGAGAATTCTCTCATTATTTACTCACCCTCATGATATTCCAGGTGTATAACTTACTTTCTTCACCAGAACATGTTTGAAGAAAAATAAAATAATATTTAGCTTAGTAGGCCCTTAAAATGCAAACAAATGGAGATTTCTCTTTTGAAGCTCTAAAAAGTCACCAACAATCAGAAAACATTATCCATACGACACCAGCTGTTAAATGAATGTCTTCAAAAGCAACATAATTGCTTTTAGTGTGAAAAAAGATCAATATTTAAGTACTTTTGAACTATAATCAAATGCTTCACTAAAAGGTGGAGTTCAAGCAGTATCTCGTGTGATGTATTCACATTGCCGTGGATACAGGTGTAATCTCACATTCTCCACTTGGTTGAGATATCCAGGATGAGCTCACAAATGCACTATTGTTAATAAAGAAATGAAATACAGATCTAATCAAATCAATACAGATCTAAACCAAAACCAACCAACAAACTGTACAGCGTTCCTCCTACACAGTTGTAAACAGCGTTGCTCTTCCACTGTGATGCACTTTCGTCAGCTCTCGCGTGTTTCAAATGCCAATGCGATTATGTCACACGTGCGTACCGCTGCTCACCGGAAGCGTGATTTAGAGTTAAAAAAAATACTTGAATATTTATCTTATTAACACTAATAGCGATCATCACCTTAGAAGACATTCATTTAACATATGGTGTTGTATGGATGAAGTTATGCTGACTGTCTGTGGTTTTTGGAGCTTCAAAAGAGAAATCTCCTTTCACTTGCATTTTAAGGACCTACTGAGCTAAGATATTTTTCAATTTTTCTTCAAATGTGTTGTGGTGATGAAAGTCATACACACCTGGGATATCATGAGGGTGAGTAAATTAACTTTACTCACTTTAGTTAAATTAACTTTAGTTGGCTCTGCACTTTATTGTAATTTAATATAATTCTTGGTTGATTCCCCCAAAACTAGTAAACGCTGTGGGTCTAGGGCACTATCAAAACATTGCTCTGTTTGCAATCAAAGGCTCAACCAATGACATCCATTTTAACTGTTGATCGCTTCGTTCAGGAGCGGGTTTGGTTATTAGCAATAATTAATAATTATCAAAGATAATTCTTAATGATTAAAATCAAAAGAACATTGATTAGAATCAACATTAGCTTATTAATCCTTCAAATCAACCATCATCAAAGACAACTATCAATTATCAAAATCAATGGAATATTAATTATTATCAAAGACAACTATTAATTATTAAAATCAATAGAAGATTGATTAAAACCAGCATTAGCTTATTAATACTTCAAATCAACAATCATCAAAGATAACTCATCAATGATCAAAATCAATAGAATATTAATAAGGATTAATATTGCCATGGTACCACCCTGGAATCAGGGACTAATAACCAGACACTATAACAGTCTGAATATAGGATGGTTCTCTTAGGAAAGTTGACGTCTGGAGAATATAGAAATTCAAAATGAAAACAATGAAGGCTTGAATTCGAGCACTGACATCCCCTACCAGCCCTTGACACAGGTGCATGCAGAACAATACCAAAACACTTCTCTTTAAAGTATAACAAAGTTTATTGGTGCAGTAATATCAGTTAATAATTAATCCAATGCAGTCGATAAACTTCCGACTTCCAACTACAAACTAAACAGTAACATGATTAGATATGGTAACAAATAAGCCTATAATACATGAGAGGAATGTATGTGTTTGTGTGTGTGTGTGTGTGTGTGTTGGATGAAGTTATGCTGACTGTCTGTGGTTTTTGGAGCTTCAAAAGAGAAATCTCCTTTCACTTGCATTTGGTAACAAATACCACCGAAGCTGGTTCTAGCGATCGTGGGAGAGAAGGCAACCATTAGTTTTATCACTCAGATGCGGTAAACGACCCGTAATCCATCCGCCGCAGTCGTTGGTTCTTTAATGGATACACTCAGTGTGCTGGACTCACCCGCGATGGTGGAAATGCTCAAACAGACAAACTTGATCGATTTGTTTGATTTTGGCGCCGTTTGTGTTATCAGGCTTTGAGTGTTCCTACAGGCCGCAGTCAGGCTTTATGACCGTATTTAGGCCTGCCTATGTCTCCTATCTGATTACATGAGGCCCAACATAACCTATTGTAAGTCTGATTGCTTAGAAACGTAATAGCACACCTCTCCTCAACAAGCCACATGTTTTTTTCATTCATGTTGATGCATTTGACAAACCTCAAACCCCTAACCCAAGTATAAGCAATAGTAATAGGGATTCTACCAAGCACGACTTATAATGACATCACTTATATCTCTGTGATGCAGTGAGTGGTTGAGGAATATTTATGGCCTATGCTATAAATTACGCACCCCCCTCCCCATGGCACATCCATTTGATGACACCTCTTTGTCTATATCTTCAGCTTGATGACCTGACAGTTAGAATAAGGCTACGATCCCACATCAACCTAAATTTCACACACACCTCATCGCTCCCCTTAGACAAGGTGTCGATCTTGGGGTGTCTTGATTTGTCAGTTTTTAAATTAGTTGGAGATGGAAATAGCTATCGTTCTCCTCAAGAGACTTAACAAGTGCTATGAGCCTTATCCCATTGCAGTCTGTCATGTATAGATGTTCTCAACTTCTATTTCTCGATTTTTGTATATACACTTCGTTATACTCTATCTTCTCATCTTTGGACCTATTTTAACTTGGTTGCTATAGATTAATGTATTTAAACGGGTAGTTCTGCCAGAAAATGTAAATTCTGTTATAATTTATTCAGGCTCAACTTGTTGTTCTAATACTGTTTGACACTCTTTCTTCTGTGGAACACAGATTGACCATTCACTTTTATTGTATGGAAAAGAATATAATGAAAGTGAAAGGTGACTTAGGTTTGGAACAACATGTGGGTGAATAAATGAAGGAATTTTGGTAAGCTATCCCATGTGTGTTGTTAAGTTAAAACAAGCGTAATATAAAGTATTGATGTGCTTTAATTGCTACTTTATATGGTTATTATGAGAGATTGATTTCAAATGCATTAGCTATAGGTGCTCAGGGAGGGTGTTTAATTGCTGTCGGTGGTGGACTGTATCTCTGCCTTAAGGCAAGAGCTGATGTCTGTTTCAGCTCACCTGCTAATTTCACTTCATACACACGCTCCCAACCCATCTGTTCAACGATCCATGCATGGTTTGTGTATTTACTACAAGTAAAATGTGTGTTGCTATGTGTAGTGTGTGCCTGCTTATGCACCTGCTTAGTGGAGAATGGGCTGGGCTTTGTGTGTCTGGTTTCAAAGTATGCAGCTGCCTGGTAAATATTTATAAATCTATTAGCATGTGTTAAACAGATTCTTAGCCTTAACAGTGGTTTCCATGCACAAACCAGACTCTTGGCAGACAATTGTGTGTGCCTTGGGCTTTTGGCTTGGTTGGGTCGGTTTAACCTTTGGCTGGGTGAATGATGATTGCTTTACACTTTTTGTATGATCCCCATTGACTTTTCCGTTTGTTTGCATTTTTATTGTTGTTCCATAGTTATTGACACACTATATCTGTTACATTTGACTTTTCTTATATTTGTGTATTTAGCAGACCCTATGTTTGTGCCAATTAATTCAGGATGTAGCCAAGATGTCAGAGTCAAATAATAAAGGGATAGTTCACATATGGAATTCTGACATCATTCACTCATTCTCTTGTTGTTCCAGTAAGACTTTATTTTCTTCTGTAGAACACAAAAGTAGATGTTAGGCAGGATGTTAGCCTCTTTCATCGTTCACCTTCTCCATTCACTTTTTCCATGCAATGAAAGTGATAGTGAGGTCATTAGGAGGTCTCTGTATCATACTACTTCATCTTTGTTGCTTTAATAATTTTGTTTGCTCATATCATCAGTAACATGATCCGCTCAACACACTCGCTCCCTCTTTCTCCTGCATGTTCTTTATCTTTGGTTGCTGGCTGTGCTCTAGATTCAGGTGGTTATTTGAGGTCAACTCAACTAAATGCCATTTCACTTATAGATCAGATCTATTTCTTCAGCAAACACTGCTAGAGATAAAAGCCACGTGAGGTTGCTGTGGAAACTGTCCAGGCTGTTATGAATGTTGTCTTTTTTTGAATTGATTCACATTTTCATTTTTTTTTTACTCTCTCTGATGCTCCTTATGTCACTCTCACAATCAATTGCAAGATTTGACTTGTTTGAGGGGGTCGAGGTTTCTGTATTTATTAAAACAGATTGAATCCACCATGTGTCTAGCTGGATCTAGCCTTGACTTAATGTCAAGATCTGCATTTATATAGTTTCAATTTCAGCTAGTTCCATCAAATAGAAGTGGACATTTTTTCCCATTATATTCTTCACACAGTCCGTAAAGTCCATACCTGCCAACACTCCTGATTTTACCAGGTTTCTCCCATTTTTCCACCCCCCCTCCTGCTGCACTCCCGATTTACAATTTCTCCTGATAATCTCACGATTTTCCGAATCCACACTTTGCTCGTGAGAATGTATTAGACCTCCAGGTGGAGTTGCCGCCCATCCTTTAATACTAAAGTGGAGGGTGTGGTAAGGGACTGTCTGAAAAGTACACACATTGTAAGATGTACAAAATTACACAGATCCAACAACGTAGGAATACAATCACTGAGTCATGAAGTCAAGACAGTAAAGTGAAGTGAATTATTATTATTTTTTTAATTAAATAATATACAAAAATACATATAAACAAACACAGATGTATACATAAGATAAAGAAGATATATAATTGAAGACCTAAATATAATTATAGTTTTTATAATTCATAGGTCTGGAAAGTTCTCAGCCACTAGCGAGAAGGCAAGGGAGGCAGTGTCACTATTTGCTCATTTCAATAACATTGAAGGCCTGAGCGTGGCATGAATGTGAGGGCGATAACCACCGAATATAGACAAAGTCACATAAGTGGTGACATTGGCTCAGATTAGCGCAGATTCGTCTAATATGCTGTCTATCAATCAATGCAATAAACCCCTCTTCTCATGCTCATCTCCGCAGATCGCTATGTGTTGGACAAACTGAATTAAGTGTAAAAACTATCTGCAAATAAAACAACTAACCGACATGGATAACAGCACTTTTGGTCACGTCCAAATCAAAATGAACTTGAAATGACCTGAAACAGGAAATGGTGTGCTAGAAGCCCCTTGAACGCTTGCTCTTAAATGTGGCAGCTTGTGCCTTCATGAAACATTCACTGTTTACCAAGGAGTAGATAAATAAAAACCCATATCGGTTGACCACTAAATGTAGGACAATAGGCATTTTTACAATTTTGTTAAAATGTTTGCATTATATATTTTTATGTAGGCCTACTTTTTTTATATCATATGTTGTGAAATCTCATATGTCAGATTTCAATTTTAATTTGTGTGTTAAAAAAAATTTATGTCAGATTTCAGATTTGTATTGGTTTAACCTGAAAGCTATGTAAATGTAAACTGGAACTGAAATAGGAATTTGAAAAAACCTGAGATGGCACTCTGCCTCATCATTTCAAACGTCCACCACACGCCACTGTTCTCAGCATATAAGAAAAGGTATACCATTTAATTTTTTATTAATAATTCAAAAACTAAAAAAGCTAAAACTGTGAAGGATGTGGTAAGGGACCATCTGAATACATGGTCATTTTCTTGGTATTATTTATCTTCAATAATATTATACTGATCGGTACTGCAGCTCCCTATACGCATATTGCACAGCCTGCATAGGTACCTGCTCCCTATGGGGCCACCACCTTACTCCACCTACTGCCGTTCATCACACACACACACACACACACACTCACACATGGTGAACATGGTGCCTTCAGGCATTTGGAAATTGTTCCCAAGGATCTACCAGACTTGTGGAGCTCCACAATTTTTTTCTGAGGTATTTGCTGATTTCTTTAAATTTTTCCATGATGTCAAGCAAAGAGGCACTGAGTTTGAATGCCTTAAAATACATTCACGAGTACACTTCCAGTTCAGTACACCTCCTATCAGAAGCTAATTGTCTAAAGATTTGACATAATTTTCTGTAATCCAAGCTGCTTAAAGGCACATTTAACTTGGTGTATGTGAACTTCAAACTCACTGGAATTGTGATAGTCAATTAAAAGTGAAACAATCTGTCTGTAAAAATTACTCATGGCAAAATAGATGCCAAAATTTGGAATAATGTACAGATTTTACTGTTTCGGAAGGAAATTGGTACTTTAATTCACCATGGTGGCATTCAACTCATCACAAAGTATAGTCAGGACACTACTGATTTAAAAAACAGCACCATCACTATTTGGAAATATTTATTTTTGATCAAATCTAGACAGGACCTATTCACAGCAGCCATCAATCACTCCAACACCTTTTCCTTGAGTAATCATGCAAAATTGTTAATTTGGTACTAGAAAATCACTTGCCATTATATCAAACACAGTTGAAAGCTATTTGGTTCAATAAATAAAGCTTAAAATTGTCTTTGTATCTGGCATGTCTTAAGGAAAACATTATTTTAACCCTTTACAGTAAAGATCTTTCAAATACAGTGTCCTGAAATTGACATTACTTTTTGCTCTCTCTCTCTCTCTCTCTCTCTCTCTCTCTCTCTCTCTCTCTCTCTCTCTCTCTCTCTCAGATTAGAGGACCGGAACTAACTGTGATTTTTCAGCCTAATGATGGCTTGCTTCACTGATAGTGACAGCTCTTTGGATCTCATATTGAGAGTTGACAGCAACAGATTCCAAATGCAAATAGCACACTTGAAATGAACTCTGGACCTTTTATCTGCTCCTTGTAAATGGGATAATGAGGGAATAACACACACCTGGCCATGAAAGAGCTGAGCAGCCAATTGTCCCATTACTTTTGGTCCCTTAAAAAGTGGGAGGCACATATACAAACTGTTGTAATTCCTACACCGTTCACCTGATTTGGATGTAAATACCCTCAAATTAAAGCTGAAAGTCTGCAGTTAAAGCACATCTTGTTCGTTTCATTTCAAATCCAATGTGGTGGTGTATAGAGCCAAAAAGATTAGAATTGTGTCGATGTCCCAATATTTATGGACCTGACTGTATATATGTATTTGTATGTGTATATATATATGTATATATATGTATACACACACACACACACACACACACACACACACACACACACAGTATATACAGACTTACAGGGGCTTACAAGCGTTTTTGCAGAAAAATATTTATTACTATTTAAAAACTTAAATTGTAAAAACTTAATTTCCAAGTTACATTTTAATATAATCCTAGATTTTCAATGAAGTCTCAAACTTTTGAACCCTGCTTTATATCATTATATAATTTTATATCATGCTTTTTCTGTCTCCTATTGAAGACAAAGTTGAGGCCTGTTAACATACTGCTGACCATGTTCTCTCCTCATTTCGGCTGAGACATCTCCATCAATTATACATGGACTTTTTAGAGTCTAGATCCAAATATGGGTTTAAATACATCAAGCTAGTCTCCAGTTCTTTCCCTATTTGATCAGATGCTCTTAGACAGGATGTGATGAGCCAGGAAACAACGGTTATTGAGTTTGCACAGCGATTGATTGAGTCAAGTCTGGATCAACCAGGAAGGAACTCAAGTCTCCCTTTTAATTAACCTGCTTGTATCTTCAGACTGTCTGTCGATACAGCAGCTAGCCCTGTGTCTCACTCAACACCACTGTAAGACAACGTGTAAATAAGCTCACCCCGCTGGAACAAAGTGTCGAGGACTGTGTGATATTTGTCATCTGCTCATTAAACAATGCCAGTGCAGTTGATCATGGTCCTGTGTTACTTGCTGTTGCTGTAATTTAGCTACACTTGCAGCCAAAAGATTGGAATAATGTACAGATTTTGCTGTTTCGGAAGGAAATTGGAACTTTAATTCACCAAAATGGCATTCAGCTGATCACAAAGTATAGTCAGGACATTTACTTTTTCACTATATAGCTCCATCACTATTTGAAAAAAGTAATTTTTTTATAAAATCTAGACAGGACCCATTCACAGCAGCCATCACTCCAACACCTTTTCCTTGAGTAATCATGCTAAATTGCTAATTTGGTACTAGAAAATCACTTACCATTATATCAAACACAGTTGAAAGCTATTTGGTTTGTTAAATGAAGCTTAACATTTTCTTTTGTATTTGTTTTTGAGTTGCCACCGTATGAAATAGACTGGCATGTCTTAAGGTCATTATTAGGTCAAAAATGACAAAAAAGAAGCAGCTTTCTCTAGAAACTCGTCAAAGATTGAAGGCTATGCAATGCTTGAAATTGCCAAAAAACTGAAGACTGCATACAATGGTGTACTCAACAGTCTTCAAAGACAAAGGACAACTGGCTCTAACAAGGACAGAAAGAGATATGGAAGGCCCAGATTAAACTAAACAAGAGTATAAGTACATCAGAGTCTCTAGTTTGAGAAATAGATGCGTCACGTGTCCTCAGCTGACAGCTTCATTGAATTCTACCCACTTTTGATGAAAGCGTCTGCCAAATGAATAAATGTAAATGTACCCATTTACCCGAACACCAGTTTCATGTACAACAGTTAAGAGAATGCCACTTTGGTTAATAAAAGTACCAATTTCTTTACATAAGAGCAAAATCTGTTTATTCCAAACTTTTGGCCGCCAGTGTATATGAAAGCACATCTGTGGTTGGTACAGTACATTTGCCTTATGGAAAGACAAGTGAAATTAACTGCCTTTGTTGTGGAGCCCAGGGGTGTGGAGTTTCACACTTTCAAAAGCTGAAATTTCACACCATTTATGAGCCCCAAGTCTAAAATAATTAAAAACCAGACAATGAGTCAAACAAGCTTTTTTCCTCTATTTTTAATTTATATCCATACAGATACTTTTGCATAAACATTATTCTCTTATTATGACTTCTGCTGTAGGAAAAGTGCCACATTGAAAGAGAGAAATTAAATGTTGCTGTAAGGAATAAAAGCATATCTGTGTAGCTTTTTAACGAGAACCATGAAGAGAAGGGAAATATGACAATGACTGAGTTGATTGTGTTGCTCCATCTTCTTTAATGAGGCAGCAAGATGAAAGAAACTAGTCTACCACTAAAGCCAGGCTGCTGAGTATTCAGAAAATAATACATTATTTTGTGATTGTTTTGTTTAGTTTGTGTGTGTGTTTGTGAGTGTGTATGTGATGCTAACAGCATCTAGGCATATCTTATGTTGCTGGTGGATCAAGAAATTCCATCTATTCTAGTACAGATTTTGATTGGTTGACCTCAGCAGCTGTAAACTACATTAATTCATTAATTGGTAGTTTTAGTTTGCACTGTGATATATCTACTGTGTAGGATGCAGGTAAACCTCAGTAAATAGATGAGCTTTAATTAAGAGAGAGTTATGAAATGACATCACACTTTGACTTGGTGATTCTCTCTTATCGGTTTTGATGGTCCTTGCATTAAAATCCATGCCATTTAACACAAGGATTGTGGATCCCATCAACTGCCCAAAAGCACACAAAGTTTTTACCTGTTAAAATGTGGTAAAAATCTGCCCAGATACAAATTATGGAGGGATGGGTGAAGATTGAGTTGGCTTGCCAATTAGTGAGAGTTAGAGTTGACAAATGAAAGGAAATTAACAATTCTGGTTTCAATTCTGATTTCTCTTAAAGTTTCAGGTTTTTTAACAATTACATTTACAATTTGTAAATCATGATTCTTTTAGTGCTTTTGAGGAAGACTTATATGAAGTAAGAAATGCAATTCTTATGTTTACTGCCCTTAGCAGTCTGTTACCAAATTATGAGATCTTTAATATTTTAATTGAACAGATTCTTGAAAAAGGTGTGCTTTTGCAGACCTTTTAATTAAGATAATAATTTCTTTTTTTTAAATGAATATACCTCTAATTACAACAGATTTCATAATGTATAACTTCTGCTCATTGTCATATGAACAACCAGTCAGTAAGCACTCCGATTTAAGTCTTATGAGTTGGACATGAAATTAATATCTTGAACAAGTTTTCGATTCAGTAAAAACAACCAGCTGATAAGTCATTGTTTTGAAGGTAGTGTATTGCGGTGAATAGAAGAAAAAAAACCTACTCATAAGTCATAAGATCAATTTGTTCTGGAATCAGAATCTAGTCATTGCACAAGTTTCACGCCATATATTCTCAAACAGTGCTGTCAAAAGTACCAGTACTAGTCAATACTTAAGTAAAAACGATGTCGTGATACCAGTGTTTCTGCAGTACTGGTAGAAGAGCACCGACTCAATCCGATACCCTTGTGATGTCTGACCAGTGATGGGCCGTGCATTTAAAGTCTAGGCCTGTAGTGTGATTCATGCCATTTAGAAAACACAGTTTCACAACGAATAAGACACCCGATGCCTTTGGGCATCATACATTGTGTTGCAGCTAACTAATAATACCAATTGACATATTAAAAACACGTCCACACATGAAAGCCAGAACTTGAAATGACACTTAATGCTCAAGCAAGCCTAATTTTATTAAATGAACGTCTCCCGAACAGACATTCAAAAATCATAATTTTTCATATGTATCTACAAAGGTGGTGTATAATACCTTGAAAAATATATCTAATAATATTTGCGATTTAAATGTTGCTTGCAATAAATTTCGTATTGTTAGGGTTAGGGATGGGCACGAGGACTCTGTACTCGGACGTGGCAGCAATGATCGATCATGAAAACGATGATCGATAGTGAACATCGTTGATGTGACTTTTCACTTAATTCGAAATCCAGTGACAATTACCTGACAAAAACAAACATGTCAAAGAATTATTGTCACTGACTAAACCTCCCCGCCCTGCATGACGTAACACACACCTGCATCTTGACGAAATGAATGAAGATTTCCACTCGAGATTCCAAGTTTGATATCAAATATAAAGTGTCATTCCGTTGCACTTTCCCAAGTTGAAAGGTGGACTCTCTGAGTTGAATGGAACACTTCATGAATCATCAAAACAACAATACAGAATATTGCAGCTTTCCTCACGAGCAAACATTTGGACACACACACCAGGCAAGTGTTTCAAACAGCGCAGATAAATGGAACACAATGCAGCATCTTCAAAACTGAACTTAAACTTAACATGCATATTAAAACACAGTGGTTAAGGGCATCTCCTTTTATATGAAAATAGAAGGTTCAGACAGTCACTCATGCGCACTTACTAAGATTGCTATGGTAACCTGAAGGAAGCGTATTGTGCACATTCTTTCAGAGTTAAGCAATGAAACGTCACATAATGACAAAATATGATGCATTATATATTGATTACGCAATCTTTTGTACATTTTGTAACATACTATTTTATAACTTATTATAAGCCTATAATAATGAATAGATGATACACTGGAACAATAAGATGCAATGCAGCAGACATGTTATTATATATACAGTTATGAACATGCAGTTACCCCTTGAGTACTCGACGAGTACTCAAGTAATTAGTCAGAGTACTCGAGTAGACAAAATGACCAAACTGCCCATCCCTAGTCAGGGTACACTGTTATGCTGCATTCCATTCAAGTTGGATGTGGGATATTCCTACTTGATATCTCTGACCATAGATGCATTCCATTCCCTGATATTCGGAAGATGATGTTTTAGGAAACAAATCTGCAAGAAATGGAAATGGGACCTGTCTAGATTTGATCAAAAAGTGACTTTTTTCAAATAGAGTTGGTGCTGTTTTTTACATCAGTAATATCCTGACGATACTTTGTAATCAGTTGAAGGCCACTTTGGTGACAATTTCCTTCCGATACAGCAAAATCTGTACATTATTCCAAACTTTTGGCCGCCAGTATACATATTCATGTGGGAATTTGCTGTATCTAAATCTTTCATCATTGACAATATTCATCCATCTTTTTATCCTCACTTCAATTAATATTTGGTTATTTTGAGTAGATTATCAAGTGTTCTAAATTAAAACGAGGGCATGCAAAGCAAAAGTGCAGCGTTATAGAAATGTGCCACCACAGCTGCATCTGGGATTTAATACATTTTGGACTTATTGTCTGTGCCCATCATTGTAAGGAAATACTAAGATAATTTTTTTGTTTTACTTTCTATTAATACATTTTAATAACTATCGGCTGATTAATTGGTTATCTGCCTTTTTCACCATCTTACACATCAGTACATTCAACATCATTCAACCTCTGTACTGTAGTGCCACAGAGATTTGTTTTGTTGGATAATTCAGTTCTTATGACACATTGAGGGTGAATTTGCATCTCAAGATATTATAAATATACTTCTACTACACAAGATTTTGTTGTTATTGTGAGTATACACAAATAAAAGTAGACACTTTATAGTTTTTAATGATGCCTTAGACTTATCTGTATACCCAAAAATGACAGAGTATTTTAAGTTGTTTCTGCTGTAATGACGAAAATATCCAGCAGGACGCGCCGGCGCGTCCGTCGACCCCAGAGGGTTAAAAGCAGGGGAGACGATAATCATTGTTTTTTAAGAAATAAGATTATATTAATTATTATAAAAATTTACTTGTCTACTGTGGGTTGAAGAGAGATCCACTATTATAACTATCATGACACCTATTTGACAGCATTGATGCATGGGATCAGTTACTCAAATCAGCAAACTGAAGTTGATTTGTCACTACAAACTGCAAGCCACTGTCCCACTTGCATTCATAGTCAGCAATGGTGCAAAGGTTTCTATGTATCATGAGCAGTGATAGATGAGCATTCAGGATGGTGGATGAAATGTGGTATTGATAGTCTGTCTGGCAGCTTCCCAAACACAAGAACATCCCTGTAGAAAGTGCTTAGCTTGTGAAAAGACTCCCAGTGTGGGGCTGAGAAAAGTAATACAACCATGTTTTTCAATTGGTACAAGATTGGAAAAATTATGCAAGTGACTGAAAATTTGCAACAGTCCCTGAGTGTTATAGATTCTTAGAGACTTTGCAGACCAACTCCCTGTGCTTTTAACCTCAGAGTGAACCCAGCAGATGTTATAATATGTGGTTCCTCTTGTAGCAAAATAAATCACAACAGCTACTCCGAGAACTCCCTCATGGAGTTCCTTCATGGAGGTGAATAAACAGCTGAATTACTTTTTATTATATATTGTTATATATTGTTGTTTATTGTCATATATTATCTATATGTGTTTGTTTGTTTCTAAATTACATTTTGGATCATTTCCAGCTTAATGTGTTTTGATGATGAGAATGCCTTGCCACAGGCCTTAATCTTACACTGTAAATAAATCTGTTGTTTATAAAAAAAAAAAAACTGTGGTTGCCAGAATAATTATGCCAAAATTTAAAGAACTTTACAGAACAATGTAATACAATATAATAATAATAATAATAACAATAATAATAATAATAATAATAATAATAATAATAATGATAATTATGATTAAATTATAAACTTAATATATTAACCTTCTGAAACTGTAAAAATCTGCTTTTCACTTTATAATTTACATTTACATTTATGCATTTGGCAGACGCTTTTATCCAAAGCAACTTACAGAGCCCTTATTACAGGGACAATCCCCCCGAAGCAACCTGGAGTTAAGTTCCTTGCTCAAGGACACAATGGTGGTGACTGTGGGGTTCGAACCAGTGTCCTTCTGATTACCAGATTACCAGTTATGTGCTTAGACCACTACACCACCACCACTCCAGAAAACAATATAATGTATTGTTAATCACCGTAGTAATTACAGAAGGGCACGAAGTTCATCAATAGTTGCCCTTCCAGGAGCAATGAGCAGTAAACCTGTAGTGACAGTGCGCAGTGTACTCTCTTGTTAAACATAATATGAATTTTAACCGTTAATTATACGAGAAAATCCTACTTTTTACATATATATTATGTTTTTATGATTTTTTTAACAACATTTTACCATAAAACTACATGTATTGTCTTTTTAAATACATACATACATACATACATTTATATATAAATAAACATTACAGATATTTTACGGTAACAACTCGTTAACCAATTTTCATTTTTTATTCGTACAGTCTTTTACCGTTAAAATTACAGACATTTTTTACAGTGTACGAATATGGTGATCCTTCCCCAATAGAATTGTCATTGTTGCAATGAATAGAACAGAACGATTGTGTTCTTGATTCATGAAAAAGACCCGGTTCAAAAGAGTCATTTGTTAACTCTCGCACTGGGTTTTATTGTTGCGTTCGGTGCAGCGAATTTGCTCAGGACAAAAAAAAAAATATATATATATATATATTTTTGATAACTCAGTCAGTGCCTAACAGTAGCTGTCTGTCAATAGCTTTCTGTTTTTTTCTGTTTTGCCAACAAGTGTGACATTTTACCTCTACCATACTTACTGTAGCTTGCCTGAGGGAGCGGTCTGACAACTTAAGAGTTGAATGACAAGACTTCCAGTGAAATTGAGGTAAGAGAGTGGATAAAGCGAGTTTATTACAGGGGCTCCTATCTTGATGTTCTCTATGCCTTATGAGAATGCATGCAACGTTGTTAAGCTAGCATGTCTACTTCTGGACGCAAGCTTGCTTTTATGTTTGTTTAACATGCAGTGATTGTTGTACACAGAAAAAAAAGGAAATCGTTTATGAAACTAAATTCTGTATTGCAAAACATTAAGCAGTGAATTCACTTAACAGTTTTGGCACTTTGCAAATTATTCAGTGCAAAAACGTAAAACTTACTCTGTAACTACCCACATTGTAGTTTAAGCTGGCACAAATCAGCATGGAAATAATGCTGCATCTTGAGTATTTAAATTAGGATAATTGTTGTTTCTTTCTTCACAAACATGCCACCTTTGTATGTACTGTAAATTAGGCCCATTAATAGGCTGTTCTGTTCACAAACCCTGTGCTATTTGCCTGGCGTAATCAACATTTGTGCTTTTACCATTCATGGAAAGCAGATGGTAAACTACATTTTTATTCAAAAGAGATGTTTGTGTATAGTTTATATCAAACATGGCAGTAATAATTCATCAAATAATAATCAAATTATGGGGGAAGATTCTTGTAACCTGGCATATCTCAAGATTTTCTGTGTAATCTAGTGCACTTTCAGGTATCTGGATCACAGATGTAATGCTGTACAGTCCCAGCAGAGTGTGTCTGCGGCATTCTCCGCAATATGGTGCTCAAATTGCAGTCAGCAAAGATTTTGTTCGCATTTTTGCCATTGCCTGATCTGAACAATTTCTCTAGTGAATTGGCCGTTAAACCAGCGCACAGTGCATGCAAATAAACAGCACATTTACCGGGTGCAATTAATTCTTATTTTTATTTATTTTTTAATTTTTAAGAGCAATACTAGCTAGATTGTTCAGTATTATTTAAAACAAAAGCTTTGTGAATAGCACTTATTACATAAACAATCAACATTTTATGTAAAGGTATGGGAAAGTTCCACAAATTATGAGTTTTCAATGTACTAAAGTGACTTTGCAGGACATGTTTCTGTAAGATATATTTGCTACAGTTTTTTTTGTAATTGAAGCATACAGCACATTTCCCTGATTTTCCCATTGTCGTATAGTCCACCTATCCTTCATTCACACTGAGTGCACCGAGTGCATAAAGATAAATACAATTTAGCCCACCATATACAAGATATGCCTTTGAAAAGCTTGGAGCTCTTCTTTTTTGGTGGGAAACTTGCTTAGCACTTCATTATTATTTGCCCCTGACGATGCTGTTTCTTGGAAGCAGCCTTCGCCTACTCTCCACTGCCACTTTCAGATACAACCCTCTCTTCTGAGCTCTCAAAAACACCCTCTGCTGCAGTCTGATCAGCTCTCTAATCAGAGAATGCCTTTAATAGCCTCACATCACTATGAGAACGCTTAAATGCCATCTGGTTTCATTTGACATTCGGTGGGAATTTAAGTCACATGATTCAGTACACTGGTTTTACATGTTTAAAAGCAATCATCATATAAAGATTCAGGTTTACATGTTCAGCTTTTTGCCTATAAATAGAGCAGGTGACCTCATGACTTGAAAAAAATTTATAAATCTGATAACGTTCAATTAAATTAGAATATTATAATCTCTCTTAAAAGGATTGTTTACCTAAAAATGAAAATTCTGTCATCACTTACTGGTGTTTACATTAAATGTTATCCTCAGTAACCTTTCACTTTCGTTGCATTTTTTTCCATACAATAAAAGTGAGTTGTCTCCGAAACTAACATTCTGCCTAACATCTCCTTTTGTGTTTCATGGAGAAGATAAATTAATTTGGGTTTGGAACAAAATGAGGGTGAATAAATGATAACAGATTTGTTTTTACTATTTTTGGGTGAACTAGTCCTATGAATTTTTAAATACTAAGGAAGAGCCTTCAAATTCATTTTTGTGTTTTCATCATTAATTTATAGTTTAGTTCTCAACAGGCACACTTATTGTAACCCTGGCGGCTCCAGAATATGCCGTTTAAGTTTTACAGAAATATTTTCCTTTTGCTAGATGGTGCATCAAATTAATTTTCGCTTTCCTCGTTCCCTGGGGAAGCTTAAATGTTTTTTGTTGTGTTATCTATCACTTATATGTAATGGTACACTAGATTAATGGCATCCATTTCTGCTGTCAGGTTTGCTTTTAGCCGTCCCTGACTTCATCATTATGTGCCCAGCGAATGGCTCTGGGACATTACTTTTCAACTCAATGAGAACTGCAGTCCACCAATACTGACACTTGCTTGTTCACATGTAATTTGAAGTGAGAACAGCTTCATAGCTTAATTACCCCAGAGATGTACTTTACTAAAAAATAACATACCATTGTAACATCCACACACTAATATGGCTATATTGTACATTACATGTGCCACAGTACACACTTACTCATGCAGAATTATTGTATATGTTTCCATAATAATGCTGTTCTAACATTTTATACTGCCAGCTTTAGCCCAGTTTACTCACTTTGGAAAGCAGTTCCCACGGTGATTATAAAGAGATTTAACTACCAGGACCCCCTGCCTTCAGACAACTTATTATTATCTGATAAACCAAGGTTTTGGGCCAGGAACTGAACTATATATCAGGTTTATGCTGAATATTGGTTCATCAATTTTGATGAATGTATTAGGTCATCCAGGTAGCACATGCATCCAGAAATGTAATATATTATGCACAGTATATATACTGCATATTAGAGATTCACCAATGTATTAGCCAAACATCAGTATCGGTCCATAAGTAAGGGATAATGTACAGACAGCTGGTTGTTATCGCTAAATAAACCCCTTCAGGGTGATACCTGATCACCCTATCTGGGTTTATTTTGCAATAACAACCTGCTGACTGTACATTATCCCTTACTTAAAACCCGATACTGGTGTTTGGTTAATACATTGGTGCAGCTCTAATATGCAGTATCGCTGTACAGCAAAATTCCATCTTCGGTTTGCCCCAGAGTTCTATTGGTGTTTATTTAGTAAATAACAGCCTTTAGACTACTCATCATTCAATTTATTACAATACTACTTTCCAAATAATTTAATAAATGGTCATAATTTATTTATGTGAGCTGAAATTATTTTATTAACTTACTTGTAGAGAATGCACAGTTATCCGAGAAGTAGGAAAGATGACGCAATACCCGGATGACCATTCTAAAATCTCTTAATCCCCGGATGTGAGGTTGTAACTCAGAAAGCTTACCTTTTATCGCAGGTTCTGCTTTATGAGGAGATATAAATATTCAACATGGTGGAGGAGAGAACTGTTTCTACAGTGAATGACTCTTGAACTGGCTGCACAAAATACTCGAGGGGAGCCCCCAATTGGACGGCTTTTTTTACACAGAGAAAATAGGATGTATTTGACCAGAATTCCTGTTATCTTCAGCAAGCTGACTAACACAACACTTCTGTTTGGGACTGGAATTGAGACAGATGCTGGTAATCGAACAATCGTGTTCTCTTTGTTTCTCCAATGACTTGTTAGAAACAGCCTAAGCCATAGTTTGTAAAGTGACATTTCTAATTAGTTACGGTGGCTTGTGTACATCTTTTGAACTATCAACGGCAGATCCTGATCCATGGCATAAGTATTTAGTTCCATGCACAAATGCATTTTTTGTGACAGTCATTCATTTTTCCTAATTGTTTTAATCTACTTGTTCTTTGAACTGTTATATAAAAGCAATGTCACTCTCGCAATTGTGGTGTATGCCCCTAAATCGGCATGGCTGTGATTACCTGTGGCTATTCGACTGCAGCCTACATTCTGATGTAGGGCCATACAGTACTCTTGCTTATGTGATATTGCTTAACTAACAATGAACAATATTTATTTTACAGCATGTATTAATCTTCGCTAATGTTCATTTCAATTTTTTTTAACTGTGCATCCCTACTGCATATTGCATATGCAGGACCAGTATTATGTTAGAATGCTATTTTGAACCTAGCTATATCGTTGTTTAGCTTTAGCTGTACTAACTGTTCTTCAAATTTGCCTGTTGATGTTCTGGAGTGTTCACATGCTTGCGCCGTTAGCATGCAACCCAAAGAGCTTATACCATAACTCAGTCTCGTGACCTCTTCAAATCCATAACTGTGATTATGCTGTCTGTTTCTCTGGACTCATGCATAGATCAATGAGCGTTTCTGCTGTATCCCTCAGGATTAAATGGTGGAGAGTGATTTGTGGGAGTCCATGTCCTGTTTGAAACAGGAGCAGTGACTGTGGTGTTTTTTTTGGGGCAGGGCTATCTTATTTCATGAACAGACAGAGAATTTTGACATGCGTCAGCTCTCCATGCATCAAAGTGCCTCCCAGGTGCAGGTCATTGAGTGTAACAATGGCAAACCTGCACTGGTAATGTTATACAGTCATTCAAAGCCTCACAGGATGTCTGGATTAAGCATATTCATAAATCATGTACATTTACAGCATACTATTCATTAGAACCAGTCACTAATAAGGCAGTATGATCCTTCTGTCCTAGTGGTGGACTAAAAGAGATGTGGTTTTTGTCCTTGATCTTTCTGCAGTATGCCAAAATCGTGTACAAGTGTCCATAACATGTCATGTTTGAGACCAAAACCAAGCAAAAGAGCAGCATTGTTTGTTCCTGTGACTGTAAAATTTAGTTGCGGCACAATAACACCCTCAAATGACAAACATTATAAGTCATAGCCTTAATGATCCACTTCAAATACAACACTATGAGAACAATGATTGACAGGTGAAAAGCATCAATGTCCGCGGTCCACGGCCACATTCTTGTTTGCTGTTACAAAGTCTACAGCTGTCACCGAGACCAGTGAGATATCTCAGGACACTTAATACATTAATATCTTTAAGAGAGTATGACAATTTTGCATACTCTTCCATGAAAAAACTTACAGCTTCTCACATAATAGCACTGAAATGAGTGACTCATGAGAGGCTGAGAACACCTGGTACTGAGCATGTTGGAGAGAATGAAATTGAGAGCATGCTTAATCGCTCAAAATGTCTCTATTGCATCACACAACGTAAGACTGTCTTGACACATTACATCATGTTTACTCAGATTTGTATTTGCATCTTTATTTGTTGTTTGATCCATATTCACATCAGTTTGCAGTATCTTTGTACTTTTCGTCTCTTAACTGTATTGTGAGTCAGAATAGCTTTAGAATTGCCGGCATCCATTGTCATGCTCTGAGGGCTTACCAAGTGCACGTTCATGAAAGTAGCAGTGTATGTGTGCATGCTACAAGTGCATGCAATTAATATAATATCGGCTCTGAATCTAAGCACGATCAGCTGTTTGCAGATTTAAGACCAATAGCAAACGGTGGCCGATCGATCGGTGCATCTTGGCAACACTCAACTACAGTGTCTCGCAGGAGAAGGATCACTCTTTGCACTCCTGTTTGTAGTTGCCACATCACATTGCTGAATAACTTGGGTACATTTTGTCGCTGATATTGTGAACAGGGCTTTAGTCACTGATAAGCAGTGTTTATGTCTAGAATACAAGTGTTTTCTAGTTTTGTTTGTGTGGTAACCATAACCATTCATCTGTTGCCTGTTGATAAGTTGCTTGAATAATTTCTAAGAATGTTTACAGTCCTGTACGCATTGACACTATCCTGTACGTTATTGTTTGTATTCATGCATGTTTATTTGCATAAATCAGCCTTGGCTCTGCTAACACTGACTAAAAATACTTAGCCTGTCCCAGCGTTTCTCATTGCCCTGCAGACATTATTAAATATAAGAAACAGAGGCTGCCTTTAAGAGCAGATGCCTCTCTCTCACACCTTTGTTTATCTGGTAGAATTTTAGTTACTGAGTAACTGCATGAGATAGCGCCCTGTTTTCAGAGAGAAATTTCCATTGATAAGACTTGTGTCAGTGGGCTTTTTAAGCTCTCTGGTCATTAAGTTTACCATTGACCCTTCAAACAACAGAGTATAAGTGTTAAAGGTCTTATGAGGTCACTGTTCATCTTTATCTGTCGTGTGCATTTATACAGGAGAATATATATATATTTTATATTCGAAGAAATTATAAATTTTAAGTAATATATTTATGTATTGGGTTGGGTAAAAATCTAGATTTTCCGATGCGTCGCTGTCTTCATCTGAATGATCTTGATAGCAGTTATTATTATTTATTTTTTTTGCCCCTTTTCTCCCCAATTTGGAATGCCTAAGCATGGTGTTGAACACGCGTGGTGACTCGCCTCAACCAGGGTGGCTGGACAAATTTCAGTTGCCTCCGCATCTGAGGCCGTCAATCTTCGCATCTTATCACGTGGCTTGTTGAGCGTGTTACCGTGGAGGCATAGTGCGTTTGGAGGCTTCACGCTATTCTCTTCAGCATCCACGCACAACTGGCCACGCGCCTCAACGAGAATGAGAAGCACATTATAGCGACCACAACAAGGTTACCCCATGTGACTCTACCCTACCTAGCAACTGGGCAAATTTGATTGCTTACGAGACCTGGCTGGAGTCACTCAGCATGCCCTGAATTCGAACTTGCGACTCCATGGGAGGTAGACAGCGTTTTTACTTGCTGATCTACCCAGGCCCCCCTCGATATCAATTCTTCAATCCGAAGATCAATCTTTTACTCTGTGTGAAACTCTGCACTACAAAGTGAGGAAATCACTTGTTTTTGCAACCAAATTTCGCGCTATATGGCTAAAATGAAGGTATTTGGCAACTGGCTGATACGTTTTTAGATTTCAATCACCAGTGATTGTGTAGTATAGCAGTGGCGTATTCAGCAGTGAAATTTCACTGCGTGTTTTGCGAGTACAAGTTGTTCTGTGTAATGCCTGTCCAAAGACAAGATCCACATGATTTGTCATTGAATAGTGTCTCTTTTAATACCCTTTCTGTTCTCTATATTCAGTTGTTGATCATAAACAAAAACAAAAACAAAAAAATAAAATTTTTATTCTAATCATGCATAGCGCAGATGAGATAAAGCTATTCGAGTGTCTCTCGCTAAACTGCGCTCTTTACAGAAATGCTGGTTTTGTCAAAGAGACAGTATCGGTTTTAGCACGTGTTCAGCAAGTCATTGTAAATACTTGAAAATAGTACAAATAATGCAAATAAACAATAAACATGTAACAATTTATTTTATATGTCATTTATTGGTAAATAACAAGTTAAATTATGAAAATATAAATTTGACTAAATATGTTTTTTTTATATATATGTATTAAAACATATTTAGTCAAATTTATATTTTCATAATTTAACTAGTTTTAAGGTCCCCTGTATAATTAACAGCATTGGCTGGACAAATAGACATAAGTGCTGTGAAAATATACTGTGAAAAACATGCATTGCATGAAAAAGTGTGTGGTTGTGTTTATTTGCAAGGATATTTTGTAGTGCAACAACATGGATAGACAAAATGACCTAGTTTAGCAAAGAACAGCAAAAGTTATTATTTGCCATCAATTGCCAGAAATGCTTTTTTTTTATCCTCTGGAAAAATATGCTCCCAAGCTTCCGTAGCGGTTGTTACCCCCTTTGGCTACATCTCCCCTTGTAGATGGTATTCTCCTTATGGAACACCAGATCTACATGATGTTGAATGACTACTGACTTCTTTTAAGTAGGAGTGTATGTTTTTCAGTAAGTAATTAAAGATAAAAAAAAAATCTAATTTAAGATTAGTAAATTGTTTCAATAACAAATAATGTCTGGTCAGCTGATCATTATCTTAAAATAAACCTAGACGTGGTGTCACCTAATGTATCACCTAAATCACCCTGTATGAGTTAATTGGGATAAAGACTTGCTGACTGCACATTCTGCTTATTACATGGCTATTCACCAAATAAATAAATAAATGGATGGGAAACATTGTTTTGAGTAGATTTGTTTTATTATGTGAGAAATTAAGGCGCAACTTGTTGTATGAGAGATATGAAACAAACTGAGCTATGTAGGAAATTGGTTTAGCAGTTGTTATAATAATATTCCATAATTGAGTAATTAGAATTAAGTATTCTATTGTCACATAATAAAATGATACAAATAATTTTTTTTTCATACACATTTATCTATATACAAATAGGTTATTGTCAAAATGACAAACAAACTGCTTTCTAGACAAATGTGAAAATAGACAAACCTTGCATAAAGTTTACTGAAGTTTTTCACAAAACTATTTCAGTAAAACTTTACAATAAGGTCCCTGTGGCAGGGTGGAGGGTGGGGCCGGGTTGTGATTCTACACATCCGGTCCTTTATCAGGCTAATTAAGCCTCCGAGTGGGATAAAGGCGACTGCGGAAGATGGTGCGGGAGAGAGAGATAATTTACGGACATGTCCGTAATGTGTGTTTGTATTTTGTTTAAGTCTCTCATTAAACTATTATTTATGTCGTCAAGCCGGTTTTCGCCGCCTCCTTTCCATTGAACTGCGTTACACTGGTGCCGAAATCTGGGAAGGAGGAGGGATGCCCGTCACGGAGTCCTCGACACTGCTGTCCACCCAGGGGAACTTCACTGCATCTGCTGGGGGAGGGAGTAGCCCAACCGCCCAGACGCGGTGAATGGCCGCCGTCCGCGATGCGAGTGGGGACTGGACTGGAGGAGGGAAGTGACTCCCCGACCGCCTGGAGCGGTAGGGCCGCTGCCAGGGGCGGAGGAGTGTCCCCAGGAGTCACCGTGAATGCGGAGGGGCATTCTTTCCACCGGGGCTCGTGGGTCTGACTCCGGTCCGCCTGGGGAGGCTGATCGAGGACCAAGTACGTTTTTTTTTCCATCTCTCTCTCTCACTGCCACTCCGCATTGGACTTTTCCCTTTCGTTTAAATTTTACAGTGCTTTTTGGGTGGTACTTCACTGTTTCAGGAAGTACCCCCCCTATTTAATTATTTCTGTTTCCCTCCCCTTGTCCCCGGAGTCACCGTGAATGCGGAGGGGTGTTCTTTCCGCCGGAGGTCGTGGGTCTGACTCCGGTCCGCCTGGGGAGGCTGATCGAGGACCAAGTATGTTTTTTTTTCCATCTCTCACTCTCTCTCTCACTGCCGCTCCGCATTGGACTTTTCCCTCTCGTTTAAATTTGACAGTGCTTTTTGGGTGGTACTTCACTGTTACAGGAAGTACCCCCCCTATTTAATTATTTCTGTTTCCCTCCCCTTGTCCCCTCCCTCGTCCAGGTAGACGGGGATGACCTGCCGGCAGAAGTCACGCCCCTCCCCAGGGAAAGAGAGGGGGGGGGGGAGTGTACGTCATGCCGTGGGCTCCCCAGCCTGAGAGAACGAGGGAGGAATGTGGCAGGGCGGAGGGCTACACACCCGGTGGTTCTACACACCCGGTCCCTTATCAGGCTAATCAAGCCTCCGTGAGGGATAAAGGCCGACTACGGAGGATGGTGCGGGAGAGAGAGATCGTTTATGGACATGTCCGTCATGTGTGTGTTGTTGTCTTTTGTTTAAGTTTATAATTAAAATAGAATTGATATTGCCAAGCCGGTTCTCACCTTCTCCTTTCCATTGAACTACGTTACAGTCCCTTTTTCATATTAGTTAACGTGAACTAATATTGAACAATAATATTACTGCTTTGATTAATCTTGGTATGTTATTTTCAACATACTAATACATTTTTCAAATGAAAATTTTATTTTGAAGCTGCACTATGTCAGACTTAGCAATACAAATAACAAAGTGATAAAAAAAATCTTATATATAACCATATAAATATATGGTCATTTATGCTGCCTAAAGCAAAAAAAAATTTAACTCAATTTTAGGTTCAAGGTGAACGTGTCTTGTAATTCCTTATGATTTAATCACTTTTGTCTTTGTTTATTTAATACAAAGATTCTTGTATATATTACTGAACCTGCAGAGTTGCGTTCACAATGTGTACGAGTGAACTAAACTCGCAGTACCTCACGAGATGATCGGAGATCATTTGCAGCATTCTCATAGACTACATTATTCTTGCAAACAGTATTCAGTTGAATGAAACCGAGAAAAAGGAGTGATAACTCTTACATGCGCTTGTTTCATGAGACAGGGTCCTGCTGCATGCCTCTGAACAGTGAATCAGACACGAGCATTGATGGCTTTTCTTTTGTCTGTTCTTAAAAATATAATAAAGTGTGTTTCTTCAAACTACTCAGCATGAAAAATCTGCATTTGCCGAGTGTTCATTTCAAACCTTATTCACCAGAAGTAGGCTGTAAAATTCAGGAGAAAGGAAACCAAAACATTGTCATTGACTTCAAGCTTTGCATTCGCACCCATAATTTCTGTTGGAAAAGTATCTCTAGAAAGTTTGAAACGATCATGTGTTGGTGAATGGTGAGAGAACTGGCGAGCCATTTAACAAAGAGCCACAGGTTCCCGACCCATGAACTATAACAACGATTGCTCGCTCAGTACCACAGCCGCTGACGTTAGCATCCCTAATTTTCTGTCGTCTGTGCTCTCTGAGATGTGTCTGATCATAGATTTTAGATATACAAAGCAAAAAAACTCCAACCACAATATCTCAAAAATCGCACTGACACCAATAATGCACTTCAGTTTACCTCATAAGTCCCGCATTCTAAGTAAAAGAGCCAATCGTCAATTGGTAAAGTCATCGTCACTGTAGATGTTAAACAGACCCGGGACCCGAAGTACAAGAATGGGACCCGACCTGGACCCGGCTTACCGGTTAAAATATGGACCTGAACCCGTACAGGTCCCAGGTCGGGTCGCGGGTCCTCTGGTTCGGGTGGACCCGTGAAGGCCTCCTAGCCAGAACACTACTGGCGCAATGTATTCTTCCGCAAATTGCTTGCAATTTAAAATTTCAACCACAGATGTCGCTAGAGAGCACAAAGTTCCGTAATGCAGCTCTAACATTAACGTATTATGATGAAGTCACAATGAACATTTATATTTTTATAAACTAACATTTATTAAGATTATTATATGCTGTATAAGATATACCTAATGGTAACTAATGCATTAACTAATGCCCTTGTTAGCAAATGGAACCTTATTGTAAATTGTTACCACTATATCTACATCTGTAACAGCTCTGATTTGTGGTTTTCCACATTCTTACCGTACCCACCCTTTTCAATTCTAACCCTGAGCATTCATGGTTACAATGGTTTTTGCACTCTGACCTCCAGTGATCTTAATACAGACATGTGCACACCAAACTGCATACACTACTCCATCCAAATACTGTATTTTGCTTATCTTCAGGGCCTCACCTGATCATAAAATGGCTCCCTGCCACCTCTTCACTGCTTGTGTGGGAGGAAAGAGCTTGTTTTCTGTGCCAGTCTATCTCTCTCTCATACACTCTCTCTCTCTCTCTCTCTCACACACACTCTCTCTCTCTCTCAACTACTATCTCCTGTTCTTCACTCACATTTATGCTATCTTGCCTATTCGGTTAGAAAGAAAAGAGCTGGATGATTAATATTAGATATAGGTATGGCAGTGGCAACGTTCTGCCTATGGACAATTATCCCTCTTGCTTTTGTTCCTCCCGTCCCTTGAGATGAACACAGCCGCTGCAAATGTATCACTGTACTGAAAGAAAGCCCTGCACAATTTCATTAAACTGTCATTGCTGCATGCAGCGATGTTAAGCTCATATTTTTCTTTACAAAAAACAGACACCCTGTTTGAAATAAAAGGACAGGCATATAGTAAAGAATAGGACAGGTTTGTAAATTGAGTTTGTGCTCGTCTCAATAGTATGTTAGAATAGTAAGGATGGAGAGAGAGAGAGAGAGAGAGAGAGAGAGAGAGAGAGAGAGAGAGAGAGAGAGAGAGAGAGAGAGATTGTTTGTATGCATGTGTGTGTGTTTTTTATGTTTTAGGGGTAAATCAGACTGTTGAGCAGAATGGCATAGAATGGAGTGAAGGGGTGGGGCCTTTTGGCTCCCCATTCATATTATGCAAATACCTTTGAGCCTGAGCATGCCTGATTGGCTGGCTGGATGTGTTGCTGGCTGATAGGATGGATAAAGCAGCTTTCAGCAGTGAGGCACTGGGGAGAGGAGGAGAGTGCTTATAAGGAACGGAGAGAGAAACGGAAGATACAGAAACCTTTTCATGTACAGCACAAGCAAAGAAGAAGCAGCTAGTTCATTGATTTGGCCACCTGCGTTTACTGGCTGTGCACTAAGAGAAGATTGCGCAAAGGGAAGATCTTTTGAAACAAGATTAATGTGATTTGATTGTGACTCTTCTGTGGCCGCTCCTCCAGCAGGCAGCCCATTCACAAAGAGCGGACCGCTTTAAACGCTGTGACGGGACAAGATTGAAATGTTTTCAGGAAATGTTGAGTGACACTCCTCCTGCTCCCTCCTTTTACATGGATTGTTCATCTTGTCCTCGAACTTGGCTGTTTTCAGGAGACCAAGCTTGGCCATTGTTCAGTTTATCTGGCTGAGCTATGCCAAGGAGGCATGCGAAGAAAAAGCAGACAAGCAATCGGTGTGAGTTCAGCATCTCTTTGCACCTTCCACTGAAAAGACAGCTCCGCCAGCACAGCTTTTGTCATCTGCCCGTCTGGCAAATGAGAGACGGAGGCCTCACGGCAGAGGGGAATGGAATCCAGCCATGCAGCTCTGACTGGAGTTGTTGTTTGCCTTTTTCTGTCAGTGGGCAGCTACTGCTTCCAGATAATCTCAAGAGTGTAGGCTGAAAATATTCCCTGACTGCTCCCCTTTCCTTCTATTCTGGGAATGCCTTCTCACTTATAGCCACTCTTGGGCAAAGACAAGTGACACAATTTACTTGATTAGTTGGATTAACTTACTAGGTGGAAGGATGCTTGGCTTCCCGTGGGGCTTAAACTTCACTTGGTTAGTTTAATGCAGTCTTCTTTGAAAGTGTTGCTTTAGGTCTGAATATTTTTCTATTTTCAGGTGCCATTTTTATCAATAACTGCCCATCGGTTGTACAGTGGCGGTTGTTTACATAGAAATAGAAGATATCAGAGAATCTCTGAAGATTGTGAAGTGAAGGAGAGGCACAGGAGAAGAATTCCACCTTTCTTCCTTGAGCACGGGGTGGAATGATGTTTTGATGATAGCGGAAATGTACGGATGAATGATGGAAGAGTTTTAGGGAAACACAGATTCCAGCCATTTCACACTCTTCAGAAAGAGGAGCGTTACAGAGACATTCTGTTCTGAAAGCTGGCCTTTCTCTGAACCGCCAAAAGCAGACAGTGAACAGATAACAAGAATATGAGCCATGTTCTGAACTCATCTCCTACTCTCAATTGACTCTTGTTCAAACATTGACAATCAGTGTGTCCTTCTGTTGACCCGTTTTCTCAAATTTTCTGTTTTCTGCTCCTGGATTAAATGTTGGAAATCTACACTGTCAAACAAAGGACAGATTTTAATTGTTTTTTATTTTGCAAAGAGTTTTTGCCTGCATTTTTACAGGCTCACTTTGGAACAATTGCACTCAAGACTGTTGTAGCATGTGGTAAAGTTGTTTAAGTCATTTGCTAATTTTGTATGATGACCACATCTCTTTTTTTCTTTGGTTACTGTGGATGGGTATGACATCAGTAAAGAGTACATTTCCAGCACTAAAACTGATGAGCCAGCCAGGTTTTGCCAATCTCTACATGAATCCCATCACTGATGTCTCAAGGAATTCTGGTGACTCTTGGGACTTTATCCTGTATTAGGAAAGTAAAGCAACTTCGCTAAAGTCAGCATCCAGACACAAGGCAGTAGAATGGATGACTCCAGTATATTGAGGCGGAGAGGTCTCCAGGTAAGAATTAATATCTCTAGTGACTTAAAACGCATTATAAAACATCCTATAAAGGATGTTTAAACTTTTCTTTTGTGGCTTTTTGGTGTTTTTCAGTGTGACATTCTATACACGTTTTTTTTTCTTCTTATATAATTAGTGTTTACTTTCTGTTTTACACCTCAAATTATCTGGGAGACTAAATGGAATATTTGTAATTAAAAAAACAATTGTTGCACCACAGGACCAATAAAGTAATTTGCAAAAATCTAAAGGGTGATTACAAATAGTGAAAAATAAATGGTGACCAGTTACAGCATCTAATTTACATTCCCTAATATGTGCAGATATATTTGAACCTAAAATCTAGATAATCCATGAACAAAACGTTAATGGACATTTATCAACTCTCTTTTTATTACCATCCCTGCTGTGCCCCTTGGTATTACTCCACTAAAATATTAGTATGCCTCATTCATTTTTCCAATTAGTCACAATATTTCATCATTCCAATGTGATTTCTTGCACAGTCTTTATTATTGCTGCTATCTGTCAGCACTTCATAAACTTTAAGCACTGTAGAAAGCAAGGAAACTGGCTTTGGAACAAAATAGGAACCATTTTGTCAACTAATGTAAGCTTTTCAAATGTGAATGCATGGCTCTCACTGATAACATATTACAGTGCTATGGGATGGATTTTAAATGAATACCTAGCTGAAAACAGCATTTTTTGCACCAACGGCAGATGCAGTTTATCACATTTGCTTGTCTGTCCCTCATTCCTCAAATTATTTGCTTTCCAGCTGCCCCAACTCTTTTCTGCTTTGAATATTTATAGGAACTGTCAATAGTCATCATAATGACTCAGTGCTTTACGTTACTACAGACTAACTGTTTGTGTGAGTGGCCATACTTTTAAAGACTGAATCAGAAAGAGAGAGAAGTGGACATAGAAATGATTAAAAAGTGTTTTAGATTAATATTTTAATCTTGCTCAATACTAGGAGTAGGAAGAAGAAACCTTTAACCAGTCAAGCATTAATTTGCCCCAATCCCCCACCCCACTCCCGCTTGTTACCCTCTCATCATGTGGCCAACTCAACTCTTTGTTGTTTCAGTTATCATGCACTTACCTTCCCCCAGTGTAACAAGACCTGTACATTCAGGCTGCGACTCGCCTCGCACAACACAGACACATATCTTGCCTATATATATACAGTACACTTCAGTAGACATGCACATTAATGCGTAATCACTAAGAGCACATGCTAAACTGGGAAGTATAATCATGCACACATCAACAAATTTATTCCTGGCCCTTTTCACACCCACCTCCTCTACAGTCTTCAGTTTTTCTTTAATAATATAATGGCATAGGAGTGTGTTCTGTAACTGCTTTCAGTCAACATGCTGATACAAATAAATACAACAAAATTCAACTCATCCCTTCTTTATTTAAAAAAGGCTAAAATCTCAGTTTTAGTAATTCACTTACCATTTGAGTGAATGGGGCCAGTACATAAAGATTAAAATTAGGGATGTCCCTATACCATTTTTTTGAGAATGAGTAGGAGTACCGATACTTCATTTTTGGTACTCACCAATACCGAGTCAGATACAATTTTTTTTTTCTTCTCTGAACTCAATCAAGTTTATTTACATTTTATCATGAAAATGGTGTTTAGATAAATAAATGAATTAAAATTTAATCAAATGAAAATATAACAATTAATTTATAGCATAATATTGTATTATTATATAGGGGTCAAACCCTGAAAGGGCTTCATGAAGTTGACTGCAGGCATGCCAAAATGGACTTCATGTTGTATCTCTGCAATTTTGCTCATAAATGCCAAAAAAAGGCAGATGCATTTTAAAAGTGTTCTCTGCTTTTACTTACATTGACATAACTCTTAAGTGAAATTACATATTTTCACCTAAATTGACACTTATATAAGGGCTCAACCTGAGAACATACAGAAAAAGTTGCTGGGTTTGGCCATTTGGTTGCTCTAAAACAGGGAACAATATGAAAGTGGCTCTGAATATAGAAACATTGGTCCGATTAATTTCAAAATTTGCATGCAGCGTCTTTTCATTCAGTGTCTTTGTGGGATTTGCCTTCATTGATCATGAAGACAGTTGCATATATTGAGAAACATGGCAGCCATTGGCAAATCATCAACAAATGTTTGCATTTTTGCTTGTTTGTTAGATTGTGTGGGTCATGCAGAGAACAATGATACCATGGTTGGCCATGATTAGATTTTTTTGTAAACTTTTTGTTACAGTAAGTCCTATACAGTAATCAAATAACAATTGTCCAGTCAAAATGAAATTTAAATCTGTTGATTATTTGCGGACCATGTCTCAAAATATTAGCAAATAGATTTTTGTTGTTTAGAATTGTTTCACAAACAAGTAGTAAAAAAATACCAAAGAGGAATTAAGGCTGTTGCATTTGCTTGGTAAAATGAAATATTTTAGGACCTTGCCCTGTGGGGTCATTGTGAATTCTGGATGCCCTGTAGTAAATGATGGCGAAATGTGCTTGCTTGAAATATTTAAATAAATTTTAATTTTTTTTCAATTGAGTTACTGTCATGGAAATAATCACAACTTTTTTTGTTTAAATTGGATTAAACTATGCATTGCATAGATGTCTATAAATGTATTGCATATAACTCTATGAATGTACAAAACGACTTTTCCAATTGTTTCCCTAAAAATCCTACAAAGTGCTTGAGAATAAACTAAACAATGTATAGTGTGCAGTGTTGCACATAACACCCTCTGCACAACCTCGATTAAATACTCTTTATCAATGTACTAATAGCCAAAAGATCAAGAGCTTTTGTTCTGCTGAGATAGAGATTTTAATGTGCAACTAGTACATGCAAATAGAACAGTAGTGTATCTTGAGAAACATGGCCATAAATGTTTGGTTTTTATCTTTAACTCATACAGCATTTATCAGAATTCTAACTTAAAATGTTTCACGATGCTTCTTTCGCTGCTCATGCTGCCGATAGTTGTCTTGACCCCGGTATTGCTGCTTGTAGCTATATTTATTATTATTATTATTTTTCAAATTAAGTGCTTCTATACAGAACCTCACAGCACAATCCAAAATACAACATTCAAATTATATTTTGTCAAAAAATGTGCTTCACAACAGAGCATCACAGATGTTAGATATTACTTTTATTATTAATTAAAATTAATACTGATTTATTTTTATTATTAGTAATATTAGTAGTTGTATTGCAGTGAATATTACATAACTTTACAATAGTGATATATTTCTGTCATACTTTTTTCCTATAAATGTAGCTTTTATTTTGATGAAGCTTTTATTTTGATGAAGCTTTTATTTTTAAGTGTTTCTGTGTTGTTTTGACCAAGGAGCTCTGATGTTATGATGGCAGAATTCCACTCTGGAAAAGCCATTCGCTACGTGTCTCAAAGTGATTATTATCCAGGGACGAGTGCTGCTCCTGATGCTGTGTGTACTTTGGTGTTTGCACTTTTAAGTGTCAAGAGCAGGACAGGCACAGTTTGTTTTCATTGTGGTTAACAGTGTGGTTTTTAAGGCACTTCACTGTTCTTTCACTCTGTTCAGCCTTGCTTTGTGTAAGGTTGTCTGTGTTTTTGCCCATCGGCTGTGGAGCTGGATGAGGTTGTGGGGATCTCTGTGTTGTGCCTGTTCATTGAACTGTACAGTGGGAGTTCTGTCTCTGTAAATCCACCTTAGGCCTTTCTATCTGCCAGAGCTGGACAATGAGATGCAGTAGGCTCATTCGGCTGCCTATTGGAAACTCTCATTTAACTTAATATCCTGTTTCTTAAATCAATCCGAACATGACTTTGGCTACATTCACACTGCAGCAGAATATGGTTTTCAGTATTGTCTTAGATTGTTAAATACAGTTATGCATACAGAGTTCTGTTTAAAACTAGAGTGACAACCATATTATGTAACCAAACTGACTCCTTTATGATGAAGTGTCTAATTTCTATACCACTAGCATCACAAAATAGAATTGCAAAATGAATTATTGTTTTCGAACAGCTGTCTCAAATACTTCCCGTCTGTCATTGGTGAACAAACAGATTGCTTGTCTTTGCAACAGTTCTCAAATCAGTTGTGTGGTCTGCTAATGCTGCACTCTACACTCATTCGGTTAATGGACATGGAACAGATTAAGTCACAAAATTGTATGTTAAATAATGTTGTCAATTCTGAAAATTTTTCTGAAAAGATTTTCTGTTTGCGTTCTTATTTACTTTTGTCACTGTCACTGTGGTGGGATTTTCATTCATACAAAAAAAAACATATGTGAAAAAAACTTGTAAAACTTACAAAAACTTGTATGAACAGGACATTTTGAGAGTCACTCCTGTGAGTAAATAAAGTTCTCAAATCCCAAACAGTGACTGTGTGAACATTCAGTCAACAAACTCACAAAACACTACAGAGAACTTTACTGATACTAAACTTAAACTGTGGCTCTTTGAGATCTATACTTTTTACAAACATATTGACTGATTGCTGATGAATAGGTCATTGTGGCTTTAAGCCATGTGTCCTCTTAATGCTCTAAAGTGGTCTGGGCAGTTAGTCACATGCGGTCTGGACCCAATATGGCTGCCCAGTGCGAAAGCACAGTGCCCTGGAAAGCCACATTTGGCAGTGTTTATGGGAAGAGGTTAAAGGCTGAGGGGGAGACTAAATCTCTGTAATGCCTCTGAGTGGTCCCTTGAGGCCCAGTCCTGTTAAATGCCTTTTCCTCAATGTCAGTGCTCAGACACATGTGCCTGAAAATCAAACACTTAGTGTACTGGACATGGAATCATTTATGTGTAAAATTTATGTAATGGTATGACATTGTACAGTATGTCTTTGTAAGAAAGAAATTACATTTTGCAACCTTACACCCACAGTTTGCCAGTAAGAAGTTTATTAATTATTGCTTCATTCAGACTTCTTGTCCTACATTAATCGACTTAATATTTGAAGGTTGTAGCAATTGTCCTGTTACATAATTTCAGGATGTTTTTCTGCTTGTTCTTATTCCTTAAGAAGAATCATAATATGTCAGAGGGATAGGCATAGATACTTGAAAGTGACCGCAATGAACAATCACAAAAACATAAATAAAATTATTAGAGTTGAAAGAATTACATGATCTGCTGATTAATTAATTGAATGAAAGAAAAAATCCCCAAAATTTGAATTCTCTACTCATTTATTCACCCTCATGCCATTCCAGATGTGTATTACTTTATTTCTTCTGCAGAACACAAATTGTGATTTTTAGAAGAATATTTCAGCTCTGGATTCCAAAATGTTGATGCTCCAAAACGCACATAAATGCATCATAAAATAATCCAAAAGACTCCAGTGTTTTAATCCATATTTTCAGAAGTAATATGATAGGTGCTGGAGACAAACGGGTAAATATTCAAGTCCTTTTTTGCTTGAAATTCTTCTCCCTGCCTAGTAGGGGGCAGTATGCATGAAGAATGTGAATCACCAAAAACAGAAGAAGAAGATAAAAGTGATCTGTTTTCACCCACACCTATAATATCACTTCTGGAGACTGATTTAACCACTGGAGTCTTATGGATTACTTTTATGCTGACTTTAGGTGCTTTTTGGAGCTTCAAAATTTTGGCACCCTGTCACTTCTTAAAATCTTAATTAGAGTTCAGCGGATGAAAGAAAGTTATACACATCTGGGATGTCATAAGGGTCATTAAATGATCAGAGAATTTTCAGAGATATTTAATCACAAATATCAATATTTACCGAGAAAGGCCCCCAAATAAAGATAATGTTTTACTTAATAATTAAAATGGTAAAAAAATGAGTTAGCATATATTTTTGGTCAAGGTATTCTTGCTGTAGACAGACAATTTTGGAGTGTCTCACTTTGTTGCATCACATCTCACTACTTTTCAGCATCTCTTGTCATAAGCGCTGTGATTGTAGGACATTATGTCAAGTTAAACGTAGTTTGAAACTTTGAAAATGGCATCTCGAGAGCCCTGCATTTTGTTGTGCTTGGTTCAATTCTTAAGCGCAAGGGAGCATCATTTGTGGAAGGCTTAGCTGCCCCCGCGTACTGGACTCTACTATCACAAATTCATAAATACATCAATGTTGTACATCATGCTTGAATTGCTCCTATGATAGAAACATTCAGTCAGGGGTCATGATCAATTTCATGGTTTTTTCATACATTATTTAGCAAATAATTCTTTGCACAAAATGAACACGTTAAATGCATTCTTTGCCTCTTTTTCCCATGTGTGAGTAGACATGTGGCACTGCATAAGTTAACGTGGTTCCAAAGCGCCTTTAGACCATAACGTTTTAATTGGGAAATTAAATGTACATTTAAAATGAAACAAATGTCATCATCTCTGGCATGGATGACAAGGAAAGACAATAAAATTACTAGTTGATAGCCTAGTCTTAAAAATATTAAAATATTCCATTTAGACTTTTATGATTTCGAAATGTTCTTTCAGGGGAAACCCCTAAACCCACATACATATCATTCCACAGTAACAAGGGCTTCTATGCTCCCATACTTGGGTATCTGAATGTAAAGAAGTATAAAAATATATCATTTGAATGTAACAAATAATCAAACAAATGCTGGACTGCTGTCATTATGCTTAAAAACGTACAGATGATCGTTAAACATTCATATCCAAATGCACTCGATTGATAAATGAATGTTTTTAATATTTTGGTAAAAGATCCCTCCAACTCCACTGTCTCGGGGCCCACAGTGCAGTTTTGTAGTGACTATTTTGACTGTTTAGTATTAATTTTTCTGCCAACTTGGAAATGTAAAATAAAAAGTGCAATGTGCAAATGTGAATGTATATCGTGATAAACATTGATATTGAATGATATAAAAGAATATTGTGATAAAATATTTGGCCATATCGCCCAGCCCTAGTTCTTGCTTTTAAAAACAGCTAGACAGAGCGCAACTGAATGTAACAGCACGCTGGGGTTCCAAGTATTTGGCAAATTTACCTGTCAAGTACTTCATCATTTGAAAGATGCACACTTTTAAAATGTCCTTCCCTGCAAGCCAGCTAGTCTCATGAGTCCAGGGATTAGATGTGGAATTTCATTTGTGGAGAAAGTGAAACAATAGCCTCTCTGTAAAAACTGGAAGCTGATTGAACCATGTTGGCTCATCTATATCATCTGCATTTGCATGTCGCATGCTCTGATGTGATGACATACCAATGGACACCACTTCGTTTTTTAATCTGTGTTGTGATGATGTTAAGATATACTTAAGCTTTTCCAGCTCTCTGAAGTTCACTATTGTTTGTTTAGCTTAGCACTAAGTCCATTATTAAACCTTTTTTCTTTTTTATACTTACCCCCTGTGATATATTGGGGAATATAAGAATCTTGACTGAATTGGTTTTTGGCAGTAATTGGTAAACTGCACCCTTTGTTTAAGGGTTAATATTGGGAATCCAGGTCTCTATAGCGCTGTTATTTGTTTGATGAGCTAGAGATAGTGGTGTTGAAAAAAACAGTGCCTTTGGTCTTCGGGTGCAGATGAGCTATTGAGTAGTGGCCTGAAAAAGTGCCACTGGGCTCTTCATGTTTCTGTTTCTCCCATTTCCTGACAGGTTGGAGTGTTAAATTGTTCTTATGCCCTAGTGCGTTTGTAGACAAGGATTTCAGACATCAGGAGATTGTACCTGCAGGCTGTTTTGAATCGCAATAAAAGGGAGGAGGTGATGGAGTGTGTGCAGCTTTTGGGGAATGAGCTCTTTAGGAGGTAGTTCAGCATGTATTGGGTTATTTTTTGGCTCCCATTGCTTTTTATCAACCACACAGGTGCAGTGACCCACTTTATTTATATCCTTGTTCAACTGCTGGTCCTGATGAGCACTTGTCTTTACCTTTTAACTGAATCAACATATTTTTCAGAAATGTCATATTTATCAAGATTCTTGATACTGACATTGATGATAATACTACAGCAAAAAAAAAAAAAAATATATATATATATATTTTAAAGGGATAGTTCACCCAAAAATATAAATTGTCTCATTATTTACTCACCCAGGTGTGTATGACTTTCTTTCCTCACCAGATCACATTTGAAGAAAAATTGAAAAAAATCTTAGCTCAGTAGGTCCTTAAAATGCAAGTGAATGGCAATTTCTGTTTTGAAGGTCCAAAAAGAACAGACAGTCAGCATAAACATCATCCATATGTCTTCTAAAGCAAAACGATCACTTTTGGTGTGAAAAAATATCAATATTTAAGTACTTAATTATATTCATATTATATTTAAGCAGTCCTTCTTCTCACTTGTAAACATCGTTGCTCTTCCGCTGGTACGCACTTGCATCTGTTCTTCATTTTTCATATGCCAATGCGATTACGTCATGTCGATGATACGCACACTGTCGACCAGAAGCATTATTTAGAGTTAAAAAAAGTACTTAAATATTTATATTTTTCACACCAAAAGTGATCGTTTTGCTTTAGAAGACATACATTTAACAGTTAGAGTCGTATGGATGAAGTTTATGCTGACTTTTTGGAGCTTCAAAAGAGAAATTGCCATTCACTTGCATTTTAAGGACCTACTGAGCTAAGATATTTTTCTATTTTTCTTCAAATGTGTTCTGCTGAAGAAAGTCATACACACCTGGGATATCATGAGGGTGAGCAAATAATGAGAGAATTGAGTATTGAGCATTTTTTCTGCCAATTTTAAGTACAAAATCTAAACTAAAAAGAAAACGCAATTAACCATTTCTGTTTCTCAAATTTTCTGCAAAGTATGTGCCAAAAATGTAATCAAATAATAAAATTTTCATTTAAAATTTTTCAGTGACATGCATCACATCAAATTTAAAATAAAACTAAATAATTCAATTTTCATTTACATTTTTACACAAATTAAAAACAAAAATGCAACTGATGATTTGGCATTCCATTTTCATTCCTATCTAGAGGCAAGACTGCCAATAGTCAAATTTAAAGAATAAATGATTGAATGATATAGCAATTCTGTTGTTGTAATAATAATTCTTTATACATAAAAAATGAAATAAAAACTGAAGGTTGCATTTTAATTTGAATTCTGCCATTATTTTGTGTTAACATTAAGAAAATGCTTTTTCTTTTTCACATTTGCCTTTTAATTTTAAGATTGTAGTGAAAATAGAATGTCAAATCATCAACTGTATTTTAGTTTTTAATTTGTGTAAAAATGTAAATTAATTATTTCATTTTATTAAAAATGTAGACACTTTGAAAAAGGAAAGGCTTAATTTGGTTTTAATTTTCAATTTATTTAAAATCAGCAGAAAATATGCTCAAGTCAATATTCTGTACTAAATAAAGAACAAATATTTTTTTTATAATTAATAATTAAAAACAATATATCAAAGATACCAATTATGTAAACAGTGCTTGTAGGTATCCCACTAAACATAAAAAATATATATATATATATATATATATATATATATATATATATATATATATATATATATATATACATATATATATATATACACACACACACACACACACACACACACACACACACACACACACACACACGTTGTGTTTCCATGTTTTATGGGGACTTTCCATAGACATAATGGTTTTTATACTGTACAAACTTTATATTCTATCCCCTAAACCTAACCCTACCCCTAAACCTAACCATCACAGAAAACTTTCTGCATTTTTACATTTTCAAAAAACATAATTTAGTATGATTTATAAGCTGTTTTCCTCATGGGGACCGACAAAATGTCCCCACAAGGTCAAAAATTTCAGGTTTTACTATCCTTATGGGGACATTTGTTCCCCACAAAGTGATAAATACACGCACACACACACACACACACACACACACACACACACACACACACACACACACACACACACACACAGTTTATTCTTTCAAAATGATAGAGTGCATATTCCTGCCCATCAAGGAAGGCAATCCATGTGTAAAAACCACCTGGTGCTGTTTCAGTAAATCCCCAGCATGCGGAAAACTTCAGATAATAATTTTTTTTAACCCTGTCTTCTGGCAGTCTAACAATATCGACGCAACTGGTTCTAATTCAGCAAGGATTTATTGTATTGGGACTGTGCAAGCAAAAACAGCATATCAAGTAATCTACTTTTGGATTAAAAGTAGTCAGAATGGGTTCAAGGTGTCTTAAACAGGCACAATTGTTTTAAAGAGTATGGTGAAGTACTGGTGTTTGAAGTGTATGCTGAGTACAAACGTCCATGGCCTGCTCCAGGATCCTGCCAACAGACAGTTGTGAGAACAGAAGGCCATTAGCCTGCAGGTGCTCAGTGAGTTGGTACGGAGTCAGACTGTGCATTTTCAAGGAATCAATGCAGGCTTCATATAAGGCTGGGCAGGTAAGAGATAAAGCTTAAGGTTTGCAAGAAGTGCTTCAGTCTTTCATTAAAATGTTTTGAGGACCAAGTTGATAGTTGGCAAAGTCAATATATTTAGAATCTTTTGGTATTTTGTAAAGTGTTTGCAGAAGGCAGCACTGTGTTGAGTTTCCTCAAACATTCGCAGTAGGAAACTTAGGTAATAACTCCGCTTGATCGGCTTGACCTGCATACTCCATTCAAAGTTTGTTTTGTAGGTATTTTGAGTCTTTGGTGTGGTTTTTTGTAAACTTTATGCTTTAAAGGAAATTTAAGATTGACGTTTGAAAATCTCCCATTGACTTGCATTGATAGAATGTTCAGTATTCAAAATGTAACTGTCCACAATAACTACAATGTCATTTTGAATACTGGATTGACAGTTGCTGTATGAATTTACTGAATCGTTCTCGATTGTTTTTTGTTATTATTTAGCATTTAAAGTCATATTTAATATTAACAGCAATAATAGAAAACTATTAGCAAAACTTTAACAGACATCTCTTCCTTTCATTTAAAATACACTGAGATATATACAGTACATTTCATTTCGATCTGATATATTCCATAACAGTCCTTTTTTGTTTCTTGGTTAATGGTCATTTTTTTAAATTAGATTACATAAACAATATTGCATAACATTTAAAACTGTGAAAAACAATGCTTGGTTTTTGAGGATTATTTCAACCTCAAGTGCTCCAAATATTTACCAACGCAACAAAACACCCCTCAGATATGTATATGAAGATACACTATGTCTGTATACACCCTCAGCACCCTCAGTTCTCTGTCTCTTTACGTCTTTCTTAATCAAATCCTTGCTAGGGTGTAACTGAAACCTCATGATTACTGACGCAGCACTGGAAAAGCATTGTATTTCACACAGTGGAATCGATATTCATGGCAATTGCTCGTGACCACTCTCTGACCAGAACATGCTCTTACCAAGAAAGGACTGTTTCTGATGGCTCAGCAATTTATTCGTTACGGCATTAGTCTAGTTACCACACAACCCCCGTACAAGAGATTTGCATTTTCATTGTGTTTCTTTGTTACCATTTAATGTAGTGACATTCTACAATATCATAATTAAAGGATGTAAAAAAAAAATATATAAAATACTATGCTCTAAAAATGGCTGTTCGCTTCAGAGTTGAAATACTCATATCTGTTTCCCATTAAAGACATTACTATCCTAAGCTCCTCTTTTGGCCTGCATGAGATATGCTTGAATGAACAGGAGCTCTGTGAAAGTCATATTGCTCTTGTGTACTGCACTTTGATTGAAGGAAGCTCATTCTGTAAGGGCGTTCAGACTGCTGAGATGCTGGTGTCCTAGTTGTGTCTGTCCTCATAACAATATAGTGTAATCTGAACACTCAGGAAGTACGGTATTTCAGACTCTTATTTCCTAGTACAACCCATTTCCCTGAAAATAAAACACTTCACCGAAAGCCTTTAGTATGATTTTACGATGATGCTCTTGTAAGAGATCCAAAGCCCTCTACTGTCAATTAATCCGTATCATAACCTAACACGATGCGTTAAGTTTCCAGTCACAAGCATCCTGTCTGTCCATATTGAACAAAGTAATGCTGCATGATGTATCACAATTACAGCCAATCAGAACATATTTGTTGGATTTTGGACCAGTGAGAGTTCACAGTGGATGGGGCTAGCTGGGTTGATACCAAGTTATGTATATGCATATGTGCACTGCTTGCAGTTGGTCAGACTTTTCTTAACACAAATGTGCCCTAAAAGGTTACAATAAGCGCAGGAGAAGGTGAAATGCAGGATATTAAAGTAACAAAGGAAGATAGAAGAGATGAAAATAAAAAGAACAAATTGAAAGAAAATAGGAGTCAGAATTACTTTTTTCAGTCACATTCTGTTTGCATCTTATCCATTTGTTGTGCGCAATAATTTTGGCTTTCCTGTTAGCACAGTAAAGCCCTTTTTCTTTTCTTTTTTCTAAACCTAAGCTGGTTAAGACTGCTTAACAAACCTGGACTTCAGAATTGTAGATGTTTGAATCAAGACAATGTTGTCTACATTTCCTCCTGCTTTGGGTAGTGAGGCAGTACTGCCAGCCCTCATGTCAAAGACATGGATTAATGCATTAAGAGTGCACTTTGAGACTAATGTGAGAGCATGAGCTCATCGCTTTAGACTGAACAGAGGAGGGGTGAATGAGAGAAGGGAAAATGCCAGAAAGAGAGTGGACTCAGCTGCCAAGGTTTGAAACACACAAACACACTAAACCTGGACTTGAATTGGTGACTTCATGGCAGACAGTATTACTTACCTGCCCTTCGAGCAGGCTTAATCAGCGTTGTCCCCCTTATCTTTGAGATGAGAGTTTAAGAGATTTCATGTGCATTGCAATGTATACGCATGGGGACTTTTAATTTTAATTAGTCAATCTCCCACTTAGAATTTGGGATACGTTTAATGTTACTTGAATTGGTGCCGTTTTAGTACATTTCTGTCTTTTTTACTGTGGAATTCTTTGTTAACAAATTATTCTAAACATTATTGTGACATATTGTTTTCTAAAAAGTAACTAAGGCTATCTTCCCAAAGGCAGAATTTTTTCTCAGATCTTTATATCAGCATCTCCAGCTCTACGTGTTTAGATGCGCTGTTCCTGCGAATGTTGACGGGGGAGAGTAGGGCGGTGGATGCCACAAATGGGGCCCCTCTGGAAGTTGTGGGACAAATGTGTTAATTTTTGGAGACTGCCCTTATGAAAAACATAAACGATGACAAAACATCCATTGCTAAGCCTAAATGCATTTTGACTGGAAAAAAGTATATTTAGCACTTTCAAAATCTGCAATTAAATGTTGAATGGTCTGCACTTATATAGCACCTTTTTAAGCCTTAACGGTATTCAAAGCGTTTTACACTGCGTCTCATTCACCCATTCACACACACATTCATACACCAATGGCGGCAGAGCTGCTATGTAAGGTGCTAGCCTGCCATTGGGAGCAACTTGGGGTTCAGTGTCTTGCCCAAGGACACTTCGGCATGTGGGGTCGTGTGGGCCGGGATTCGAACCACCAACCCTGCGATTAGTGGTCGCCCCTTTTAAACTTGCAATTAACTATGAAAATCATGCGATTAATCTTGATTAAATATTTTAAACGACTGACAGCAATAAAAAGCTGATATATTTAATAAATCTGAGTTTTTCCCTTTCAGAAACTTGAATCGTGGACAAAAAAGACAAGCAGCAATAAAAAAACTACTCATTATGAAAAGATTGCCACAATTTTTTAGTAAGTGAGACAAAATCAGGTCTATTGTTCATGAATTTCTTGTGTTGCAGTAAAATTTGGCTATTAAGTTGGCCTTTATTGCTTTGCGGTTGAAGAATAGAGGAGAATGCCAGCATAGTGTCTAGACACCCCCCCTGCCAACACTTGGCCGTAGGCTAACGCCTGTTTCCAAACACTGTTTGAACAAAAACAACACGTTTGGACAAATGAGCACACTGCCTCTTTTCCTTCACTCCTAACACTTCTTTCCCAGTGGAAACTACAATACTATGACTGTTACATCGCAGTTTTTGTCTTGCTTTTGCTTCACTTTTTCTTTTGTCTGGCAGTGGAGAAGCCTCTGGTCCCTGCTGTTGAACCTCTCTCAGTAGGCATTAATCAAATGCAGAGCAAAATAGCAGTATGTTGGTAGTGTGTCTATCTGTTCGCGCAGTTGGGGGCGGTTTCTGATCGTCTTTCTCTCGTGTGGTGTCCTCCCTGGGGAGCCAGACCTCCGTCTACCATCACACAGCCATTCTCCTTCAGCTTCCAGTAATGAGCACCATTGCTCCTTTTGTCTCTCTGTTGTTCTGGTGCTCTTTTGCTGGCCATAGCGGATTCATGGCATCCTTGCCTAGATGGCTCTGTGCATCTCCTTATTTTGACATTTTCTATTTTTTCTCTGCGTTTGGAGCTACTTGCTGCATCTTAACTCAACCGGGTGTGGCATGTTGCCATCTTGTACAGTCTTTCTTATCAAGTATTTTGTCCTCCCATTATATTTCTGTTGCCTTCTGGGCTATAATTTTCATATTGTGTTTATAGGTACAGTTTATCCAAAAACAATTTTTTTTATCATTTAATCACCCTCATGTTGCTCCAAACATGTATGACGTTCTTTGTCCTGTGGACAAAAGGAGATGTTATGCAGCGTGTTGGAATTGTATGGAGAATGAAAGTGATTGGTAACTGAGGCTAACATTCTGTTTTTGTGTTCCACAGAAGATTTGTGAGTAAGCAATATGTGGTTGGGGTAGATGGGTGTTGATAAATATTCCAAAAGCGTGAATTAAATATATTTGTGTTGTTTATGTCAGGTAATTTAGTTGCACCTGGGAATGGAACACTGACTAGAAAAGAAGTAGTGTCTTTGTTTGCCTAATGGACACAGACTCGCAGTCATGGGGGACATGACTCATGAGTGAGAAGGGGATGTCAGAGACATGGAGCAGATGGAGCAAATATAACTTCAGTATAGTCCTACAGGAGCAGGGGATTAGTTTACTTGCCTCATTTGAATGTACTCTGAAAATATGTTAAATAAAAAATGAATAGCTATTTCTAAATCAAATATCTGGGTCACAAGCATGTTGTTTGGATTCCAGCCCATGTATCCTGGCCTGTCCTGTTTGGCCAAAACAATGTTCCGGTCATGCTAAATTTCACAATATTGTTGCAACTATGATATAAAACATCTAGTTAATGAATATATATCACACACCACCTATTAGGCTAACCTTGTAGTAATGAAAGGATGGCACTTAATGAATTTGCTTATCAAAGCAAATTTAACTGATATTATACTCACAAAATAGCATATAAACTTGTACATTATTGTTGAAGTATAGCCTAGAGTATTGTGGATTGTATAAATATTAGATGTCAGTCTATTTAAATTCTAAATAGAATTAATTACATGGTATGCCGATTAATTAATCACAATTAATAGCAAATATAAATATTTGCTCAAATAACAATAATTCAATATATAATGATTAAATAAGTCTAAATAGTTATATTTAAATAATTATAAATATATTTATTATAAAAAAGGTATAATTCACATAATTAAAATGCATTACATTGTAGTGGCAGACAAGTGAAGCATTGATAAGACAATGCAAAAATTGCTGTAGAATGCAATATATTGATTATTTCCATATTATTGAACATAAGCCAACCATTGGCCTACAGTACACAGCAATCAATCTGGCAACTGAATGCATCTATCTGTCCGAGATACTGTAGATTTATTACAAGTGCTTGTCTAAGGATGCAACAATGTACACTTTCGTCAGATGGATGCTTTTGGAGCATCTCACTTTGGTTGCGTTGCATCAAAAACGTACCGTTTTTAGGTCGCTTGAGATCCCTGCTTTTGGATTTGCTCTCCATCAAGCCGTGTTTGAAAGTAAGACCGAGACTCATCTTGTGCTGTCTATTGTAGGTAAGTGTGGTTGTTCTCTGTATAAGATACATGTTGCCTAAACAGCTGAAGGTTTGCTTACTGCCCCCCGGAGAAAACAGGTAGTACTTCAAGCTTGAATTCTTGCATGGTAGGAATATTCCTTATTATGGTCTGGGGACATAATTAATTGCTTTAATTTTTTAAATGTTTTTTACTTAATTAATTGCACTGAATTAACGTGTTAAATCAACAGCCCTATGTATTATATGATGTTGGCGGGATGTCCGTCTGAAAACTTTGTGAATTTCTGTGATTATTTCAAAATGACATAACCTTAGTATCCATTTGGATTTATGCTGCAACCTCATCTCAGTTCATCAACCGTAATCTAATTGAACTTGCCCAACCCAAATCATCCTAAAAATAATGTTCTGTATGTCCATTAACTTTTCTAAACTCCAGTATTTACCTTTACCATTTTCAACAGATTGAAAATGGTTTAGTGTATATATTTACAGATATAACACTTCACTATTCTTTCCTACTGCCTGACTGTTTAATGTATACATACAAGTACCTGAAATGACCTAGTTTTTTTCAAATACTTTTCCACTCTCAGATGCGTAGCTCTGTTACTGTCACTTTTGTTGCTTAGAGCAAAACACTACTAAATATCACCATGATCAAACCATATGCAGCAAAGTGCTGTATTGTTCAAGCCCCATTGCGATGAGGCAATGTAGATGTGCTAACAATCCTTCCGACATTGTGTTTTGAAACCCCTTAATCGATGGCAGGTGAATGTCACCCTGTATGTAGGAGACGGATGAGCTCGCTTTGAATATCTCAGCCAGTGTAGAGCTCTTCAGAGATCTGACAGAACGTAGCAGCAGCATCGTAGCCTTAGCCTGACGCTAATGCAAAATGATTGCAGTGAAAACATGCAGTAGTGCTGGCACTAGCTTATAGCTCTACGGTTCAAATAAAGGTAAAAACAACTTTGCTGTCAAACACACACACATGCACACATAAATTGTCAAATACGCTTCCCGCTTGAAAAGCTGGAACAGCATTACTGCATTTTTTTTTCAAAGGTTTAAAAAAGCCTGCCAATCTTTACACCAGCATTGTGTTTATTTTTCTCTCTACATTATCTCCACTTAGAAATATCATTGAGGTATGTAGATTTAATTTGCATATGCTAATTTTAATTAGGATTAGTGTTTTCTTTTGCACATTTCCTACAGTTTCATAGTCAGTATGAATAGCTTGACTGATCACCAGATTATGAATGAAGTAGGGTCTAGAAATCCTTATCTGCCAAAAAGCACACCATTATAGTGGGGATAATTACTTATTACTCCCTTGCAACAACACAAGGAGATGCTTATATTTCACAACTGCTAATTGTGCTGATTTAGCCCTTACACAGTGTGTTGGCAGCAGCCATCCAAGTTCTTTGTGTGTGTGATGATGCCAAGGCCATCACTTAAGACCTGCAGCTTCATCCATCTGAAGTGTTTTACAGATTTTCTCTCTTCCGTTTTCCCTCCCTCTGTTCTTTTATTCACTTCTCTTAATCCTCATCTGTTCTGCGTCCTGTCTTTCCCTGTGGCCTGCCTGAGTCATCTTCCTGTCCTACATATTTCCAGCACCAGCTCAAATTAATTTGAATGAGCATCGTAAGGTAAATGACATCTATAGGAAACCGAAGAGCTATTAACATAACATTAAACATAGCATTAACATATATTACTAATGCGCATACTTGGGGTAAGGGATTTGAACAAACCACCATACCTTGTTAATACTTTTCGGTGCATAACTCATCCTGCGCCTTTGCACCTTATGTGCTACGGACATGAGTGATACCTCAAATTGTGCAATTACTTTCCTAAATGATCAGACATGAGATTTACAAGGAAACAGAATGTCACATGCCCTGTTTACACTTGGTTTTAAGATGCTTTTTAGTCGACCTGACACATCACCATTTACACCTGGTTGTAATATGTGTCTCCTTTGACCACTTCTATTCAGATTTTGTTGGGGGTCGTCATAATTCCGTCATGATTTGCAGCGGGTAATTGACAGTTGAGTGTGTAGTGCTTATCTGCTGTTCAAGCACATTTGAGCGGATGAGCATTTTCTTTGCTACAAACCCAGTACGAGCCCAGGTCACATACATTTTCGACCACCTCCGAATGTGGTTGAAATAGACAAATATGAAAAAATGTTTGCCCCCATTTACATCTGTTTTTAACATCGTCCTATTTTAAACAGATCGCCCAAAATGCATCTTAACGTCAGGTGTAAACGGGGCATGTTTTGCACAGGCAAGTTGCACTCACAAATTCTCAAACATATATATAAAAAAGGCTAGTTTGCAGAATCGTTAAGAGCTTCACACTTTGCATTCAATTACAACTAAGCTAAACTATATTGAAATCCTAAACATAATAATAATATTAGTATGTTTAGGATTTCAATAAAGACTTTCTTTGTTTGGCACAGGTTTCAGTAGTCCATCATCCTCTGTTCAAGTCCAGCAGTTTTCAATCAATCATTGTTCAGTAATGATGTCTGCTCTGCCACAGGCGTCGCACATCCCTTCTAATGTATATTGTTCTATGTGTAACAATGACCCAGTTAATTAATATCCTCCTAGAAAATATAATTCTTAGATCCTTCCCTCTCTCTCTATTTCTCTCACCTCTCTCATCAGTTTCATTTCCCTGCTTGCTTGTTCATTGCTAGCAATTAGTTTGGACAGCCATAGTGCTACGCTCCATTTGTTTTATGAGATGCTTAATCAGCTTCAGACTGGCTTTATGCTGCTTGATGCTTTATGCAGGCACTTCTAGTCATTGGACTACACCCTTCTTGACCTTTTAATGTTTTAATATAGTGACAGGAAGTGTTGGGGGACTTGCCTCTGCCAACTAAGAGTTCAAAATATGCCAAACACTTAGTTATAGCTATGTGTGTATTGTTGGCTATAGAAATGGTAAGGTCCTTTGAGAATTACCATCTAATTCAAGTCAGAGTGGTCTGTTCTTTCTATAGTTTTATACTGTATAAAGGATAACTTAAAATTTTTTGTTGTGCTTTGACTGAGGTATCACAAATATCTTCTGTGACTGGTGGATCAACACCAAGAAAAACTACTTGTCTTTATAAAAGAAAAAAACAACAACATTATTTTGCAACTGGTGAAACCAGCTAGTCACTCATCTAATCAGAAGAGTATAAAATGGTGTTTTAAGATAACTGATGATATGTCTGTTGTTTAAATTATTACCTATAATTCCAAGCAGAGCTTTAGCCTTGCCCCAGTGCACTGCACTGTTTGTTATTAACACTTTTATTGATTCCCGTAAAAAAAAAAAAAATGTAACCCCCATTATTTCCCCCTCCCCAACACCACCCTGTCACTCTCTGTGGTCAAAGCCTAAATTACACAATGCACACATATAAACAAACAAAATTTTCTCTCTCTACATGGTCCTCACTAAGAGCCTTCTAGAGAGGACAAATATCTGTCCCATTTCTTACCAAACACATCCAATCTACCAAGCTGCTTATATGACAGCTTTTCAAATGCTGCCACCCTGCCCAATTTGATGAACCACTCTTGAAATGAGGGAGCACCTATTCACCTCCATCCTCTAAGAATCTAGTTTGGACCCAGCTTTAATTAACGCCCCATCTGCCGGCAGGTTATCCCCGTCTACCTGGATGAGGGAGGGGACAAGCGGAGGAAAAAAATAATAATTTGGCACCTACTCGCCGTAACGGCGATCATGCCAAATTAACAAAAACATTTTAAGAAAAGGGAGGGAAAGGCCAACTCTGAGCGGCAGTGGAAAAGAGAAAGGAGAGAGAGGAAAAAATGACACTTACTGACGCATACACTTACTTACAAGAACTCGCTGGTTCTCCGATACGCCATAACTTGGTCCTCTGCCACTCCTCCAACCTCCAACGGACGACAGCCACGCCTCTCCGAACAGATCGGAGACAGTCTTCCGGCCCCTGGCAGACGGAACACCCTGCCGTGTCCTCGGGAGACAGAAGGGGTCTCCCACCTTCCCACTGGCGGTCGGTGGTCTCATACGTGGTCTCATACTCTGCGTTTCAGCGGCTGGTAGGGGTCTCCTCCACTGCTGGCAGTGGCCCTGATTGCTCCAGGCGGTCGGTTAGGAGTGCCTTCTCCCTTCGTGTTCGGCGGCGGTTCGTCCGCTCTCAATCCTCCAGTGGATAGGGGCTGCTCCGTTGGGGTGGATGGTAGTGGTGAGGACTCTACTACGGCGCATCCCTCCTCCTTCCCGGGTTTCGGAACCAGTGTAAAGGGATTAATGGAAAGGAGGAGGCGAGAACTGGCTTGACGATAAAAATAATAGTTTAATGAAAAGCTAAACAAAAAGACAAAAACACAAAGGTGTCGGACAGCTGCTCGTAAATCTCTCTCTCTCTGTCCCACTGCAGTCTCTAGTCAGCCTTTATCCCTCTCTGAGGCTTGATTAGCCTGATTAGGGGCTGGGTGTGTAGCATCAAGACCCTCCTCCGCCCTTTCACACTCCCCCATCACCCAATATACAAAGTCTGGGGCAGAATGAAATTTGAGTATCTAAAACCTCAAAGATATTTTGACTGAAATCTTACCCAGAAATCTTGAATCTTAGTGCAAAACCACAGAGCATGGGCCATGTCTCCATCCTCCAACTGACATCACCAGCAGGTAGGTGTGTCTTTTAAACCAAGTCTAAACAATCTATAGGGAATCCAGTAGAAAATATATCAAAATGCAAAATCTTAAACTGAATATGGTGTACCCTTGAATCCCTAGACATAGATTTAAGAATTAAAAAAAATACCCCATCCACTACCAAATTAAAATCTCTTTCCCATAACCTCTTAAGAGCTGTTAAGTCTACATCACAAAGAGCCTGAATCAACGAGGACGAGCACTGCACTGTTAGATAATCTTGTACAATACAGTATTTTAGCCTCAATTTACAACACATATAGTATCTTTCCACATACAAAGCTCTTGGACATAGTTGCTGATATTTTAGGAGGGATTTTTCCTTCTGTGTAGTGCTGCTGTAGCATCATAACCCCTCTGTCCTTTTCTGAGAAACTCAGGCAGGGATCTGGGCATCTCCTGGGTCCACTGTAATTAGTTCATAAGCCCTGTGTAATGAAATCATCCAAGAGTTCTGCAATGTGTCCAGGCGTATAGTGTACTTGCATTCTTCTCTCTCAAGTAGAATAGCCTTTAGTTTACATAACAGCCATGAACATGATTTGCTAAATGTGAATATTGTCAATATTAAAGATTACTCTAGAATTTAGATTGCTTCAAAGCTAACAGACATAAACTAAACTTGGAGTTTAATTTCAATGGGGTTTCAGAGGCTGTTCACACTGAACATCTGTTTGTATCTGTTTTTCAGTTGTTGTTTTTTAATGTAAACATGCACTAGACAACAGTTCTTATTTCATTTTGAGTTGTACATTAATAACTTGTGCATCAGTAAGCAATTCATTCTGTAACATCTGACTGATCTAAGTGTTTTTGATTCTCTAAAAAGATCTGGCTCATTAGAGTAATTCGTTTGGGAATCAAACTACTCTAGACAAGCTGCATGTTTCACAATGTAGATTCAGTAGGGGGCAGCGCTGGCACTAAAATGTGCTGCAGGGAGCATTGCCAGAATATTTTAGGACCGTGTTCGGTCCGCATCGGGGATAAATTGCACGTGTTAACCAGCAAAAGAACTGAAAGTCATGAAAATCCAACAGTTCTTGTATTTTTTTTTTAAATGAAACAAGTTCTGAACAAGAACCAGTTCTCGGTTCCCAACCCTAGTCCCACTCTGTCCCATCATGGCCTCCAACAGGATTATCCTGCCTGCATCTGTAATCCTCTGTTTAGGCAATGTGCCAGCCATTCGTTCAAACACAGAGTGTGGCGTGATTGAGGTGCCATGTGCCTGTCCTGGCACTCTTGTCATCCCGCACACAGCCTGTCACTATCCGAGGCTGTCCAAGAACCCTGGTGAGGTCTTGAGGGAATCAGGGAGCTCACACTTTTAGCCAGAGTCATCTGTTTTCTTCCGGGAAGCCTGTGGACACTACTGGGCTTGGGATAGAACAGCACTTTGACAGCTGTCATCAAAATCTTCTGCTCCAAGTGCAAATTTCTTAGTAGTGCTTGCTATGGTAAGCATTATAATTCATTTTCCTGATATTTGTGTTAATGGTTTTGGAACAAACCCCTTACCCTAAGGCCTCATCCACACTGGTCCGTTTTTGTCTGAAAACCCTTTTTCTTTTTTCTTAACGTCATTGTTTTGCATAGTATGCAGTACTATGGTGCGTTTTCGAAAGGCAGCATTTTTTGTGGAGCAAAATTTAGTTTCAGTGTAGATGTGAGGCTTAAACGTGGCAGAACCAATGCGTTTTTTTTTCACCCAAAAACATATTAGTGTGGAAGTGGCCTAAGTATTAAACTTCAGCATGTAACACAATCCACACTGCTTCTGCTACAGGTATGAATTATACCTCAGGTCTTGCTGCATGTTGAGGAAAAGGTGTGCTATTATTTTCCATAGCCATGTGACTTTTTGCCTGGTTAATGTCAAAATGTTCAAAACATCCCATTATCTTGCATTAAAGGGGGGACATAGTCTTTTGGCTAACCACCAAGTAACACCTAACAGTCTAGCAACCATCTGGAACACCTGACCAACTGCACAGCAATGCCCTGGAACAGCATTATGATTGAGAACTATACACTTGCTGGGTATGGCAAAACCTAAGTGGAGCCTGATTCTTCCTATAATTAATCTCATAATGATGCAAAATAAATGTTAAATGTATGTTTTCTTCTTGATGTATGGCTACATGGCCTCAAGAGCTCTTTTGTAATTAGCTCTGCTAGCTAGAAATCTGTGCTTGAGGGCATGACATTACAAGTCAGCACTAATCAGGGAGAGATTTAAAGCTGTCACACAAACATATAACTGCTACTCAGGAGGATAGCTAGATCCAATCAGGTTCTGTTCTACCCTAGGTCACGTGAGGTTACAATGAAATTGCGTGTTATCTAGATACAATGGTCACATGGTTTAACCCCTGTAACCTGAAATCTGCCATCTCCGTAAACTCCTGTAACAGTGTAAACACAGAATTGCTTATCACGCAGCAGCTTCTGATGGCTCTAACTGTCTCCAGGAGTCCATTTGTGCAGCGTGGTAGTGCTTTCGGCCCATCTCCCTGATTACATTTCCCTGCACTACGGCTTGCTGTCATGCTGGATGGACTTAAAAAATATTAATGGGCTCCATTGGGGAGATTGCTTTTGTGTGAGAGCAGGGGGCCTGCTTCAAGCTGTCACTCTGGCTAATTTCTTTGCTCAGCCCTTTAGCCCATGGCAATGACACCATCTTGGCTGGGATGCTGTTGTGTGTATGTGTGTCTCTGTGTAGCAGGGCAACTGCTCCCTGGTCTCCTGCAGACCCCACCCTCCATATGCCCTAATGTAATCAGTCTGGCAGAACAGAGATCATTTGGTTCAGATTACATGTCTTTTTACTATATGAAATACTTTCAGTAATGTGGTAATGTATATTTTTGCACAAAGTAGATGTGATGTCTTTCTCAGCTTGATACTCATTAATTTTAGGCACACATCAAACAAAATGCCAACCTATACTTTGGTTTTCCGTGTGCCACTACTTCTCCCACACATTGCACAATGTAAATGTGCTTTGTCTGTACATGCACCTGCCAACTGGACTTCAGCAACAGTAATGAAAATCCATTGGTGGGGGGGCAGACAGTCTTTGCAGGGGCTTTTTTTTTTTTTTTCAATAGAGAAACAATTTTATACTTATATTAAAATTACTACAACTGTGTACAAATATGGTTATAATGCCTGTGATATCATATATAATTTAAATTACTAAACCTGATTCCAGAAACATAGAGAGCTGGCTTTGATATTCGTTCTGTATTTACATTTTTAACAAATAAAATGCATGCTAATCAGTACACACTAGTAGTTAGTAAATAAAACTATTTTATTTCTGATTGAGTGAATTTCTGGAAAGAGAAAATTGGCTAGGGTTGCTGAGCAGTAGCTGAGCACCACGACAAAAATAAAAATGGGACATCTGACAACTGAAGACATTTCTAGTGTATACACATTCGTAAAACTTAGTTTGTGCTATGATGCGCAAAAATACTGTCTAGGTAGACAGCTCACTAGGTTTTGAAAGAACAGCATAGGGGCCATTCACACCGAATATGTCCCTAGACATAGATTTAAGATTTTTTTTTTTAAATACTTTCCCATTCCCCATAACTCTCTTTCCCATAACCTCTTAAGAGCTGTTAAGTTGTGTTATCAGTTGTTTTCCATCCATCCATCCATCCATCCATCGTCAACCGCTTATCCTGTGTACAGGGTCGCGGGGGCTGGAGCCTATCCCAGCTAACATTGGGCGAAAGGCGGGGGACACCCCGGACAGGTCGCCAGTCCATCGCAGATCAGTTGTTTTCCTAAGTACTAATTCACTAGATGGACATCTTTGATTGTTGCGCTGCATCGTCATTCTTGCAAAGGGGCACCATATTTTTAAGATGCATATCAAGTTAAAAAAACTTTAAAATTAAAACATTGTTTTATTCTACCTTTTTTAGTGCAAGAATGCATTGCGTCTGAACAGCTGTTTCAGTCCGGCTTTGTTTAAGCCCTATTTTTTTCTGCATTCAGTGGAGAGCTGTATATAATAGATGTGAACATTTCTGTGGCACACTCTCCCTTCTGTCACTCAAAAACAAAGCTGGGTTCAGTTCTCCTGAACATGGCCACAAGCACACACACCATCCAGATATCAGATCAGACAGTGTTCCAGAACTAATCAGATTTGGCAATGAGTGTAGATGCTCACTCCATCTTACTCACAAAAGCTAACAAGGTTTAGTCTATGCACAGCTCCCGGAGGCTGATGCATCCATACCTGTGTTCAAATAGAGCAGTGGGAATGCATTGACGAGCACTTCAGGCTTGTTAGGGAGTGAGGGGAAGGTTACAGAAGTCAAGAGAAAGCGAGAGAGCAAGATGGGAGCACCTTTTCTGACAGCACAGATGGAAAGTGATCAATTTGAAATAAAAAACAGGAAAATCTGCCATATACAGTTCAAGTGAGAAGTTTACATACACTTAGGTTGAAGTTATTAAAAATAATTTTTAATCACTCCATTTCTTATAAGCAAACTATAGTTTTGGCAAGTCGTTTAGGACATCTATTTTTTGCCTGACACAAGTAATTTTTCCAAAAGCTGTCTACAAACAGATTGTTTCACTTTTAATTGACTATATCACAATTCCAGTGGGTCAGAAGTTTACATTCACTGAGTTAACGCTGCCTTTTAAGCAGCTTTGAAAAAAATAGGCAATTAGCCAAGTAGCTTCTGACAGGCTAATTGGAGTCAATTGGAGGTGTACCTATGGATGTATTTTAAGGCCTATACCTTCAAACTCAATGCTTCTTTGCTTGACATCATGGGAAAATAAAAAGAAACTCAGCCTTCAAAAGGCTACATAAAAATAAATTGTGGACCCCCACAAGTCTGGTTCAACCTTGGGAGCCATTTCCATTTTCTGAAGGTACCACATTCATCTGTACAAACAATAGTACGCAAGTATAAACACCATGGGACCACACAGCCTTCATACCACTCAGGAAGGAGACAAATATTGTTTGGTGCAAAAAGTGCAAAAATCAATCCCAGAGCAACTGCAAAGGACCTTGTGAAGATGCTGGAGGAAACAGGTTGACAAGTATCTATATCCACAGTCAAATGAGTCCTATATCGACATAACCTGAAAGGCTGTTTAGTAAGGAAGAAGCCACTACTCCAAAACCGCCATAAAAAAGCCGGACTACAGTTTGCAAGTGCACATGGGGACAAAGATCTTACTTTGTGGATACAGTCAGGTCATCTTATCTGCTCCTTGTAAATGGGGTAATGAGGGAATAACACACACCTGGCCATGGAACAGCTGAGCAGCCAATTGTCCCATTTCTTTTGGTCCCTTAAAAAGTGGGAGGCACATATACAAACTGTTGTAATTCCTACACCGTTCACCTGATTTGGATGTAAATACCCTCAAATTAAAGCTGAAAGTCTGCAGTTAAAGCACATCTTGTTCGTTTCATTTCAAATCCATTGTGGTGGTGTATAGAGCCAAAAAGATTAGAATTGTGTCGATGTCCCAATATTTATGGACCTGAATGTAAATGTCCTCTGGTCTAATGAAACAAAACGTGAACTGTTTAGAACAATTATTCGACTATTCTTTGATTATGGCAATGATTAATCATTACCTCTTAACCAATTATTCATCTTGTACTCTTACTTAAAAGGTTGTATTAAATGTGCTTACTAACAATAAAGAGTAAAAAATAATTGTCACAAGGTTCAATAAATGAGAAAGCGGGAGACGACAATTCCAACTCGGGTATGTCACTCTTTATTCTCATTAGCAAAAACATGTTTGCATAAGGCGCAACGGTGAAGCTTCACAACGGCAATGGCCAACACACAAATTGCTTCAGTTTTCTCCCCCAGTCACATGCACACACATAGTCTTTACGGCATTTTTTTCTCTCTTGAGCTCTCTATTGACTGGGCACCTTTTTATCTCCCCTGTGTCTCACTGTGAACATGGAAACAGCAATTACCAGCAATTAATCTCAGGTGAAAATCCTTGCTGTTTCCGCTCTCCCCAGACAAGCGCTCGACCACACCCTCACCTCCACAGTCATCTTTAAAAATACCTCTAAATGTCATTCACTGAGGTAAAGGGTGGGGTTGGGGGGGGAAGGGGTTTATTAAGTTTAATTCAGTAAAAAAATTCACTGAAATTCAAGTGTTTTTGTCTTGTTTTCAATTTAAAATAGTCTAAAAATTCTTAAAATAAGATACATTTACTTGAGAAGCAACATATAAGATATTTAGAATTGCTTTAAGAGAATGTATCTTAAATATAAGTGTATTTTGTATATAAGTGTATTTGCAGTAAAGACAAAATGTTCTTATATTCAAGATCTATTCTCTAAAAGCAAGTCTAAATATATTATATGCTGCTTCTCAGGTGAATGCATTTAAGGATTTATTGATATTTTATAATATTTGTATTTTAAATGTTATATTCAACATTCTCAGATAACAATTTTAAACAGTAACTGTATAGCTGCTAAAGTAAATGTAGGTTGTTTTAAAGGAGTTTTAGATATTTATATTGGAAAACAAGCCAAAACAAAAACAATTCAAACACGTACTCTAATGGAGCGAAGACAACCTCACTCACCTTTCTGTTCACTTCAATCCATCTTTAACTCACTGCCTCTTATTAATAAAGCTTCGTATTGCCAATTTTCTTCTGTTTTATTGTCGACGTTGTCGATAACTTCAACTAATCATTTTAGCCCTATGCCAAAGTTGTGTCAAAACTGCTTAAGGACAACAAAGTCAAGGTATTGGAGTGGCCATCACATAGCCCTGAAAACAATCTGATAGAAAATTTGTGGGCAGAACTGAAAAAGCATGTGCGAGCAAGGAGTCCTACAAACCTGACTCTATCTGGAGGAATGGGCCAAAATTCCAGCAACTAATTGTGAGGAGCTTGTGGAAGGCTATCCAAAATGTTTGACCCAAGTTTCAATTTAAAGGCAATGCTAACAAAAACTAACAAAGTCTATATAAACTTCTGACCCACTGGGAATGTGATGAAAGAAATAAAACTGAAATAAATTGTTCAAATGTTTTCTACGATTAAATGTCAGGACTTGTGAAAAACTGAGTTTAAATGTATTTGGCTAAGGTGTATGTAAAGTTCTGACTTCAACTGTGTAAAGCCTGTTGGCATATCAGGCTGGTATTGGTGGAATAGCTAATTAAAAAGTAAGCCCGTTTTGCTATGGCTGCACTTTGAGAAGTTGATGTGTTAATATTCTGTAGATGGGTCAGGAGGATGTCAGGGTTCTCTGCTTTCATCTTATGTGGGGAGACTTCTTGCAGATACGTTCTGAATACAGTTGCAGCTCTCTCCCTCGAAAGCTCCTCTGCTGGCTCCGGTCCACTGTTTAACGTTTACTATGGTCTATCATGTGCATTCTTTTCTGATATCCCTGAAGTCATTAAAGCTGGATTTAGTGGGAAGCTGATGATTTTTAGTGCATTCAAATGAGTTACTGTATCGTCTCAGTCAGAGACATGATAGAACAAGAACAATTGAAAATGTTCTCTGTGCCAACATGTCCATCACCGACATCCATGGTTGGGACAACAATTATAATACAAGTTATAATTAAGTTTCTATTAGGGCACAGTGATATAAGCAAAAATGTATATGTTTGTAGATAACAATGTATTTCATATAATACACATTTTTATGTAAAATAAATAAATAAATAAATAGAAATAAATAGTAAAGAAACCTTTTCAATTAAAACTAAAATTTGTTTTTGAGATGTCATGTAAATTGTGATGAAACAAAATTGGCATTTAGGCTATGTATCGAATTGGTTCAGTTGGTACCCAAATTCTACAGAACTGGTTCAAAATTAGTTTTTTCCTCAAAGCTTTTCCATATATATTTATTGTACCATATTTTAGGTACACGTATCTAGTAGAAGTACAGCCAGTTTTCATATTGTATTGACTTTTTTTGTTTTTCCTCTCTCAAAATGTGTCACTAAAGAAACAAAGAAATATACTGTAATACAAAGGATTTTATTGATTAAAAATGTGTTTCATCCCCTTCTGAAGATTATTTTTTATGAATTTTTGTAGAAGATTTTCACAGACAAATCAATTCAAATGACAATTTTATAAGATTAATCAAAAACTAAATTTTCTCTGTAAAATACATAAATTCTGTCATATTGAAACTAAACGAATATTTAATCAATCGTTATCATTAAAGTTTAGTTAATAGCTTGTGTTTCATAAGTGACCACAATATTGTGTTTGCAAGGTTATATGACATTCCCTCAAATGTTTTGCTTATATACAAACACTATAGATTTGTTATAAATAAAATGTTTATAAATTAAATTTAATTAAATAATGGTAATATTTTTTTAGACATAATTGTTAGAATCATCCGTATATAGAAGGACAACACTAATTTTTAATTGTCAACTACAACTTGTCCTACAACTTGTTTTTCATTCAGATGAGGAATAGATTAAAATAATAACTCCAGTGGTTTTAGTTTTAAAAATAAAAGCTCAACAGTAATATTATTAGTAAGTCTTAGCTTTCTTAAAGGGTTAGTTCATCCAGCAATTTAAATTCTCTCATCATTTACTCACCCTCATGAAATCCCAAATGTGAATGACTTTCTTTCTTCTACTGAACACAAACAAAGATTTGTAGAAGAATATTTCAGCTCTGTTTGTCCATAAAATGCAAGTGAATGTTTGCCAAAATGTTAAAGCTCCCAAATCCATATACGGGCAACATAAAAGTACTCCAGACCACTGGGGTGGTTAAATCCATATATTCAGAAGAGATTACATAGGTATGGGTGAGAACAAATCAAGAGTTATGTCATTTTTTTACTATAAATTCTCCTCCCTGCTCAATCAATGTCCACTTTCATTTTCACAATCTCCTTATGTTTTTGGTGAGTCACATTATTTGTGCATATCGCCCCCTACTGTTCAGGGAGGAGAATTTATTATAAAAATGACGTAAATATTTATCTGTTCCTCGACCACACCTATAATATCATGTCTGGACTCATGGATTTAACCACTGGAGTCTTATGGATTTCTTTTATGCTCAAAATTTTGGCATCCATTCACTTCCATTGTATGGACCTTCAGAGCTGAGATATTCTGCTAAAATTCTTCAGTTGTGTTCTGCAGAAGAAGAAAGTAAATCACGAGAGAATTTGCATTTTTGGGTGAACTATCCCTTTAAATAATGTGTCATCTACTGGTTTTTCATTTTAAAATAGTACATCAATCAGCCCTTTTTTTATTCACTAAATCCTTTTTTCTGAATGATTAACTGCATGAAAATCAATCCCAAGTTACTGTTATAATGCTATGCAAACTGCATTTATTTACAATTCTATTTTTTTCTGTTTTAATGCCTATTCTGCATTTGAAAGTGACAGCTAAGCCTGATGAAAGGAAATATGGTGTCAACAGAATGTGCTCACTACCAAGTGCTTTGTTTGTGTTGCCGGATGAGTTGAATCAGTAAGGATCAGTACTTGCATGCCCTGTACACCCACACAGCTAATGGATGTTGGGCCCTGTGAACACAACCCATAATTCAATGTAATGACTTATCTAAAAGCCAGTGATTGTGTTGGCTATTTGTCAATCAAGGGCACAAATAGAGTGTTGTGATTTTGTTTGATAGGAATATTTAACACTCAGTTTCAAAGTGACTGTTTCCATGGGCAACCTGACCCTTTCAATATGACCAATATTTGCCGGGTTACTATGCTATAGCTAATTATATGGCATGTCTTGACCTCATATGCTCCATACAAGTGTTTCCTGTACTGTTTATTTCCCTGTTTCAGGCAGAATTGGATACAGATATCCCATATGCTGGGTGATAAATTTCATAGATCTGTTCCAGAACCTTCACATCCACACTAAATCCACAGATTTTCTAAAAACAAAAACAAAAAAAAAAAGCAACAGCAGCTGTTCCAGTGTCGATGAGAGGCGTACTGTAAATTTAGCAGCATCCTAACTGTCATGGACCCTCATACTGTAAGTGACTGATCTGGAATGCTCAACGTAGGCAGCAACTCCGTACTCCACAAATAGTGCTTCACATAGGAGACTCGACTTACATTTGATTCCTTCAGATTTTTATGTTTGGACGTTTCCAAGCTAATACTGCATTAAACAATATAAAAATAGTGCTGTCGAAGTTACCGCATTTAACGCAATTTTTTTTATCACCGTTAATGCATAATATGACCCTTTGAATGTCACATGCATTACCATCAGGAAAACAGCTGGATGGAAACATTATGCTGAGCCTGCGACAAGCATTTTATCAATGTAGCATAGCAGTAGAAAATGCACGCAAAGCACAGATAGAGCTCATAATATTGTAACATCATTACAGTGGCAAGACAGCTGCCATTTGAACGCCAGACTGCGAGGCGCGGTGTGAGCACCAAGTAATAGTGCGAGCGCGAGGCTATTGTCTGTGTTCCGCAACTGCTACTGGGTTCTTAAATAACATACAACATGCGAGTAAGGGCAGCAGGTGGAGTTTCTGGTACCCCCCCTAGGAAGTTGGTGCCCTACACAGACTGTGTAATATGCAATATGCTGCTGTCTCCAAGATTTTGTGTGGATGACTAAAAAATACATCTAGATGAAGCATGTTTTGTCCACTCATGTTTATAAACATATTGTGATTAATCGCGATTATCTAAAAATAAATGTGTGATTAATCACTTAAAAATTTTACTCATTTGACAACTCATTTGACAACCCTAAAAAAATACATAGCACACACAAATATTGGGTAAAATAGTCCATTTGTATTAACACGGTACTATTTTGTTGGTACTTTTCACTATTGAATGAAATGTAAATATTTAGAATCAATGTTTATCTCACCTCTTCAGTCATCCCTTCTTTTTTTCCCCACAGAGTTTGTTGCAATGCATTCTGAGATAGCCTTATCCATGAAGGACACATGCGATGATGCCTTAGAATTTGACTAAAATAATTACTTTGGGAGTGCGCCTATGATGGCTTTGGAATTGTCTTTACTGTTTTCCAAGAGTGTAGTTAATATCAATCACTGCTGAATTGTTTTGTTGTGTAGTGTTTGTTTATGTGAAGTGTACACATGGTACAGTGTGTTTGCACTCCTATGTATATTTATACTAGTGAATCTGGTCTCTGTGTATGACAGATGGAATGGTCTTATTCTGTGTCTGTAAGCTCTGTCCCATGGGTCCTCTGAACTCATTATCAGTTGTCTTTTCTTGGTCCAGCTATTAGTATGCATGCACTACTGTTAGGTAAATCTGGCCAAGAGTGTGTAAAATGTATTCACTTTTGCCATCTAGTGTTTGTTTATTGTTGTTTTTTTTTATATACCTTTAAGATGGGTAGAAAGAGACTTGTGTTATGCTTGATACAGTTCACAATTCCACTCAAACATTAGTTGAATTTTAAATAGATGTACATTTCCAGGCCAAGAACTCCTTAGTGGATAGAGAGCTGAGGTACATACTTTTACATAGTGATGTTGTGATACTTACATATACATGCAAACAAAGCCATTAAAATGAACATGGATGTACATAGTTGTACATTACATTTCAACTTTACTTAGTTACTACATTGTGATATGGAAGGGACAATGAAACATTTAGCTGAACTTCAGCTTCTTAACTTTAGCTTTGGTTAAATGTAACTTATTGGTTTTTTTGTAATTTTATTTAATTGTATTTATATTTATATTTTTTCACAAAAATGTGTTTGATATCAATCTACTGTAGTTGCAGACCATCTCCAGTATCACTGTAGACCCCTTTTTGATGACCCACAGTAGAATCTAATTTTTTAAATAATTGTACAAAAGACGTGTGTTTTAATTCAGAGGCCTCTCTTGTTGAACCACACAAATAGATCTTATACTGTAAATTGTAATCTGGGTTGAATTATAATAGTTGAATTGTGCCATCTGGTGGATGGTTTAATGCCTGCATAAGCTATAAGTGTCTGTAGTATCTTATATGCTCATAGATCAGCAGCTCTTCCATTTGCATAGTTTTTGTGTAATAGACACTTAAATTCAATTTACAATTAATCTTGTTTTCGTTCTTTATTTCAGAAGGAGCTGAGTCTTCCCAGAAGAGGCAGTTTGTGAGTACCTGGTTTCATTTATTTATTTATTTTTCTCAGGAGGTAGAGTGAAATCTCAGTTTATATCGAGGGCCCTTAAGTCCAGTGAATACGGTCTATTGTGAAGAACCACGCCTGGGGGAAAATCGTTTTATTAAATCTTTCCTGAGTGAAGTGGATGATGTGCTCATTCAGGAAAGATGCGTTTAGTGCTGGTCATCTGTTTTAATTACGCTTAAGTGTGTCCTGTGTGTTGTTACTTAAAACTCTTTAAAATACAGTAGGAGTACGGCGGTGAAGTACAGATAAGGCTTATGTGAAGTGTTTACTTTGGTGTCCCACTTTGCATGTGCTGGTACTAATTCAGTTGGTATTTTTTATTTGCAGATAATTTGCAGTCATTCTGTTCTGCTTGGTTCTCTATACAAAGTTCACAGTCACAGATCAACACCGGACTAATACATAACATGTCCAATTTAGGCACTCCAGCATCAGTCATTCAGACTAGCTCTTATTGCTTGGATATCTTTGTCACACTTGATTGCAAGAAAATAATGACAAACGATGAGTTTATTGAGTACATGTAGAATGCAACTCTGTTAATGTATGCAGTGGATGGCATACTTGGCACAAATTTTATTTCACAATTCAAATTCTAGTAAGGTTTAGATATAATCAAGTGAACATATAATGACTGCAATGCTTAATTGATAAATATATATTAAATTAATGATGTATTTATAAATATTACATTCGAAAATGAACTGATTTCTTTTAATAATGCCATCAAAAATATTTTTTATTCTTTCGATTAGCCTCTGAATCCCTCATACAGGATTGTTAGTTATTATAGGCAGCAAATGTTATATTGACCAGATGGAGGCATCTCATTAGACGGGATGATACACAGTCATTCAATTTGGATGCCTTCATACATTTGGATAGTGCCTGAAAAGGCATAATTTTTTAACATTTATGACGGCCTGTGTCTATTCCTACCAGAACATTGAGTAGTCAATTCGATTTCTACTGCACATGCACATGGACAGGGTCACTGAGGTCGTAAGGTGACCGGTAGGGAGAATGACAGTCAGATAACTGTAGCCCTTTTCCAACAGCTGAGCATCTCTGTCCCCGTTCTGACACACCTATGTTTATCTTTCTGGCTATTTATTTTTAACTCCCTACCAGCAAAGAATTTGCACTTTTCACAGCCAATCATAAGAAAACACCATATTCGCATCAGGAGGTGGGGGTGTGCAAGACAGTGTTTTGTGTGTAAAATTGTGTGTGTGAGCATAATTTTGTTGTGCTACATGCACAGGGTTTTATGTTTTGTTGTCTTTGTAAGGTTCAGATTGACCAGCAGGGGTGGGCAGAATGCCTGCTATTGTGAGGGTTCAGTGAGTTTATTCCACCCGCTGCTGGATTACTGAACTTAATCAAATCAGGCTTTCTATTCAACCACACTGTTAGTCAGTGAGCTCTCATTTTATCCCTCATTCATTTAGAGGTTTGGTACTTCACTATCTGACTCTCATCTCCTTTTCATTCTTATCCCTCTCACCTTTTTACTTTTCTTTATCTTCCTTGAAAGGCAGGGTTCCCACGGTCATGGAAGACCTTGAAATATCTGGGAATTTGTTTATTGTGATTTGCAGGCCTGCAAAAGTCATGAACATGAATGTCATGGAAAGTTCTGTAGTCAGTATTATTTTTTTGTGTAATGCTCAGCTCTAAAATACTTAATTGGCTAGAACATTCTCTTTATGGAGTGAAAGCTCTGTAAATTGATTTTTTTTTAAATCCTTATCCACTATTCACAAACAACTGGAAGTTGAAAAATTAAATGTGCATCATTTACTCACCCTCATGTAGTTCCAAACCTGTATGACTTTCTTTCTTCAGTGGAGCTCAAAATATGTTTAACAAAATGTTGGAACTGCTCCATACAATGAAAGTGAATATAGTACATAGAGTGTGGAACAACCAAATGTAAAAAAACTCCATAAATGCATTGCGAAAATACTATAGATTATTAATAAGTTATAATTTAGCTTTGTTTGAGGAAATGTAAGTCTTCTCTGCAGTTGCGGCTTTCAAATCCCATTTGCGCTTGCACATATTTAAGCTTGGTGCATTGCACTTGGCTTCAAGATTTTTTAGTGTCATTGATGGCAAAATTGATGTTTCTGTTTTGACGTGCAAAGTTTAAACATTCGCAAACGCAAATGAGATTTGAGAGCTACGGTTGAGGGAAGATAGCGACATTAGGTTTGTCTCTCACACAAAGCTATCAAATGGATAGAAAATTTGGAATATAGAACACAGGTCATATGCACTTCTTTTATGGTTTTTGGAGCTTGACAGCTGCTGTTTTTTTTTTGTTTTTTTTTTTTGCATGAGAATATTCTTCAAACAAACTCCTTATGTATTTTTAGGATACAAAGAAAGCCATATGCATTTGAAACATCATGATTGTTGAACTATTATGCATTAACACTTCACACAAACACAGAGCTATAGATCGCGTGTCATTGTTATTTCATTAGGCTTTCATGTCGCTGCGTTTCTGTGTTAAAATCAGTCAGGTTTAGCGCTCATGTTTGTGCTTCTCTGTCCTTTGATCCTGATCCTGGCTCTTGTCTCTTTGCTGGTGTGAGGGGCTACATTTAGCCAATTGTTTTTGCTGGGAACAGTGGATAGGACGTTGATGTTATATTGGTTCCCAGAAGTGTCTACGGAGATGGACCAGTGTGAGGTAGGGGCAACAGCTGCACCTCCCCCAGGGTCTTGTGATATCATGAGAATGCCTTCTCACTCATAGCTTGTTGTGTTTGTGTCTCTGACTGACTTGCCAACATTCACAGACTAGCAGCAGAGCTATGAGGAGATTGAAGCTTTGCTGCCACCTTAAAATGTTGATGTCTAATTTGCCCAAGTATTTGGATTCTCCGCTCTTCACTTTTGAACTGTTATATAACATCCACTCTTCAGACTGAAGGAAAGACATTAAGTTCCTGGACACAACATTAAGAGGACTGTCATTTGAATACAAATACCATCATGGCTTCAGTCACACAAAAATAGATACTTGCTTTGGTAGCGGTCAAACTGAGACTGGATAAAGGGACATATAATAGTCTACAACAGACATGGCTGGATTTGCAGAGACTTCTATTGTCAGAGCTAGTAGTTGTATGGCAGACTTCATCAGTAGGTTACGCTTTTGCACTAGTTACAGCTCAGAGTGAAAAGTGGTGCCTTTCCCGTTTTTTTGTTTGTCTTTTCATTTACTCATGAACATGAAAAAAAGAAAGGAACGACTTGGAGCCCCCAACCTGCGCTTACAGTAAGAGTTACTTTAGCTCGCAAGTTCACATCATACATGACAATTTTGAGCCTACAAAATATGCATGTATTCCTTTACAGATTACATTTTAAGGAATGTTCCAGGTTCAATACAAGTTAGGCTCAATTAACAGAATTTGTGGTTTAGATTTATTGCTAATTTATTTTATAAAAGAGCAAAAATCGCCTTTACAGTGAAACAATTACAATGCAATTGAATGGATCCAGTCCATAAACATTAAAAGTTTTGGCGCTAGATGTAAACAATATTTATGTTGTCATGATGTATTCACAATGCACGTTAACCGCGAACTGGCACAGCACCTCCTGAGATGATTAGAGATCATTTGCAGCATTCTCATAGATGACATTTTTCTTGCAAACAGTTTTCAGATGAATGAAACAGAGAAAAAAAGAGTGAAAACTCTTTACATGCACTTGTTTCAAGAGACAGGCTCACGCTGTATGCCTCTGAACCAGTGGTGTTGTAGTGACTGAATAGGTGGGCATACTGTGAATTTATCTAGGAAAAATGGGTAACACTTTATACTTGCTATAATTAATAAACTTATACAGACATTACCTTATACATAATAAACTGTTAACCATTGTATACAGTTGCAATCAAAATTATTCAACCTCCATTGCAAATCAGGTTTATTGTCAAAATGTATAGACTTTCAGCTGTTTGCAATGCACAAATCAAGCAAAAGCAATTGAAATAGCTCAACACAATGAATACTTCAAGTGGTTCCAAATTCAACTGAAAATGCAACTTTTAATGACTTCTCCAGTCTCATAGTTATACAACTCCTTCATGGCAGGCAACTTTAGTACTTCGTAGAGCACCCTTTTGCTGTTATGACAAACCAGCTTCTGGCAGCGTTCCTGAGGAATCTTAGCCCATTCCTCATGAACAATGGCCTCCAGTTCAGTAATATTCTTGGATTTGCGTGCTGCAACCACCTTCTTCAAATCCCACCAGAGATTTTTTATGGGGTTCAAGTCAGGTGACTATGATGGCCACTGTTGAATCTTCCAGGACTTAGTCTGCAAACAAGCCTTGGTGGAATTTGAGGTATGCTTGGGATCATTGTCCTGTTGGAAGTTTCAATGATGCCCTAGCTTCAGCTTCCTCACAGACTTCATGACATTTTCTCCTAGGATTTCCTGATACGTCAAAGAATCCATCTTGCCTTCCACATGCTGCAGGTTTCCAGTGCCAGAGGATGCAAAGCAGCCCCAGAGCATCACCGAGCCACCACCATGCTTGACCGTGGGCAAATTGTTTTGTCAGTGTATGCTTCATTCCTCTTCCTCCAGTTATACCGCTGATCCATCGTGCCGAAAAGTTCCAGTTTTGTTTCACTGCTCCACAGAACAGAATCCCAAAACATCTTTGGCTTATTTATATGATTATAAACTCGGAGTTCTGGCATGGAAACCTTCTGCATTTAGTACGCGCCTTACTGTGCTCACTGAAACCTCAGTGCCTGTTGCCACCAAGTCTTGCTGCAGGTATTTTGCAGTCACTCGAGGGTTTTCTACAACCTGCCTTCTCAGAAATCTGGTTGCACGTTTGATAGCTTCCTTTTTCTGCCCTGTCCAGGTAGTGTAACCACTGTTCCCTTAACTTTGATCTTGTGAACTATGCTTCCAACGTTGTCTCTAGAAACATTCAGTGCCTTCACTAACTTTTTGTATCCTGTTCCTTGTTTGTTATGAAATTTTTGGACCATTCTTTCTACCATTCTTTCTAATATTTCTAACATGCAGTCAAATGTGACACTCAACAAACCCCTAGCCAGGTCAAATATTTCATGTGTTCCAGCTCAAGCACACCTGGTGCAACTAATGAAGCCCTTGATTAGTTGCATCAGTTGTGCTTGAGATAACACCTGTTCTGCATATTTGTGCTGTTGTGAGGGATTCTATTCAATGGGTTGAATAATTTTGAGACTGGAGAAGTCATTATAAGTTGCATTTTCAGTTGAATTTGGGGAAACTACTTGAAGCATTTTTTGTGTTGAGCTATTTCAATTGCTTTTGTTGATTTGTTCATTGCAAACAGCTGAAAGTCTGTAAATTTTGACAGTAAACCTTATTTGCAATGGGGGTTGAATAATATTTATTGCAACAAGGTAATGATTATTGAGTGTAGTAATGTTCACGTTACCATTGCATCTTATATTACAATATACAGTAAGAAACAATGGTTGGGCTATTTGAATACAAAAAATTGTGTTCTGTGTATATTGAAAGTGCTCTTCTATTAAATTAAGATTATTTGATATCACGTAGGAAAAAAGGCAGCACTGACAGCAGTATAAGTCAGAAAAAAAATAACATTTGATACAAAAACTAGTATGGTGCAGTGACACTCAGTATTTTCCCAAAGTTTAATATCATAAGTTTTAATTGAAATGCACTCATATTTTTCACTTTTAGCAGCAAAGTAAATATGCAGTGCAAATTATGGTGACTCCAGCACTGCTGGCCCATCAGCATTTCACTGTAGAGGCAAGAAATGTCCTGCCCATTATTGAACTATTAAACGTTATTGACTAGAAGAAACAAATGTTCTGATTGGTAGCTCAGCTGAGTCAAAATTTCTATCTGCCCATGCCTTCAGTTGCGGTCCCGCCTCCTGCTCCTCCGTGTGGGATTAGAGACAATCTCTGTACACTTATTTATTTATTTTTTTTATAATAATCACAATTCACTCAAAGGTGCTGCGGTATCACCTCAGTATAATTAAAAGTTGTGGGTCAAAAGCGCCCTTGCTGTTCTGGCGGCCATGTGTATTATCACTCATTTTAGGTAGGCATACGCAAAATCCTTTGAAAGATAGGTGGGCATACGACATATGCCTGCATATGTCCTAGACCAATGGTTCTCAACAATTTTGACTTCAAGGTCCCCATTGTCTGAGAAAATATTCGAAGGCCCCCCTGTAGGCTATTAGATATTTATATTAGATATTTCCTTAACTTGTGATTCCAGAAATGTCTAGAACTGTATATTCTTCATATCAAGCAAGCTGTTGAAGGGAGTTATACATTTTTTAGCATTTTCAGTAAGATGAATTATAATAATTATAGAAAAATTATAATAATCTATCATATTTTAAATAATTTGAATAGATCTTTATGCCCGCTGGAAGTGTGCTGAGGCCCCCTAGTGGTTGAGGACCACTGCCCTAGACTACACTACTGCTCTGAACAAACAGCGATTCAGACACGGGCATTGACGGCTTTATTTTAATATAATAAAATATGTTTCTTCAGTGCGTATTTTTGAGAATAACAGCATTTCTTGTCATGTGTCACTCCGAGATGTCTTACAGGTTGCCCGCTGGTTGTGGGTAGATAAGCAAAATTACTTGCTTATGAAATAAATTTGGACGAGGAGCTGGATTCAGCCTCTTTGTATTTTGCGGTGACATGTTTTAGTTTCACACCCTGTCCTCTGTTTAATATATTTGGCGACTTCCCAGATCCATGGTTTTGCTATTTCCCGATATTGTCGGTCATCATCTGTCAATTGAGTGTCGCAATCGGCATTAGGATCTTTGTAAGATATCTTCATTATCCGATAACATCGTCCTATCACCCAGCCCTATTATGAACAGTACAGTGCCTTACTGTAAACGCAATTTTTGCTTCTTTTTATTTTTAGTGTATAATAATTTTTTGGTGGTATTCAACGTTATGCCACAGATTGAGCTTAACTTGAAATCATTTTGGATCATCAATTCTTTCTTCTTTCTATGCTTAAATTGAGGGCAGTTGACATGGTGCCATTTAAATTTTTCCAATGCATGTGTTTTAGCTGTTGAGGTTTCTAAACATGACCATAGCATTAACTTTTTACAAAAACAGAATACAGACTTCTCTGACCTCCCTGGCAGTAAAGCACTGGGTTTCCTCTGTCTCTGTGGTAACCCGATACCTGCTTTTCCCTCATGCACTCAGTCCTGGCTGAATTCCGAACTCTTGGTCCGGTTGATTGACAGCCACAGTGTGTGTCTCAGCTTACAGCTTCCAAAAAGAACAGAATTCCAAAAAGGCTCAAAGAAATAAGAAGGAAAGTCCATCCTCAGCAGAGTGTGTTTGTTTATGATTCAGTCATGTCAAATGCCAGCTTATTGCCTAGTCAGCTCCTCTTGCCCCTTGTCAGCACTGTATTCGTGGCATTTGGCCTGTTGCCCTGATGCCCAGCTTTACCCAAGAAGATACACTCGACCCTGGGCTGCACCTCTGAGAGCAAAAGATGTCTGCCTTGGCAAGATGAAGTATCTCCCTCTTGACTCAAAACCAAGTTTTCTATTAGGGGTGGCCGATATACCAGTATACATGATAAACCAGTAGAAATTTGGCAACCGTGTACATTTTAGATTATGGTCTGTATCGCAATAACACAAAATCGCCACAACCTGACAAGAAATGTGCACCGCATTCTATTCACGTCACATGTATGAGGTACACATTCTGTCAGAGAAATGGAGGAAGACGGAGCAGCTTCAGTTGAGACAGATAATTAAAGAAACAGGGTTTTTCAGATAGGCTACTGACAATTTTTCAGCGGCCACTCATTCAATGACATTCATCTTGCATTCTAATAAAATATTGCTTCTCATTTGAAACATGCTTAAGCCTGAAACCGGACCCGAAATCGCTTACTATCTAATTTCTTCTCCTAGCAAGTACTGTTGCAATAGGCTGTATTTTATGTAAGCATATACGCAACATTCGTAACAGTACTGAAACTGTAAACATACAAAGTTTTAATAAGGCACAGCAGTCCGTTAGTACACTAGAGCAGGAGGGGGAAAAAAACTATTTCCTTACTGTTTATTTGCTGAAACTTCCCTTGGTGAAGAACAATCTGAAATAATTTGATACAATGCAAGCCTGAACTTGTTTGGAATGTTGAATCTTTGTGACAACTGCACTAAAAACAATCTATATGCAGCGCAAAGAATGAAACTGAGTAATGTGAAAAGGCATCATATATTATATTGGTGACAGTATGAAAAAGTACATCCTACTGAAAAATCTACCTACTTGCTTACATGACTGTCTAAGAGAATTGACAATTTCTCTTCAACTCTTCTCTTTCTCTGCCCGGTTGTGCTACAGTTCAGATGAAACATCAAATATGCACTGGTGCTCCTGCCAATGTTCCACATATTTTTCCTCAATTTCTTCGGTCCAATGAGACTTTCTTGATACCGCAGCCTTGCTAGATGATGTTCTATTGCAGGTACATCAGGACTCCTCCCACTGAAACTTTCCGTGCCCCGTTTCTTGCTCTCATTGGCTGTAGGTCAACGCTGCAGTTGTAGATCGCATCTTTGATAATTCATACATTGCGTTTGTCGCTCACGGGAGCGAGCTCTGATTTGCCTATGATTTTGGGCTTTTGTCGCCGATCTCAACAAAACTGTCGGCGAATGAAAATCGGGCCTTAAATCGTGTAGCGTAAACTCTGCATAACTCGTCCTTTCGCACGTGTCTATGAGTGAGGACGTGTGGAGGAAACAAGTTCGGTAAGCCTGTTTATTTTTCATTAATTACAAACCTAAACCCGACCCGAACCCAAAGTCTTACTTGAAAAACTGAATTGAACCTGGCCTGAAACCCCGTTTCGGGTCCCGTTGGGTCCGTGTCAGAGTCCTCTAGATCACGCTACTCAATCCGGTTTTGAACAAAGTTCTAAATTTACATGACTCGTTTGAATTCTACTGAATTTTTTTTCCCTTAAAGCGCTATGGAGGAAGGAAAACATTTTAAAGGCGAGAGAGCCCGAAATTCTAGCCAACACTATCCACGAACACAGCTAAAAAAGTTGTCATAAAACAACAATTATGTGTCATCTCTTATGCAGATTTTTTAAACTATACATCATAACCCTTAATACAATTCAGTTTGAATTATGTTAGATATAAAACCAGACATGTTTGCTTTCAGATATTCAAATATTCTCTACTGTGATAACTTCAATCATTTAGTCAATATTAGACTGAAATGTGGTATAATGTGACATTTAGCATTGTGGTAAGGTTGATTTTAAACCAAATGTATTTATTTATTTTACTCTGACAATGTTTGTCAAGTTCCAAATAAAGAGATAATCATATAAGAGGATGTCGCTACATTTAATTAAATTACTAGATTATTCAAAAATAGGCATTACAAAATAGTTATTTGATATATAAATACATTTTTATTCCTGTCGGTGCACAGCCATTTTCAGATCTCTCCAGAGATGTTCAATCGAGTTCAAGTCTGGGGTCTGGCTGGGCCACTCAAGGACATTCACAGAGATGTTCCATAACCACTCCTTTGCTATCTTGGCTGTGTGCTTAGGGTTGTTGTCCTGTTGGAAGATGAACCTTTGACCCAGTCTGAGGTCCAGAGCGCTCTGGAGCAGGTTTTCATCAAGGATGTCTCTGTACATTGCTGCATTCATCTTTCCCTCGATCCTGACTAGTCTCCCAGTCCATGCCGCTGAAAAACATATCCAAAGGATGATGCTGCTACCACCATGCTTCACTGTAGGGATGGTATTGGCCAGGTGATGAGCAGTGCCTGGTTTCCTCCAGACATGACGCTTGCCATTCAGGCCAATTTTTGTATCATCAGACCAGAGAATTTTGTTTCTCATGGTCTGAGACTCCTTCAGGTACCTTTTGGCAAACTCCAGGCGGGCTGTCATGTGCCTTTTACTGAGGAGTGGCTTCTGTCTGGCCACTCTACCATATAGGCCTGATTGGTGGCTTACTAAGGCCCTTCTCCCCTGATCGCTCAGTTTGACCGGGCGGCCAGCTCTAGGAAGAGTCCTGGTGGTTCCAAACTTCTTCCATTTACGGATGATGGAGGCCACTGTGCTCACTGTGACCTTCAATGCTGCAGAAATATTTCTGTACCCTTCCCCAGATCTGTGCCTCGATACAGTCCTGTCTCGGAGGTCTACAGACAATTCATTGGACTTCGTGGCTTGGTTTGTGCTCTGACATGCACTGTTAACTGTGGGACCTTATATAGACAGGTGTGTGCCTTTCCAAATCATGTCCAATCAACTGAATTTACCACAGGTGGACTCCAATCAAGTTGTAGAAACATCTCAAGGATGATCAGTTCAATTTTGAGTGTCATTGCAAAGGCTGTGAATACTTTTTTTAGGGCTGTCGATTTAATGCGTTAATAACGTGCGATTAATTTTATAAAAAATAACGCGTTGAAAAAATTTACGCAATTAATCGCTATGCCTGTTTGCACATGACGTCACGTCACTGCGTTGCTGTGGCGCGAAATGCAGATGGAGGGCAGGAAGTGATTTTCTACATAGGATTATTAGCATACAAGCACTATCACAAACTCAAAATGCCTATGTTTTGAATAGTTTACGGTTGCTCAAATCGACCAAACCGAGAAACCACAAGGAGCTTTTTATCATGTACCAAATGTTGTTGTTCATAAGGGGGGAAAATGCAAGAAATTTACTGAAAAACACTGGACAACCTGCGTCTGCGGTTTAGAGGAGCCGAGTCGTATAATGCTCATGTGTGCAGTGAGCACTTCGTCAAAGGTTAGTTAATACAACTTAGGTGGCTATGTTTATGTAACGTTAGCTGTTTCTGTACTTTGTAAAGATAAATAAATATTTTTTTATTTTCTTTGTTTGTTTGAGTTTGTACCCCTGTTAAGCGAATTACAAAGCCTTTACAGGCGAACGCAAATAACTTACCCTGCCATGCAATTGCAATGAGCTGTTATGACTTCTCCGTTTTGTTTACAGATGATCCATGTCTTAAGTGGCGTTTCGGCAGACTTTTGAGAGTGGTTAAACTAATCACGTAAACAACCGCAACGCTAACATCGAGAGCGCCGCAGTGTTTAATGTTTGTTGCTAGGTTAATTCACAGGTCAAAAAAGTTGTATGCCTCCATTCTTTTGTATGCTTTAATTTGTGTTCTGGAGTAGAAGGATGTCTGGAGGACAAGGTAGTTGCTTATATCTAATGCCTCGATGGCAGGCAAGTATTCAGTTGAAAAAGCGCTCCTTTTCAAACATAAGGATCAAGTCACATATATGTTGTGATTTTCTGTTTATTCCTTTCTCTCGTAATATCGTCTAAACTAGTAAAGTATGGACTTTCCTCCATCTCGTCCATTGTGCTTTTCACTTCCTGCCCTCCATCTGAATTTTGCACGTCATATGAATCACATGACTGCAAACAAGCTAAGTAGTAAACTATGTTTAACTTGACACAGTGACCTAAACATTTTATGTTTATGTCGCAACACACCCGTGACGCTACACAAGCATGTCTGACGCAGGTGTACATTGACGGGTCCTTAAACAAGTCCTCATAATAATTGTCAGACTGATTGACAAATTCACTTGTGAAATGGATTGCTGTGAACTGTATGCCTATGATTGCTTATGTTCAATAATATGGTAGTAAACAATACATTGTATTCTAAAGCCGCTTTTTGTATTGTCTTATCAATTATTAACACTTCTGCTACAAGAATGTAATGCATTTTAATTATCTGGATATTCTTTCATTTTATATATATATATATATATATATATATATATATATATATATATTTAAAGATAACTGTATAATTATTTCATCATTATATATTTAATTATTGTTATATGAGGGGCTTTCTCAGCAAATATTTGTATATGCGATTTAAATGTGATTAATCCCGATTAAATAATCGGGTCACCATGTGATTAATTCTCAAAAAACATTTTAGCGATTGACAGCCCTACTTTTTTTATTTTTAATACATTTGCAAAGATTTCAAACAAACTTCTTTCACGTGGTCATTATGGGAGGAAAATAATGAATTTAATCAATTTTGGAATAAGGCTGTAACAGCAAAATGTGAAAAAAGTGAAGTGCTGTGAATACTTTCTGGATGCACTGTAATGTATATCGTTATCGTGATGTAAAACCATTCATATAATGATATATACGATTTTGGTCATATCGCCCACCCCTATTTTCTATATAGCATTTGACAAATTCTGTTACATTTTAAGTTTACTTTAGTTTGATCATTATTCAGGCCTATTCACACTGAGACATCAAAACAAAACAATGCATTCCTGTTGATTCCTTTTCACCAAATGTGAAAATTCACCCTGCATCAAAGTGATTTTTAAATGTTTTGCTCTATATGTTGTCGCAGCGAGCAAAGCAAAAATAAACATATGGCCAACAGTTGCAAGCAAAGTAGGAATTAGGTTATTTACTTTACTATTTTTATTATTATCGTATTTCATGATATGATAATGAAATCATGATATCATGAAACAAACTAGTATTTGTTATCAGTTAAATGCAAAAGATCAACAAATAGCAATAATAATATAATATCGCATAATTAAAATACATTGGTTAAAGATAAAATACATTGGTTACAGCTTGCATTTCACAAATATCGCTGTATTAATGAAAACATGATACTTTGTGACTCTGCCCCTCCCACAATTATTTTAGCATAATTTTGTAGATTGTAAACGGCACAAAGCATAAATTCTGATATAACAGCAAGCAGAATGAAGTTTCTCCCTTCTTACTGCTGGAGGTCTCTTTTAGACTTGAATGCTGCCCGGACTGAATGTACCCCAGAGCCTGACAGAATGGTCATCCTATCCTAGTGCATGCCAGCTATAGCTTCAGTGTGCCCAGTCTATGTGTGTGTGTACACTACTGCTGAACAAGCCTGTCACCAAAATCTCTCAAGAATACAAGGGCAACAGACTGTCATACAAACAGCTCAAAACTGAATTTTGTTTTTTTTTATGTTCAACTGCCATGTCATACTGCAACTTTTACTGAGAGGGAGCAAGAGAGGAGTTCATTTCACACTGTGTGCTTGAAGTATGGACATGAACTGAAGCATACATATTGAGAGTGTAAAATGAAGCCTTTGCCCTGGTCATGTTTACGAACGGCTGTAGGTCATCCTACCTTTTCATGCCTCCACACATATATACAAAGACGAACACTCAAATACTTTTTTTTTTTTAATCACTCGTGTTCCTCCTTGCTTTCCTCTCCTGCCACATTCACTTAAAAGAATCTGGCCAACTGCTCAGTACCGTTGTCATGGCAACAGCAGCCTCCTGCAGCATCTACTCTCCCCTACATCCTCTTACTCTCCTCCTCTCTTCCTCCTGTCCCCTGGTGGACCCGAGGGGCCAGTGTCTGCCCCTGCGCTTGCCTCCAGAGCTAATCCCTTCTTCTGGAGGTAAGGTTATGAATTGAGAGAATTCCTGCCCTTGCCCCTGGTCCAACCTTCCTCACTACAGCATGCATGCATGCAGACAGCTCTGCTGTGTCTCATATTTTTGTCTAATTTGTGTAAATGTTGTCTAATGAGGTTGTGTAGTAAAATGACTGAAATCTCCAGGCTGGTTACTTAAATGTTGTTGGTTCAATCACTGCATGAAGTGAACTGTGAGTCATCACCATTGTGCCCTTGAGCAAGGCTATTTAAGCAAGATTGCCCATGTCCATTTAGTGTGCTGGTTTAAAGTGTCTTCCAAAATGAATGCTTACTCATTTGTGTTTTTCAGTGGCTGATACTGATGTCTTGAGATCAATGTGATGTCAATATATATTTCAATTTAATGATTGCAAATTGAAAACTTTTTTTTTTCTCATAATATTTCATCAGAATTCACAAATAAATTGGATTATAGGGGGCCTGGGTAGCTCCGCTATTATTGATGCTGAATACCACCCCTGAAGTCGTGAGTTCAAATCCAGGGCGTGCTAAGTGACTGGTCTCCTAAGCAACCAAATTGGGCCAGTTGCTAGGGAGGGTAGAGTCACATGGGGTAACCTCCTCGTGGTCGCGATTAGGGGTTCTCGCTCTCAATGGGGCACGTGTTAAATTGTGCGTGGATCGCGGAGAGTAGCATGAGCCTCCACATGCTGTGAGTATCCGCGGTGTTATGCACAGTGAACCAGGTGATAAAATGCACGAAATGACTGTCTCAGAAGTGCAGGCAACTGAGACTTGTCCTCCGTTACTTGGATTGAGGTGAGTAACTGCACCACCGCGAGGACCTACTAAGTAGTGGGAATTGGGCATTCCAAACTGGGAGAAAAGGGGATAACAAAATTATTTAAATAAAAATATAAATGTGGATTATTCATTGAAAAATCTACAAGTCCATAGATTTTGTATGTCTCACAAGGGAAAGATACCACTTCTGTGAATCTGCCAAGAAGGCATGATTATCGCAAGTGCCAATAATCCCAGAATGGCCAAATATCCAACTTTTTCGTGAACGTGGATGTCCATCCATCCATCCATCGTCAACCGCTTATCCTGTGTACAGGGTCGCGGGGAACGTGGATGTGTTCGACTATTTTCAATTTCCGGTCTCCAATGTTTTCACTTCCATCGGCGTATATTCTTAGTGTGTAATGTGATATTTAAGGTATTACATTTGTAAAAATGGTCAGAAAAACATGTGGTTCTATAGTGCCTATAATTCACAGAATTATCATGAATTGTCATGAAGTGATGGTCCGAGCTGAGTTACGTTGATATAATTAGCTACTTTGAGTTATTATGACAGCCAACAACATTTAAGCCTGAAATTTATTTTTTCAAATTTTTTGGTAGTTTTTCATTGTGTCTCAAGACCAGAAACAGAAAACAGGCAATTAGAATTATCATGGCACCGCCAGTTTATTGGCCTGGCTGATATCAGTCTCTATCTATTACTAATAACAATAGCTTGATCATTCATTGAGGACCTACTGAATTATGAATGGATGGATGAAATAGATGATAGATGATGGATGGATGGTTTCCGATATACTGTATATTGCATAAATTCTTCTGGCAATATCAATACTTGCACCCTGTGTAAACATTTTAATTGTTCTGTTTATGTATTTACTGTATATAATGTCTAGCATTCGAACAATGAAGTAACATTTTTGTGCAGCTATATCTGACGAAACCACAATTGTAATATTGTAATAGTTTGCTTAAGCCCTGCTCATTAACTGAAGTTTGAGTGTGTTACCTTTGTGTGTTGACTGCCTGTACAACAGAATGAGAGTGATTCTGCTTGGAGACACATGCAATAGAGCTGATCTGCACTAATGAGCTGCTCTGGAATGTCAGAACACAGTGTTCTCTCTCATTTGTCTGTGTGTATGTGTCTGTCCACCTTGGTGGGCACATCCTGCTCTCGGGTGTCCTCTAGTTGCAGGTTAAGTATATTTTCACTGAAGTGTAGGGATACAATGCATGTACTTTTTTGGCATTGTAGGTGTACAGGATAAACAGCACAGTTTATGGAATACCACTATGTGTTATTTAGAGGGCGCAGAGGTCTTCAGGATCAGTGTGGAGTCTTTATGACCTTCAATTCACATTCAGCAGAGCTTGAGGAAATCTCAGCAGCATACTTTGTTGTATTCATGCTTAAATACTGCCTTGCCTTCTGCTGACCTGTCTTCACAGTTTCACTGTATACCCCAGTATAAAAATTGACGGTTATCATACCATGTACATTTTCTTATCTACAGTAGGCTATTAAGAAAAAAAATGCAACCAGACGGAGAATCTCACATGCACATGCGCATATCCTTTCCTTCTCGACTGCCTGTCAGACTCGTCAACTTGCGCCACACACACACATGCAGCGGAGGAAATGTCAGAGAGAAGCAGGTCTGACATAAGTGAGTGTGTGTTTGTGTGTGTGAGTTAAAGCAGTGTTTCTCAACTGGTGGGTCGTGTCCAAAAGTGGGTCGCAGTTCTATTTGGACAGCAGGGAAAGAACAATGACTTGGTTCTCACATTAAAGATATTCCGGCAGCCGTCCAAGTGATAGCCTATTTAGGACTGCCGAGGCAGATCTCATGATAATCTCGCAATCAGCTAAAGGCTTCTCATCTGCACTTTCGCACTAGTGTAACGGAACCAGCTCGCGATCATGATCTACTCTTCTCTCTGGCGCGTATGTGCAATGTCCAGGCTTGCGGAGCTCAGACCTAAAAACTGATTTCAATTCTAGTGAGACCTTTCTAGTTTAAAGCGTTACAGAGGAAGTCAAGTCGAATCTCTCAAACAGTAGCAGCCCTGACATGCCAAACAGAACTGAAGAAAAGAGCAACACTGTGTTATGCGCTAAAAAATAAAATCATTACACATCATCACCGTTACAAAATTGTTTCAGGATTTTACATTATTAAAAGTAACTGTTTCTTATGTATAGTTTCTTATGAAATAATCTTAATGTAGAATCTATTTGACCTCATTTTATATCAGAACTGGCATTTGTATTTAAAGTTTCAGGATGTTTTTCAGCTATTAATTTTTTATCATAAATACTATATAATTTGTTATTATTATTACTATTATTAAAGACTAGCTACACTGACCTAACAATGGTAATGAGGAGCATATCCTCCTGTGTAATATGTATGTTCTGTTTGAATGATGTTTGAAATTAGAAAACAAACGGGATAATAATGGGCTGATAAAAAAAAGTAAATATGCTCTTCAATTTTTAAAAGGGGGAGAGAAAGCTTCCTGTAGATTTGACATTGAACAACAAAAATAATGTCACTTGGTGCATGTCCCTGTACTTCAAAACCATGAACAAAACAATATAAAAGGAAATGCGACCCAGGATACATTAAATACAGGTTACATTTTTACTATGGTGGTTAACCTCTTGAACTTGTGATGTCTTCTGAGATGGTTATTATACCGTGAAAATCTCATACCGTTGCAACCCTAGTGATGACTATAATAGAAAATATGTTCAAAATGATTTGCTCTCCTTTTGAAGCTTCTTTTGCCCCTGTGACATGATGCACCAGATACCATATCCAAGATGTTATCGTTTAAGTGGAAAGTGTTTATTTTTTTTAAGTTCCCTGCAGGTTTAGACCAACAGAGAAGCTGCAGGAAATCAAGTCTTAAACCCTTTTAGAACTGCAGCTGTTAGAGCTCAACTCAACAGGGCACCCAAGAGACAGAAAGGGAGCTGTTCCAAAGACAGCTTCTTATTCTTTTTCTCCAACACGGTCTCTTCTCTCACTGGTTATTTTCCCATACATAAGAGGGGTTTGAGCTAATTTGACGGAACCCTCTCTTATTTTATTGGGCCAGCGCTGCATTGTCACTATATCATGTGTCCATTCTTTTTGACTTGCAAACTTGTGTAGGGCTGCCTAAAAGTAGCGATTTTCTTGATTAATCACGACCTTCATTTGAACAGTCCAAGATCGATTTTAAAAATCCAAAGATTAATTATTTACTATTATTTTCGAATTTACTTGAAGTTTGGTTGTGTTGATTGTTATATTGGTTAATCATTTTGAAATGTATCAAAAGTTAGAAGGTCCACTATATAATAATACAGTGTAAAGTAGTCAATGGAAATAAGGAGGCGAGAACTGGCTTGACGATATAAATAATAGTTTAATATAAAACTTAAACAGTTGACACACACACATGACGGACATGTCCGTAAATGATCTCTCTCTCCCGCACAATCCTCTGCAGCCGCCCTTTATCCCTCTCGGAGACTTGATTAGCCTAATACTGGACCGGGTGTGTAGGATCACGACCCGGCCCTGCCCTCCGCCCTGCCACATACAGCAGTACTTAAGAGAGAGAATTTCTTTCAAATGTAGGCAAAATTAACATTATAACTGAAATGAATCAGAATCAAATCAAATAATTTTGATATAGAATCAAATCGAGAGCTTGTTAATCAGAATCTAATCACATTGGGAAATCTGTATGAATTGAACATTAATTTAGCAAATTCTGGTGATTTCACTGATGACATAGAGTAGCTCTGTTTGGTTGAAATTGTGAGAAAGACAAGTGATGGTCGTGGAAGGATCAATTAGCATCAGTTGGTTTCAGTTAGCATCAGCTTTTTCAATTTAACAACTCATTAATGTTTTGCACTGTTTCCTGTTGTTTTCAAGGGTATGTATGTATAATTTACTGTAAATAGCTGTACAATTTCATGCTATCTGAAGTATGTTTTCTTATTATCATCATTGGTCTGATTTGTCCAATATACCGCAAGTCTATAACATGAGGGTTTATTTCTTCAAATTAAAGATGAATAATCTTTTTCTGTGCCATAATTTTATAAAAAAAAATGTATCCATCCTTTCTACTGTATTAAATTTTTTTATGCCTCATTTCAGTTAAGCATGTGAAAGTCTAAATTAGATTATTTTTAAACAGACAAAACTATATAGATATATTAAATATATTTTTTTACATTTTTTTTTAAATGATCGTCTATCAGTATCTGCCTAAATTTCAATATGGTTACATCCCTAATAACATTATAAATACCCTATATATTACAACATATCATATCAGCACTGATTATGTGCAGTTACACTTATTTGGTGTGTATGGTTGTGTGTGGTATTAGGTAGAGGTGTTTTCTCTCTCTAACTGTTTGTTCTTTGATGTGTGTCTGGAGCGACTGAACCCCTGGTGTCAGTTATCTCAAGGTGACACAGGGCCGCCATGCTTGTCTGCATCTACCCTACTGCTAAACCGCTGACACACACACACACACACACACACACACACACACACACACACACACACACACACACACACACACACACACACACACACACACACACCATATCATATCAACCAGCCATTCATATTTTTTGATTCCCTATATTTCACTCTTTATTTTTTTCTTGATCAGCTTGGTCCAAAAAAATCCACATTGAACAATCTGCCTTATTCTAGGCCTGAACCATTTGACTTGAGCAAAATAATCCTCTGTGTGTGTGTGTGTACTTTAATCCCGTCATACTGTCACTTTTACCAGGGATGCTGCACTGAATGTTCTTGTCAAATCCAGTGATTTCCAGCTGACAGTACATCCAGCATTAAAATGTATCACAATTTCTCTAAATTTCTATCCAGCATTGGCCTGTAATTGGCGGTAATTTACTCATTTTGGTCCTGTTTTTGCATCTTTAGAAGTACATTTATTGCTGTGTATTTGAGTGAGAAGGTGAAGGAGAGAGAGGAGCGGTGGGTGTGAAGGAGAGCGAGAGAGTGAGAGAGAGAGAGAGAGAGAGAGAGAGAGAGTGAGAGTGAGAATGAGAATGAGAGAAAGCATATGACGGCTTCTCACACAAGCTCTAGCAGTGTCACAGGTTGCTGCCGCAGCAGCAGGAACATCATCACAGCCCTGCTATCACAGGAAGCGTGCACGTTTAGCCAGCTGTTCTTCCCTCTCTGCTGTTTTTATCACATTGAATCTCTGGATGACAGCCATGTTAGTGTACCAATATCATGTCTGACTCATTCTGGACCGTGCTGTCCAATTTCTCCCTGCCGGATAGAAGCATGCTCCGCCGATCCAAGAGGTACAGCTCACTTTTTCTCTCTCTCTGCTTTTCTCTTTTTATCTTTCCATCTCTCACTCTCTATTCTCTCCACCTCTGTAACTTATTTGTTCCCCCTTTCTCATGGTAGTCAGGTAACATGATTTTTCAGTTGATGGAATACTGCAAGGTAATGTCAAGAGGTTTTGCATATATGTGTTTTGGGGGTCTGTGCAGATTTTTGCAATCTGAAGATGCACAAATATTTCTTTTAGGGTTAGATTATTAAGGCATTAAACTAGGTCTGCACCATGTGATCGAAAAACAAACATGTGTGTAAATACATGATCTGTTAATTTTTTTGGTGTATTCCAGTGGTCACACTAAATTCAAGTGCTCATGCACCTTGCACCATGTCTGCCCCTCTCGGTCAGTGTGTGCAAAGGTAGCCCTTGGACAAGGGGCACAAATTATAACATGGCCAGACCTGCACACACACACACACACACACACACACATACTCATATTGGTGCGGCTATCCATATGAGGACTCTCCATAGACACAATGAGTTTAATACTGTACAAACTATAGATTCTATCCCCTAATGCCTTCTACACACTACACAACTTTCAAAGACGTCAGATTGTGGCACCGTTCATATTACACAACTGTCTGTCTCGTCATGGAAGTTTTTGCATTTTCAATCTACACGACAAATCAGCGACAGGGGTTAACACATTACAAAACATTTCACTATTGACGAATCCCTGACGACTCTGCCTGGACTCCAAATTATTTCTCAACAGAGTACACGTGAGAAGTGATACGAGATACAAAAACTAATGCATGATCATATGTTAAGCATTTCAGAATATGATCTGTATGTTTTTAATTACCTAAAGGCAGCATATATTTTATTGGTTACAATATTAAAAAGTACATTCTACTGATCAATTTACCTATTTGCTTACCTGTCTGTCCAAGAGAATTGACAATTTCTCTCCAACTCTTCTCTTTCTCTGCCCGGTTGTGCTACAGTTCAGATGAAACATCAAATATGCACTGGTGCTCCTGCCAATGTTCCACTAATTGTTCCTCCATTTCTTCGGTCCAATGAGACTTTCTTGATACCGCAGACATGCTAGTTGATGTTCTGTTGCAGGTAAATCATGACTCCTCCCACTGAAACTTTCTGTGCCCCGTTTCTTGCTCTCATTGGCTCTAGGTCAACGGTGCAGTTGTATTCAGTCAAAACATATTTCACATTGTGCGATTTGGAATCGCAGACAGGTCCATATATTTAACATACTAGATATCTCGCTGATATCGGCGACACGTCGGCACTTCTCTCAAATCGCGTCTTTGATAATTCCTACATTGCGATCGTCGTTCATTGATAATTAATACATTGCGATCGTCGTTCATGGGAGCGAGCTCTGATTTGCCTACAATGTCAGGCTTTTGTCGTCGATATCCACAAAAGTGTCGGCGAGAGAAAATTGGGCTTAAATTCATGTAGTGTAAACTCTACCTTACAAAACTTTTTGCATTTTTAAATTTTCAAAAAAACATTTAGTATGCTTTTTAAGCAATTTGTATTATGGGGACACTAGAAATGTCCTCATAAACCACATTTATAGCATAATACCCTTGTAACCACATAGCAATAATAGCAATAATAGTCTTTCATAACATGACCTACCGTGTTGGTGTGGACTTACACACAGATGCACATGCCAATTTGCAAGCACACACACACATACAGTAGATAGAGATGTACACAGATTCAGTCTTTCTCTGTTCCTGTAATGGTCTCCATCATTCCCAGCTTGTGTTTTTCATGTAGCCAAGCATGACGGATGAAGGGAGGGCACTGTACTTGCATAGCAACAGAGCAGAGACTGAAGTAGAGAGATGTGCTTCTTTCTACTCCCTTACTATCTGGTTCTCTGTCTTTTTCAGTAAAGTAATATAATTACAGTAATGCTGGATGTCAGTAGGCATGAGTTTAATGTGAATATATACAGTATATACACAACCCCAATTCCAAAGAATGTTGGGACAGTATGGAAAATTATTTGTAAAGTTATTTGTAAATTCTTATCATCCTGTACAAGCCTATTGGATATTGTCAATTGATTTATTTATTAAATTTACGCATTTTAAATCAGATGATTGCAACATGGTCCAAAAAAAATCGAGTGTTTACCACTGTGTTACATCACCATTTCTCGTATTAAGCATTTGGGCACTGAAGACACAAGTTTGTTAAGTTTGCTAGCATAATTTCCCCCATTCATCCATTGTGCATGTCTTCAGCTTCTCAGTTGTATGTGGCCTTCGTTGCTGTATTGTGCACTTCATTATGCGCCACACATTCTCAATTGGAGACAGAGACATACACTTGCATGAATGCCAATGAAATAATGATTTTTGTCACTTTAACCAATCAAATAATCAATTTAATTTGTATTCAGTTTAAAGAAATATTCACACACTTTTTTTTTTTCACTTGATCTTTTTAAAAAGCCTCCCTTTAGACTTCCCTCAGTGTTCTACAGGTGTGTTTGTGTTTGTAGTGAACAGTCTGGATGTACTTGTTAGGCCCATTTTTTCTTTCTTATTCTTTTAACAGCGATAGTATCCAAAAGCAACTTCTTTGCACTAAGTGCAAATAGTGTTAGATGCTATTTGCACCCCTAATTAAAAACTAACATGCAGTTTAGGGGTATCACTACAGCATGTTCATTGCGTTTGTTTAGAGTCCCACAGACACCCTACACCAACCCTCTACCCATATACCTAACCCTAACCTTCCCTTACAAAAATTTAGATTTTTCTACAGTAACCACTGTAGAAAATCATACTAACACTGACCACATAATTAGACATGGTTATATTAACTATATTAACACCATATTACTGTAGTAACACAAAAAAACATGGCTACTACAATAGTACTCAAGTAAAAATTTTATCCAGATAAAACCCTTCTCTCAACTATAATCACCTCTGTATAAAAACCAATGTGTTTATGTGATGTCATCGCTAAAATAGTGAAACAAACTGCTCTGGTATTGTGGATTTGTTTTACCATGAAAACATGTGCTAGGCCTATATGGGCGATGGATGTCATTGACTGTTTCCAGGATCTCCTGCCATGTGTGATGCATTTTTAAGATGCAGTATCAAGTTAAAAGAACTTGAACTTTTTAAAACTTGTCTTGAGTCCCCTCCGTTCTGTTTAATTTGTTGTATTGTGTCTAGCTTGTCTATGTGGATGGCCTCTAACTGCACTCACCAACTTGCATCAAGTCAACTTCACTCCAGTGTGAAATTTTCCTAAGGTTTCCCAAAAGTTTTGATAAGTGATCATGCTACAAAGTGAATTTATCGTACTTTTTAGCTCAACAGAAACTTTACATAACCAGTGAAAGTATTAGAACCCATGTAGTAATGTCACAGCTACTGCTGTGTTTAATAGTGACCAAATCACCATTTTATCCCCCTCTATCCTTTGAGCCTTCTGTTTTTCCTCTTTGTATTCCCATCTCTTCCTTGTCTGCCTATTCTGTGCACACTGTCCAATGCTCTCCAGCATTCTTATTACAGTCACTCCACATGAGACTTAACTGTGTGTGTGTGTGTGTGTGTGTGTGTGTGTGTGTGTGTGTGTGTGTGTGTGTGTGTGTGTGTGTGTGTGTGTGTGTGTGTGTGTGTGTGTGTGTGTGTGTGAAGTCGCTTTGAACCTCTCATCCAACATTCAGCAGAACCAATTTCAATTCTTTCAGCTGGTTTGATTGTCCCCTTTCCTGATAATATAGAATGAGCCATTGATTTCACTCTTTCTCGTTTTCATCTTTCTCTGCTGGGCTAAAACTCAATACAGCCACTTAGCCTGTAGATTAGCCTGTGCGTTTTAGAAAGTGAAGGAGCAGTGCTGTAATGGTTGATGTGTATCTTTATTTTAATTACCACAGACTATGTGGTAGCCTGTGGTCACCTTATTTAAATTTTTCCAGATGAAAATTGGTCTAATTTAAAGCAAATATCATGGTTGTGCACAATATTGACAGCACTTCGATTATAGGAAGGAAGCTTGTGTTTATAACTCAAGGCTGAATCAATCTGAGCTCATTGACTAATCTATCCATGAATATAGCTGATCCGGTGTGGTTGCTTTGCATCTCATGAAGCCTCCTGTTCTCTGTTAGCTAATGCTTTCCAAACCTCAAATCAGGTCAAACTTATTATAAAAGAGGCAAAGCATTTATTTATTTTCTCATTTTTGTCCACTCAACCTGTCCACAGTGTTGAGCAGGGTTGAGCGCCCAGCTAGCAGGTGTTTGCTCATAATTGCAGTTTTCAGTATTAATAGGCTCCTTGCATCTGTTCATGGTAATTACTCCGTTCAGCTCATTTCATTTGTCAGCGTGAGCTCTAAACCGGAAACCGTTTTGTTTCCTCAGGCCATGAGGTGGATAATCATTTGATATGCTAAAAGTGGAAATTGCTCCGGATACTTTCATCACATTTGAACTGCTGTTATCTGTATTTCCTTCTGATTATGCATGTTTGTGTGCAGTTCTATATTAGTGTTTGCCGATTTTTTTACCATCTGTTCATGTTTAGCGATCTCTTTATATGATGTAAATATAATGTAGGTGTATTATGCTGTAAATGCTGTCGTCTCTCTGTGTTTGTTATCGCATTAGATGGCATATAAGGCTTTAAACACATCTGTCTTATCAAAGGGGATTTCTAGTCATAATCCTGGCTTAATGCAGTGATGGTTTTCATGTCCCTGTGTAATATGTACTGAATGCAGATACACACGTAGACAGCTGTTCGCATGGACTTCTTGTTCAGCTATTACATGTCATACTGTCACTTGTCACTGTCATGACTGGTTAGGTCAAAACAAATCACATTTACATAGAAGTGATAGCATGAATCACTTGTTGCTTTATCGCGTCATAACAGCTTTGACAGGATTATGGAGTGTTCTTATTGTGTGCTAATAACACAAGAAAACTGGAAAAGGATCCAGGGATGTATGGATTTGAAGTAATTTTGCAGCTCAAAGATTTCAGGAGTGCACTGTTCAAAGCATCTCTTATTATCTTGCACAGAAGGAGTGTAATTTCTGTCTATCATCCACTGAGACTCTGCCACATTTCTCATGAATAAAAAATCCATTATACCATTTCATCTGGCTCTGGCTAATGTACAATCAAGATCAGAAGATCAAACTGATCTGAATGGAAAAGCACTCACTATCTCTCTCAATCACAGTCATGCATTCTCGCAAACATGTGTGGTGTGTGTTTGTATAAACCAAAGCATCCCACATCCTAAAAATGTGTGTCCAAGGCTATGCACTCTGTTTGTGCATTAGTGTACACATATGTGGGCTCTTTTACTAGAGTTTTTATTCTGTCATGTACAATCTAATGGGAATCTAATCCAGGATAAGTAATTGTGTGAGTGGATTATCGTTTGCTTAGGTGGCTCACCTTCAGAGAGTTGCAATGCACTGAATTGATGCAAACTAAACAAGAATTTAAAACAAGCATAGTGTTTCTATTTACCAAGACGCATTAACAAAATGCAAAAGCACTGTATCGTAGAATAAAGCCTGCAGAAACCAGACAAGTTAACTTTTAAACTTTATTTTCATAGTTGTTAATTAAATCCAAACCTAAACAAGTTCTCCCAAACCTAACATGTCATTTAAAGCTGCCCAAAACAATTCTAGCCACTCAAATTGGTCAAAATGAAGCTTAATAAACTCAAATGAGCCCAGACGAAAATTAAAACAAGCAGGTTTGCTTGCAAATAAAATGTTAATTTCTCTGTGTTTAGAAGTCGGAGGGAAGCAATTCTCTCCCCAATTACTGTAATAAGGGATAACTTTCTTTTCACACCCGTGAACACTGCACAGCTGCTCATATTATTAGTATGTAAATTGTACCGGGGCTTTTCACTGCCAAGTTTCCCCCTGCTTTGTTTTCTGATGATGGAATGATGGTTTAATGAGAACCTACAACTCTTTTTCAGCAACAGTGCACTTCACATCCAAGCTAAATTGATTGCAACAAAAATTTTGAAAACTCATATCATATCAAACAATTTCTACCCACGCACCTTCTAGCAGGGGATCATATAATTACATTAGTATTATGGCAACATTATAAACTGTTCTGGAGAACGAGCGTTTGTCCGATGTCAGGTTGTGTTCCTATGTGTTAAAGTTTCACAGCAGTACTGGTAGGGGATGGGTGTTTTCCAAGCTTAGTGTGTTAGGAAACACTTGAGTAACCAGTACAGTTTAAAGCTGAACATCGTGGTAAAGCAGCTTGAGCAGAGGAAAGCAATACTCAAAAGTACTTACAAAAGTTAATAGTATGGACAAATGCAAAGCTTATAAGACAAAACTATAAACAACTAAAAAACATGGAAAGATACTTATTATAGGGATGTACCGATACTGTGCTCATGTACTGTACTACAAAAAATGCTCTGATACAAAATACCAATACCATCTGATGAACGAATGTCATTACATAAACATTCAGCCTACAAATAAAAAACATGTTATGTCCTAGTGAGATTATTTAACCACAAAAGCTGCGTTATATTTAGATAAATATATAGTTTTCATGTAATTCAAATGTGAGCGCTTGTGAATGTGTTGAGACTGTATTGTGCTGATTCCAACTGCTCGTACCTTCTAAAGCTTCTCCTTGGCTCATACAGGGAAAACACCATCATGAGCATCACGTGCTCTCTGTATGTAACAGTAAACAGGGTAAAAATTCTGGCGCAGATCAAGAGAACATACTTATTTAATTAAATAGCAACCTTTGCTGTTTTCACATAGTTTTCCAGGAGGGGATTCTGCCATGATAATGTCTGAGCTCCTTGGTCAAAACAACACAGAAACACTTCAAAATAAAAACTTCGTCAAAGTTTATAGGAAAAATAAATATATCACAGCTGTGAAGTTATGCAATATTCACTGTAATACTACTACTAATAATAATAATAAATCAGTAGTAATTGTATAATACTTAAACAATATCTCAAATCTGTGATGCTCTTTTATGCAGCACTTCATTTGGCGAAATATCCCTATGTTGTATTTTGGATTGTCCTGTGAGGTTCTGTATATAAGCACTTCATTTGATAAAAAAAAAATACAGTATGTTGAAAATTAACTGTTACATTTTCATTTGATTAAAGTTTTAATGAGAGTTAGTGTTACAGTTTTAGCCTGTGAGTCATTGATTTTCTGTTGCTTTTTCTTGCTTTTCTTCTTTCTCTCTCCTACCCCTCACTTTCTTTCTTGTAATCACTCCCGCTGTGACTGTACTTATCTCTAAACCTCCATTACACACTGAGTGATGGCTGGCACTGTGAAAATGGTGCAGGTCATTTTTTCTGCAACAATAGGCTTACTGCATGATTCTTTTTACTTGGACCAAGAGGCATTCATGTAATTATCCAGCACGTTTTAAAGAAATAGTTTACCCCCAAAAATCTGAGATTATTTACTCACCCTCATGTTGTTCTAAACAAGTATGCTGTTATTTTTTCTGTGGAGTATTTTAAAGAATCTTCGCACAGCTTTCTTCCATACTATGACAGTGAATGGTGATCACGGCTGTCAAATCGCAACAAAACAAATCCCCTTAAATGTAGTCAATACAACAGACTAATGATAAACAGTCTAGCAGTGCATGAGGTCTCGAATAATTCACAGCTCGGCTTTCTGTTCTGACCAAGCAGCAGGGATATGTGTGTGTCTGTGTCAATGGTCTTCTCACATTGAATCAAGGAACACTCATCACTTACTGTTCACCACTCTACTCAGTTTTGAAAGCTTGTTCTAGTGGCCAGTCATCTCTCCTCTCCGCAATGAAGCGTGAGATGCTAATGTCCTAACGGCAGGTCTCAAGATTCATTTTAGAGTTCGAGTTTTTCCCCTATTAGCTCGAGCTGGAGGCTTTTAGCATATAAGTCAGACTGATGTTAGTTTGCTCTTTCAGCCTTGTTAAAAAAAGCAGGTTTGTGTGACCTGAATGGGAGAGTCACAGTCAGAACCTGCCATTTAGAGATGGAGTAAGTCTGTACTGGAAACTGTTGGCAAGCCTTTCTGAATGGGCATACTCTCTCAGACTGTAATAATGTAACATCCAGACTCTGACCTGTTTGTATATTTGGTTCATTTTGCATCACTGTTCATAACTGTATGTGTTATGAACGAGCAGCGAAGGCAGACGAGGAGATGCGGATCCAGTTGCAGTTCAACTTTATTTCATAAACAAACAGGCAAAACACAAAGGAAAATCCTCAATGGGGAAATAAACATAAAACTAGAAAACACGGGCAGGGAACACACACACACCAGGCTAACAACATTCAACGAACGACAAGGAGTGAACAAAAAGCAGGGCTTAAATACACAGGGAGTGATAATATAAATGATAAACAGGTGTGAACAATGACACAAAATGGCAGTGAAGATGGCAGGAGGATTCTGGGAAGTGTAGTTCTTAAACAAAGACAAGTGAACACGAAGGCTAACACAGAGACTAAGGAGCTACACAAGGGACAAAAGTGAAAACTAAGGAAAGCAAAGGTGACAAAAATGGCAGACAAAGGGCAACAGTGAAACAAGACAAGGAATTCCTAACATAGCCCCCCCTCAAGGATCGGATTCCAGACGATCACAGTGACATAAAACAAAACAAAAAATGTCCATGACTGGGGGGGGGCTTGAGGTGGGCAGACAGACCAAGGGGGCAACAACGGGCAGACAGGCAGTCCAGGGGGCAATGAAGGGTAGACAGGAAGTCCAAGGGTGCACAAAGGGCAGGCAGGAAGTCCAAGGGGGCAAAGAGGGCAGGCAGGAAGTCCAAGGGGGCACAAAGGGCAGGCAGGAAGTCCAAGGGGGCACAGATGGCAGGCAGGAAGTTCAAGCGGGCACAAAGGGCAAGGACAGGTTCAGGTGGTCTGGGAGATGGTCACTGGGCAAGGACAGGTTTGGGGAACGTGGGAGGAGGCCACTGGACAGGGACTGGGTCAGGAGGCCTGGGAGGAGGCCACAGGACAGGGACTGGGTCAGGGGGCCTGGGAGGAGGCCACAGGATGGGAACAGGGTCAGGAGGCCTGGGAGGAGGCCACAGGACAGGGACTGGGTCAGGAGGCCTGGGAGGAGGCCACAGGACAGGCACTGGGTCAGGAGGCCTGGGAGGAGGCCACAGGACAGGCACTGGGTCAGGAGGCCTGGGAGGAGGCCACAGGACAGGGAACGGGTCAGGAGGCCTGGGGGAAGGCCACAGGACGGGAACAGGGTCAGAAGGCCTGGGAGGAGGCCACAAAGGCGGTGACCTGGAAGGCTCTGGCGGCGGAGCCGTAGGAGGCTCGGGAGGCGGAGCCGCAGGAGGCTCGGGAGGCTCTGAGGGCGGAGCCATAGGAGGCTCAGGAGGCGGAGCCGAGGGAGGCTCAGCTGAGGGAGGCTCTGGAGGCGGAGCTGAGGGAGGCTCTGGCGGCTCAGAGGCCTCAGGGGGCGGAGCCGTGGGAGGTTCAGGAGGCAGAGCCGAGGGAGGAGGAACCATGGAAAGCTTGGGAGGCTCAGGGGGCGGAGCCGCAGGAGGCTCGGGAGGCGGAGCCGTAGGAGGCTCGGGAGGCTCAGCTGAGGGAGGCTCTGGAGGCGGAGCTGAGGGAGGCTCTGGAGGCTCAGAGGCCTCAGGGGGCGGAGCCGTGGGAGGCTCAGGAGGCAGAGCCGAGGGAGGAGGAACCACGGAAAGCTCGGGAGGCTCAGTGGGCAGAGCCGTGAGAGGCTGAGGAGGCAGAGCAGAGGGAGGCTCAAGAGGCGGAGCCCTGGGAATCTCGGGAGGTGCCCTGGCAGACTCGAGAGACTTGAGAGATGGAGCCCTGGGAGGAGGAGCCCTGGGTGGCTCGGGAGACTTGAGAGGCGGAGCCCTGGGAGGCTCAAGAGACTTGAGGGGTGGAGCCCTGGGAGGCTCAAGAGACTTGAGGGGTGGAGCCCTGGGAGGCTCAAGAGGAGCCCTGGAAGACTCGAGAGGCGGAGCCCTGGGAGGCTCGAGAGGCTTGAGAGGCAGAGCCCTGGGAGGCTCGAGAGGCGGAGCCCTGGGAGGCTCGAGAGGCGGAGCCCTGGGAGGCTCGAGAGGCGGAGCCCTGGGAGGCTCGAGAGGCGGAGCCCTGGAAAGCTCGGGAGGCGGAGCTCTGGAAGGCTCGAGAGGCGGAGCCCTGGGAGGCTCGAGAGGCGGAGCTCTGGAAAGCTTGGGAGGCGGAGCTCTGGAAAGCTCGAGAGGCGGAGCTCTGGAAAGCTCGAGAGGCGGAGCTCTGGAAAGCTCGGGAGGCTCGGAAGGCGGAGCTCTGGAAAGCTCGGGAGGCGGAGCTCTGGAAAGCTCGGGAGGCTCGGAAGGCAGAGCTCTGGAAAGCTCGGGAGGCTCGGAAGGCAGAGCTCTGGAAAGCTCGGGAGGCTCGGAAGGCAGAGCTCTAGGAAGCTCGGGAGGCGGAGCTCTGGAAAGCTCGGAAGGCGGAGCTCTGGAAAGCTCGGGAGGCTTGGAAGGCGGAGCTCTGGAAAGCTCGGGAGGCAGAGCTCTGGAAAGCTCGGGAGGCTTGGGAGGCGGAGCCCTGGAAGGCTCGGGAGGCGGAGTCCTGGGAGGCTCGAGAGGCTTGAGAGGCGGAGCCCTGGGAGGCTTGAGAGGTGAAGCTCTGGAAAGCTCGGGAGGCTCAGAAGGCGGAGCTCTGGGAAGCTCGGAAGGCGGAGCTCTGGAAAGCTCGGAAGGCGGAGCTCTGGAAAGCTCGGGAGGCTCGGAAGGCGGAGCTCTAGGAAGCTCGGGAGGCGGAGCTCTGGAAAGCTCGGAAGGCGGAGCTCTGGAAAGCTCGGGAGGCTCGGAAGGCGGAGCTCTGGAAAGCTCGGGAGGCAGAGCTCTGGAAAGCTCGGGAGGCTTGGGAGGCGGAGCCCTGGAAGGCTCGGGAGGCGGAGTCCTGGGAGGCTTGAGAGGCTTGAGAGGCTTGAGAGGCGGAGCCCTGGGAGGCTTGAGAGGTGAAGCTCTGGAAAGCTCGGGAGGCTCAGAAGGCGGAGCTCTGGGAAGCTCGGAAGGCGGAGCTCTGGAAAGCTCGGAAGGCGGAGCTCTGGAAAGCTCGGGAGGCTCGGAAGGTGGAGCTCTAGCAAGCTCGGAAGGCGGAGCTCTGGGAAGCTCGGAAGGCGGAGCTCTGGGAAGCTCGGGAGGCTTGAGGGGCGCAGGCTCTAGGATGGGCATGACCATTGGCGCTGGCTTTTGGTCAGTCCTGGCTATTGGCGTTGGCCCGGGAACGGTCGAGGCTACAGGCGCTGGCTCAGGGACGGTCGAGGCTACAGGCGCTGGCTCAGGGACGGTCGAGGCTACAGGCGCTGGCTCAGGGACGGTCGAGGCTACAGGCGCTGGCTCAGGGACGGTCGAGGCTACAGGCGCTGGCTCACGGACCTCTGAGGCGACAGGCGCTGGCTCACTGACCTCTGAGGCGACAGGCACTGGCTGGGTGACCGTGGTATGCGCTGGCTTGGGTTCGCTGACCGTGGCTGACGAAGGCTCTGGCTCGCAGACCGGGGCAAGCGAGGGCTCTGGCTCGCAGACCGTAGCTGACGAGGGCTCTGGCTCGCAGACCGGGGCAGGCTCTGGTTCTGGCTCGCTGACCGTAGCTGACGAGGGCTCTGGCTCGCAGACCGGGGCAGGCGAGGGCTCTGGCTCGCTGACCGTAGCTGACGAGGGCTCTGGCTCGCAGAACGGGGCAGGCGAGGGCTCTGGCTCGCTGACCGTAGCTGGCGAGGGCTCTGGCTCGCTGACCGGGGCAGGCGAGGGCTCTGGCTCGCTGACCGGAGCAGGCGAGGGCTCTGGCTCGCTGACCGGAGCAGGCGAGGGCTCTGGCTCGCTGACCGGGGCAGGCGTGGGCTCTGGCTCGCTGGCCGTGGCAGGCGTGGGCTCTGGCTCGCTGGCCGTGGCAGGCGGAGACTGGGGAGCAGAAGCCTTTCCTCTTCTCCTCCTCCGCCGGGCAGACGAAGTGGACCGTGCAGGCTCACTGACCAAGGCAGGCGTGAAGGTACGAACCACGGGCGAGTGGAGGGTTATTACTGTGGGAGGAGTGGCAGAGTTCTCCTCGATGGCGTCCACAGTTAACGGTGAACCGCAGGCCAGCAGAGTCTCCTCCACCTAACGCGTGGAGCGCCCAGCCGCTGCTGCCTGTGGCAACCGCTCCTTAAGCGCGGGTGCAGATTGCGCCTGAAGAAGACCACCAGAGAGGAGTCCGGAAATCCGAGATACCCGCCAGCTTAAGGAAGTCGCAGATGTGGTCCTCTATAGGGCGGTCCTCTTGCTTCAAGCAGAGCAGGTGGAAGTTTGCTCGTTGAACCGCTGGATCCATAGTGTGGTCGTTCGTTCTGTTATGAACGAGCAGCGAAGGCAGACGAGGAGATGCGGATCCAGTTGCAGTTCAACTTTATTTCATAAACAAACAGGCAAAACACAAAGGAAAACCCTCAATGGGGAAATAAACATAAAACTAGAAAACACGGGCAGGGAACACACACACACCAGGCTAACAACATTCAACGAACGACAAGGAGTGAACAAAAAGCAGGGCTTAAATACACAGGGAGTGATAATATAAATGATAAACAGGTGTGAACAATGACACAAAATGGCAGTGAAGATGGCAGGAGGATTCTGGGAAGTGTAGTTCTTAAACAAAGACAAGTGAACACGAAGGCTAACACAGAGACTAAGGAGCTACACAAGGGACAAAAGTGAAAACTAAGGAAAGCAAAGGTGACAAAAATGGCAGACAAAGGGCAACAGTGAAACAAGACAAGGAATTCCTAACAGTATGGGACAAATCATAATAATATTTTTGTTTGTTTTTCTTGTATAGCTGTCGGACGAGCAACAGGAAGAGTTTGATAGTGACATCCAGCACCTCTCCCACACTGCCTCGCCCCCATTCACCACTGCACGGACTTCCAGGTAAAATCTCTCTCGCTCAATCTCTTTATCGACAGTTTTTAAGGTATCATTGGCATGCATGTCAGACTCAATTAGATTCAACTGTGAGCGTTAGCTTCAGGTGTGCTGTTTTTGAGGTGCACACGTCTGACATGTTGTTACTTATGTAGAGCATGTCAAATCTGTCACTAATGAAGTTAATTTCTGTTTGAATGCTGCCTGTGTAGATAGTGGACAGTGAGGCAGCTCACTAAGATTTGGAACAGAGCCATACACACAGAAATACATACACTTCATTGGTAACACACACATACGTGCTACGGGCTATGCGCTGTGTGTGGCAGCTGTCCACAACATGTTAAACCTCGATAACACCCATCATATCTCATGTGGTCAAAGAGAAATTCCAATATGATGTAGTGATCTCTCATCTAATTCACAGGCATTAAGAATGGATTGACTGATATTGCCTGTTAGGGATTGGATTTGTGCTGTCTGCTTCTAAATCTGTCATTCTGTCTCTGAAATGTGTCATATTAACCTTTCCCAGCAAGACGGTCGCCTTAAACAAATCACTGCTGTATATATAAAGACTAGGCTGGAGTTGTGGTTGAATAAATGGTGAAGATGGACACTTTCAGATTATTTGTCATTTACATAGTTTTAAAATATTTTCCAAATGGCTTAGCTCCTCATACAATACAATTTTAAATAGCTAAAGATCTCCTGTTCATCCCATAGTAGTTTAGGATGAATGTTATGCTGATTTTTAGTCATAGAAGAATGTGCACAATGATAAAGATGATTAATCTTAAACTTCATGCAATTAATCATTCTCAATTTTCACTGTACGGTTGAGTGTATTTTATGATGTAGGCCTAAATGTGAGAGTATGTGAACCAAACATTCTTTAATTCTACAGAATCACTAATGACAATCTGCCCTAACAAAGACACACTTGCCTTACAATTGGCCACTATTGGTGTATTATTAAAAAAAATAGCAAAATTCCTGGATAATAACCCCACTGTTAAGCACTCATTATTAAAATTGTAAATAAAAATATTGACTTAAGAGCATTACTAAGATGTAAGAGATCAAGTTAAAGGAAAGTTTCATGAGAAAACAAAAATAATGTATTGGTGGCCAAAAGATGCCATTGGTCAAGAAAAAAAAAGTACAGAGTATGCCAAAAACCACAATATTGACCCAGTTGTACCATGGGGAGAGATTTTGTGGTCCAAAGAATCAAAGATTAAGATAAGTTTTTTGACTCAAATTCAAACTGATTTACCTCAGAAACCACCATACTGTATCTGCAGTGAAGTATGGTGATGGCAGTTTCATATTTTGGCACTGGCACATACCAGGCCAAATTCACATAGGACTGGCTGAAGATAAGAAAAGGTGAATGTCCTGAAATGTTCTAGTCATTGTCTTTATCTAAATCCAGTTGGAATTTATAAGGCATTAAATAAAAATTGTGCTGCACAGACTAATCTGACTAACTTTAATATCCTAGAGACAATCTACTTGGAAAGACGTCAATATCACACCTGAATAGTGTATGAAGCTGTTACATACTCGCTCCAGAAAACTTAAAGCTGTCGTTGCTGTAAAAGGTTGCTTTAAAATATTAAACGTATTTAAGTAAACATTAAGTTTGCAAATAATAAAATTCGGTGATTGACTACAAACTTTTTTTTCTAACATTAAAAATGGTTTGATTTGAGTGTTTTGTACTAAAAACGTCAGACATGTGTCATCCAGTAAACAGAGAGAATTGTTTAGTAGTTTGAATACTTTGCAAACCAGTTGTCAAGCTAGTGCTTTAATAAAGCTGAAGCCTGAGATAAAACACTTAATAAAACTGCAGCTGCAACAGTGGGTTTGTTTCCCGTGTCGCTTCCACATTCCACAAAATCTGAGCATTAAAGTGAAATAAAAGATCAGCTGTCAAAGCCAGCAGCCTGTGTGTGTGTGTGTGTGTGTGTGTGTGTGTGTGTGTGTGTGTGTGTGTGTGTGTGTGTGTGTGTGTGTGTGTGTGTGTGTGTGTGTGTGTGTGAGAGAGAGAGAGAGGAGGTGAGTGAAGCTGTGTGAGGAGGTGAGTGAAGCTGTGTTTAAAACAGGGCTCAGAATAGGAGCATACATAATGTACACAGTTTGCGCTCAGACTCTTCAGCTTGCATCTTTTAGTGACAAATACTGTGCTGCAGTTCACAACATGGGAATACTTTCATCTGCTCATCAGCCCCCTCCTGTTACTGAAATACTGGAATTGCTAAACCATCAAAACGACTGGCCAAAGTGCTGCAAATTGTAAGCAATCTAACTTTGATAAAACGAATGATAAAACGAGCAAAATCCTATAGATTTAGCATAGGGCCATAGAGTTTTGGGGGTTATCTCTTTTGATTTAGGGCTGTAAGAAACAACCTAGCTGCTACCCAGAAAACCCTAGCAACCACATGGAAATGCACTTAAAATACAGAACACGTTATCATCAAGTTTTGCACCGACAAGCGCCGACTTGCATGTAAAAGCTTAAAACTGCAATTAAATCCAGCATTACTTGTATCACGGTTTTATTAGGCTAAATATTGTGCTTTGCATTAGGGTTGCTGAAAGAAAACTCTTGTTTGTTTGTGCTGTTTGCATCAAGAAGTACAGCATCAATGAAAGCAACATGCTACAGCTTCACAATGATCGCAATGTTTTAAATGCAAATCTAAAAGCGAACATTAAACCAATTGTGGCTTCATTTAAAGCATTTCAAAGCCATTAGAAACATTTTAATGTGACTACCAACAGGAGGAGCAGAGGTGAAATTATTTAAAACTCTGAAAAGCACAATAAACAGGGGATTAGTATTGCCAAACTGTGCTGATTACAGTCTGTTTCAAGAAGCTATTTACCAGGTTATGACACTAGCAGCTGAAGTATTAATACTGCAGTGCTATGTGAGATGCCATTAATATATACAAAATGAACAGAAAGAATGGAGCGGCTCTCACTAGTGTGACACTACCATCTCTGCAGCAGAATAGGTTAATCACTGTAAAACTAAATTGATCATTCCATGAAAAATATTTGTGTTCAATCAGCACTGTTTAATGCTTTCTTGTTATTTGATTACAAGCAAAGCCTGGTGCCATGGCATGTATCCAACACTGTTTGTCAGTTTCAGCCCTCAGCCTTCCCATAGTTTTCCTGATATCGACACACATTCTCTTTAGCTATGTTTACACCCCAAACCAAAGTGCACAATTTCGATTATGGCTCCTATTTGTATTTTTCATGCCGTTTTTCACATGAACATTTAAATGTGAAATGCACCCTACCCTGGTATATTCATCATAACGTCATTAACAAATGCATAATATAATTTAATAGAATTATATAATTTGATTCTGAAATTAGGACTCATCTTACATCTGTGCATTAGCAATAACATTTTAACTCTCTGTTGTCAACGTTCAAACCAAGTGTTACATTTGAGACCTAATGTCTCTCAATGTATATTTTAAACAAAGATATGTTTGCACCTTTGTGTGTAATACTTCGTATTGTACAATATATACAGTCAATTATTTGTTAACAATTAAAATAAGGTTGTATTTATTAACATTAGTAAATGCAATATGTATTGTGAACTAACAATGAACAACATTTTTTGCAGCATCTATTTATCTTGGTAATGTTCATTTTTAAAATTAAATTGCTCATTGTAATGTAGTTGACTAATGTGAAGAAACACAAGCCTGTTCTAAAATGTTATTAATTATTTTGTAATTCATGTCAAATGAAAATAAAGCACGTAATTATGATGAATGTTGAGTTACATGGACACTGATATCACTACATGCCTGTTCACACTGAAGCCATGTTACATTTTAAACGCACGCACGCATGCACACACGCTGTGATACAAAAACAGATCTGTGTTACATTGGGGGGGGCACATTCAACATTTAAATGTGGTGTAAGCTTACATTAGCCCTGTGTAATTCAACAGGGTGCTAATTGGTGAGCTCTCCATTTTTCTATTCCAGCTTCTCTGCAGCTGTGTATAGTATGAGAAACTGTCTACTATCTCTTCATGATGAAAAATAAGCAGGTGCATTGCTGAGCAGCACACTACTGTGCCATTCGAGTTATCTCTTCTATGCTCTCCTAGCCCCTCCATGACGGGATTCTCCTTTAAATTAATGTATCTCAGTAACAGATATGCACTGTTGCGTGTCCCGGTCCAGCTGTGCGCAGCTGTTCTACAGTCACTTCCTGACAAAGAATTATGCTCTCATTAATATTTAAGATTTGGCACTGGCCACTTGCCGAATGGGGTGGGGGTGGTGGGGGACCTAAACCTTACCACACAGTCCAGATAGGAACCCCCACTGCTCTTGTTGGCTGGGTTGATTGATAATGGGTGGGTCTGTGCTCTTTAATTCACAAATGACTAAGAATAGTGGTTTTCAAATGAAATTTTGTTCTTTTATATCCATTAACTCTAGTCATGGCAGTAATGGCTGGATTTGTATGGCCTCTTATGGTCATCTATTCGCCTGTACTCTTTAAATAATTAATCCCAAATTCTGATGTAAAAATTTACACATTATGAAGAGCCCAGTATTTGAAATCTAATTTAAAATATAACTGAATTAAAGATAAAGAATGTAACCTCTTAGCAAAATCCCTTGAATATTAATTTAATCTTGAATCCTCAAAAAAGGTTCCTTTGCTCATCGTCCTCACGCCATTGAATGACAGTCACTATGCAACACCATTCCACTTGAGGCATATTTGATGGAGAGGACTAGGGGTCTAGAGTCTTTAAAAAAATCAAAGACAGTCGGCCTCGTTTGTGACACAACGTATATGATGACCTCCCCTGGTTTTTCTTTCCCTTCTACTTGAGAGTTCCCATTCACTGTGCTGGAGTGGTGATGCAATTTTATTACTCCAACATTAACAACTGTCCATTACCGCCAGAGATGTTACCACGCGCAGCACAAACATATGGCACTAAGCTGTGGTCAAAAAGGATTTCCAAAACGTCTTGTGGTGTGGTGTAGTGGTCTAAACCACATAACTGGTAAACTGTTAATCAGAAGGTCGCTGGTTCGATCCCCACAGTGTCCTTGAGCAAGGCACTTAACTCCAGGTTGCTCCGGGGGGATTGTCCCTGTAATAAGTGCACTGTAAGTCGCTTTGGATAAAAGCGTCTGCCAAATGCATAAATGTAAATGTCTTTTGGATTATAAACTCCGAGATGTGGATTCGGATGGTAAATAAATTACCACGCGACCTTGGTGTTTGTCAAAAAACAGTAGGTAATTTGACTGGGAATTTTCTCGCAGGAGGTTGGAGATAAACATCGACATTTCGGATTCAGGTGGGAGTAAAATCACTGACTACCCCCTGTAAATGCTGGAATTACCTCAAGTCCCCATGTAATATAATTGCCATCCGAATAGGGCTTAACACTTGCTCCTTAGCATCCTGTGCCATGAGAGTGGAATAGAATCAAGCTTAGAAGCCACTGCCTCTCCTAACTTCAAGAAACACATATATTTGGCTGCCAGCAGAATCAATGTCTCTCCAATGTTATGTGCCAAATTGACAAATATTGACAAATTCCACTCTTGTTACAACATTTTTCTTACCTTGAAAGGCTTGAAGTTTTCATGGTGCACACCACACTTTGAAAACCTATGGTCTAGAGCACTTAAACAGGGTCTGAGTGCCTTACTTTTTAAGCAATGATCTATTCTCAAAGAGCAGCACAGGAGAAAAGACCTTTGATCAAAGAGTGTTTTATCCTGTACCTCAATGTGCCTGCCCTATAAGTCCACTCTCCTAAAGGGTTTTGTTATCTTTAAAGGGCTTTGATGAATAAAATAAAGGGAAAGATTGACAGAAGAGGCGAGACCAGTAGGGCAATTTTATTTACTTAAGATGGGCATTATGTAACTGCAGGCTGCCTGAAGTGAACTGATGTGTTTCTCTTGACAGGCTGATTTAAACTAATTTTGTTTCAGTTGGTGTGTTTGATAGTATTGAGATATAAAGCCTGCAAACAGCCTGTTCATGTAGCAAAAATTGGAATATGTCCAAAGAGTCTGATCAGATAATGAGTGGCAACGTCCACTCAACGCTTTAAATTGAAAACACAATGTTGTGTGCATGTACACCTCTTCCACACTGTAACAGCATTTTTCTCCAATTTTTACATTTGAAAACACTCTTTATTGCAGCATTCTTTAGAAAACGAAGACATTAGTAAAACAGAGTTTTCAAACGTAAATGCATTAGTGGGGAAATGGAAGTGGACAAGTTGTAAATAATCCCCTATATCTCATGTTTTGGGTCCTTTTCAGGGAGCAGTCCATTGGACAGTCCTCGCAACTTCTCCCCAAACACTGCTGCCCACTTCTCCTTTGTGCCAGCTCGCAGGTGAGTGACATCACAGGACAAGCGTCATAATATTTAAAATATTAGATAAACTTTAATTGGTTCAAAGAGCAATGGACAAAATTATTGAGATTTCTGTAGATTTACAAATGTGGAGTCTTGGTAAACATCTTGTAAAAAGCCTATCAAGGGATTGGTGATGTAAAGTTTACAAAGATGTGTTTTGAATTCAGCATCTAAAATATCTCTTACCTCCCCTTGCTAGTATATAGTAATTGTCATACTTTGTTGCTCATCTGCTGGTTATTAAGAACCCAATTCTAAATTATTTTGTATTGTCCCATGGTCCTCCACTGTGGCTCTGAATAATGGCAGAATGAATGTTAATGAGTGAATCTGAATTGGTAATTGAGCAGCAAAAGATGAAAATGCTTTAACAACTGAGAGAGAACACTCAGAGCTGATGACCTCCAGCTTAATGAAAAGGATTCATTTGAATGTCAGCAATAGAGCAAAGACCATTAAGTCAGTGAGCCAGATTCCCTCATGGGCCAACAGTGCCATCTAATGGACTAAGAACAATACTGTAACATGCAAGAACAATACTTGAGACACAAATGGCTTGCCACACATCAAAATCAAATTCGTACAGATGTGTGTGATGTGCTTTATTGAATGTAATTTGATGTGTGATGTGAGAGATGTGCATAGAATCAGTACATAAACACACCGATGCCCCCAAGGTTGTGTCCTTGTTAATGCTGTACTCTCTTCCATGCAGTCATGGACACAGGGCTGACAGGTAATCATCACCCTACTTCCCTTATGGCATAATTTTCTGTGTCTGCTTCCAGCATGGCTGTCCATACAGAACATCATGTTTGTATTTCATTAGGGCTGACAGTCAGATTTGTTTTAAAAACACCTCCGACAAGTTTATTTATGTATCAGAGTTATGATTTATTAATTGTCCCACTGCAATCAGCCAGCTAAATATAAACAGCTGGACTATGTGCCAAGAACTGATATCCAATCATCAAATATGTTCCACAAGGTTCACCCTCACTGACATCTGCGCTTTACATAAATCATTTCATTTATTATATTTGTATGTTTGTGTAAGGAGCTTAAAAACCGAAATATTATATCTACATGCTTTCTTGTGGAATGTTATTTTATCAAAATGATTTATAGTTCATAGTAAATTGAAGCTCCATAAAAATCTGCTTTGGAAAAGGTATACATTTGATTGGTATCCAAAATCACTGTACTGATTTCAAATTTTTTGCACATTGTAATCAGAGTTTAAAGGTGTAGTTCACCTATAAATGAAAATGATAATAAGTTTCTCACGATCATGTCCTTCTAAATGACTCCGTATGACTTACTTTCTCAAACGGAACACAAAAATATATGAATATCACAGTCTGTATTTTCAATACTATGGCAGTTAATAGCAATTCTCTAGTTCTATGGAGTCAATATGATACCTTATATATTAGCAAAAATATTAAGTATAGCAAAAGACAAAGCTGAAAAAATATTAGCTAAAAAGCTGCATGAAGCACAAACACTCTGTAATCAGAACCTTTACCCTAAAACAGCCAAAAGTCTGTTGCAAATTAAAAATGGATTTCAATTCTTGGGTTTTGTTTACATTATACATATTGTTTTTTGCAGTTAAACACAGCTTTGTCTTTTGTAATTCTTTATTTTTTTTTGCAAATATAAAAGGCATAATTTTGTCTCCATTAAGTTCACCCAAAAATGAAAATTCTCTCAATAGTTACTTATCTTTTAAGCCATCCCAGATGTGTATGACTTTCCTTCTTAAGCAGAACCGAAGTTAATATTTGTATAAGCACAATTCAGCTCTGTTTGTCCATACAATGCAAATAAACGGGTGCCATTAAGCTGCTGGCTATTTGACAGTCCAAAAGTCATATTTAGTTCGCATAAAAGTCATCCATGTGACTCCAGTCGATCAGTTAATGTCTTCTGAAGCAAACTAACAGTTTTATGTAAGAAACAAATCTATTATTAAAATGTTTTTAACTTTAAATCGTTGCTTCCGGCCAGCACTGTATTTTTATTTGACATGGACTAACTTCCGAGTGACGTTCGTTCCTCTGTTGTATATAAAGCGCGCACTTCTGACTTCTCGCATGAACGCGCCATTGTGCTTGTGTCACATATGCGTCAACTGCTGGAAGGAATGTATTTTTTCTTTTTTTTTCTTTCATGAAGCTTCACTTATTGATTTGTTTCTTACACAAAACTGTTAGTTTGCTTCAGAAGACAATTGATCAACTGGAGTCGTGTGGATTACTTTTATGCTGCCTAAATATGCCTTTTGGACCGCCAGCAGCCTAATGGCACCGGTTTACTTTATTGTATGGATGAACTAAGCTGAAATCTGCTTGTAAAAATCTTCACTTCGGTTTTGCTGAAGAAGGAAATGGCTTAAAGGAAAGTAAATAAAAAGAGGATTTACATTTTTTGGTGAACTAACCCTTTAACGATTGAAAAAGAACCCATAAATGTCATAAAAGTACTCCTTTTTTAAGCTTCAAAGTGAGTCACTATGAACTGCCATTGTATGGAAAAGACAGACTGCATTATTCATTAAAACATCTCCTCTTGTGTTAAGAAAGAAATACAGCATTGTAATGACAAGGGTGAGTAAATTGTGAGAATTGTTTTGTGTGAACTATCCCTTTAAATACAGCATGTAATGTAATTGAAGTTCATTATTTTGTCCATGTACAGGGCTGCTGAATGTCTACTGAATTCCTAATATATCAATCATTGTTTTATGTGCTTGAGTGAACGTGCTGCTGTTGTGTGCAAAAAGACATCATGCCACATTAGTTATATTATTGACTGCATGAAATGGCTTCATATGTGTATGTGCTGCTCCTGTAAGTGCAGCTTTGCCTTCATCATTGATGCTTATAGCTCCCATACATGTGTTTATTGAAGTGCGCAGTTGAATCTACAGTTGCAATGTGTTTTTGTGCATATTTTAATTATATGCTGTGGTCAGTCTGCTGTAATTGTCTGATATTTTATCAGTATTGGTCTGATTGTAGCTGGTGTTATTTATCTAGTGTAATCTTGATTATATCCGGAAAAATATTAGCAATATTTTGCAGTGATTAGCTAAAGGAAAAGTTCACCAAAAATTTAAAAATATGTCATCCTTTGCTCACTCTCATGTTGTGTCAAACCAGTACGAACCAGTTTCTTTCTTCCGTGGAACACAAAAGGAGACATTAGGGAGTGTTAGCCTCGGTCTCCATTCACTTTCATTGCATCTTTTTTTTTGCATAATGTGAATGGTGACTGAGGCTAACATTCTGCCTAAGATCTGTTTGCCATGGAAGAAAGTTGCAATGACATGCGGAAATGGGTTTGGAATGACATGGGTATGAGTAAATGTTGACAGAATTTTTAGTGAACGATTCCTTTTAATATGAGCCAAACTCTGATTTCCTAATTTCCTGGTTTATTCTCTCTCTTTTAGGACAGATGGCCGCCGCTGGTCTCTTGCCTCACTGCCATCCTCTGGATATGGAACTAATACCCCCAGCTCAACAGTCTCGGTGAGTGTGTGTTTGTCTGTTGTTGCTCGTGTTTTCTTGTATCCCCCTTTGTTGCATTGACCCCAAATGTATGTACTTTTCACTGTTTGGTATTGCATTTGAGTTCTAGTCTTAACCTTGCCCCGAGGGTTTATCCTATTGACCCTACAGTGAAATAAACTCTTAAGTACAAAGCAGCTCCCTTTTGCCTGAGCTAGAGCCAGTGGCCTCATATTGATGCGTTCACTTGAAAAGAGTTCTGTCTTTGAACATTGACTGTAACTCAGTCAGGTTGTTTTTTCCAAGGGGAATGAGTTCAATCCACACAAGCCCCATGAAAGTCTGCTTGGAAAGATAAAAATGCATTTTTAAATGTATGCCAAACTTTTCTAAGGCTGTAAAGCTAAATAAGTCACCTTTCTTTTAAAATTAAGTAAAACTTTCAAAAATGTTCACAATTAAAATAAATAATAAAACAAATCTTTAAAATTAAAGATTAAAGATCTCTAAAATTTTAGGACCAAGATTTTTTGCTTTGTGATGTTTCATGACAATAAACAATGGCCTGTATAGATCCACAATATTCCGCCAACGACGGCAGTTGATTGACAGTCAGAGCAGCCTATGCAATGCCTTCTATCCTTGTAATCCCTCCCTCTCTGCTTCTCACAGTCATCATGTTCATCTCAGGAGAAGCTGCACCAGTTGCCCTTCCAGCCTACCGCAGATGAGCTGCACTTCTTCACCAAACACTTCAGCTCAGAGAGCATCACGGATGAGGACGGGAGGAGATCTCCAGCAATGCGACCCCGCTCCCGCAGTCTCAGGTACACACACATTCCCTTTCTACAGCAATCATAAGTTGGCCTTCAACTGAACATGATGCCTCAAGTGTACATGTCAGCTGGGCCCTCAGGCTTTCACTCACTCCTAAAGGCCAAATCTTCAGCTCTGACAGAAAACTGTCACACCTCATTCTTTAGACTCTTGGCTTCTTCTGCCAAGGCAGCAGACACATTATTTAGCCTTTGTTCCCTTCACACTGATGCCTCTTCATTCTTCTGCCATAACACTTTCTTTCTGACTCTCTCTGTCTATATCGGGGAATCTCATGAAATCTGTCAAAAACACATCCAGGTCATATTTCACCCCAAAATCAAAAGAAAGACATAAGAAATCAACTTAAAGCGAAACACCTGGATGCATTATGGTATGATAAGGGTGCTTAATTGTCATTGACAAAAAAAGTCACAATGTAAAACTAACTTATAGATAGAAAGGTAATGTTACAGTTGTAGGGTTCATATTCTTTATACAAAATATAACTCATTTAATTTTTTTCTTGATTTTGAGGTGAAATGTGACCTTGACATCTTTTCGTGAGATTCCCCTATCTGTCTTTTTTATTTAGGTCTTCTTGTCTACTGTCTCTCTCTTTCGCCAATGTAGATCTGTATGGTGACTCCACTAGTCACTCACACTTCTTCCAGACCTGCTAGACTGAATCATTTCTTCAAGGCCACTAGTAAAGACACTATCTCCCTTATGAACATCTCTCTATCTCTCTCTCTTCTCTGTCTCTCTCTCTCTTTCTTACCCCACTGTCTCTCTGACAAGATAACTTATTCAGGAAACACTTTCCTTCCCTCCTTCAGTATCTAGACACACACAGCAGGGGCTTCAGCTCTCCAGAATTAGATCCATAAATATTGGATGAGGAAGTTAGCTTTGCTGTTGCCACATATTACAGATTACTACTTCCCAGGATTATCCATTTTTCATGGTGAAAGAAACGAAAGAGGGATGAAAAGGCTGGACAAGGAAGGAGGTTGCTGGAATTGCAGTCAAAGCCCAAAATGGTTAATTAGAGTCAAGAAAAATGTGCAGTAGTATGCTAATTTTATGGTCTTGGATAGCAGACATGCAGAGAGAATTGACAGAAATTATGCTTCATGCAGCGAACGCAGGCAGTTCTCCATCATTCTCTCTCTTTCAGTCTTTTAACTCACTAAACACACACACACACACACACACACACACACACACACACACACACACACACACACACACACACACACACACACACTCTTTATGAGTAATGAGCTCAACATAAAATGGTCATCATCCATCATCCAAGTGTCATTTGGTAGCAGTAGCTGGAGGTTTCAAGTAAGAATATTATTCTAATGAAGAGCTCAATGCCACAATATAAGTCTTACATTCTGGATTAATTTAGTTCATTCCTTTAGTTAAAATTAACCAGAATATTTAGGAATTGTGTCCAAATTAATGTGTGTTTGTGTTGTATAGCTTTGTCTGTGTTTGGTTGCTCCCATGATCTCATTCAAGAATGTGTATGTGTGTATGTTAGTGCAGACAACTCTGTCACGACCAATTAACTAGCTGATTTCCCTGCTCTCCTGCTCCTCAGAGGGATTTAGAGGTCATTCTGTGCTCAACTGTGACACATTTACACAAACTCATCCCCTCCTCTCTCTCTCTTGCAATCCCTCCCTTTGTTTTCCTTTGTTCTACGTGATAGCATCTCGCTGATAGTTTTCACTTTAACAGCTCAAGTTCTTTTCAGATCAGTGCAGCTGTCAGAGAAATAAATGCAGAAGTAGATTTTTACATTTTCTGAAGAAAATGTGATTGGTGCTTGCTTTTACAAAAATGTCATGGGAGGTTGGCAAGACATTATTATGAAGTTGCAAATGTGTTTGATGTTTTTTAACATGTTACTATGTGGTTGCAAGTGTATATAAGGTGGGTACTAGAGGATTGTTAGGTCATCTGCTAGGCGATCACAAAAATAAAAGTACACCTCTCTTCAACAAGTTGCACGATTTAAGGTATCATTGATGTCCACTAGAAATAACAATTAAAATACACACCTTAGATTTAGAGGTGCAAGTTATGGCAAAAATTCATAGAAAAAAACCTCTTAAAATATAGGCTAATTTAATTGCCAAAACCAAAGTTTTGGCAATCAGTGTCAAGGTATGGATTTTTCATACCTTGAAAAAGTCTAATTGCTGAAACTTTAGTAAATACAATTGTGCAGTTTAAATCTTTTTTTTTTTTCCCCAATATTATTTATTTCCAAAGTACAAATATTAGCAGGACAATTTGTGTGCTAATTTTATTATAAGCAATAGTAATGGTGATGCTTCTCTTAAAGGGAAAGTTAGTTTACCCAAAAAAGAAAGTTCTCACATCATTTACTCACCCTCATGCCATCCCAGATGTGTATGACTTTATTTGATTTGCAGAACACAAACAAAGATTTTTAAAAGAACAGTTCAGCTCTGAAATATAGTGCAATTGAAGGCAATATAAAAGTTATCCATTAGGCTCCAGTGGTTAAATCCTTATCTTCTGAAGCAAGATTATAGGTATGGGTGAAAAACAGATTAATATTTAAGTATTTTTCTAAAAGAAATCTGCACTTTCATTTTCACATTCTATTGTGATTTTCACATACAGTCACCTACTGGTTGGAGCTGGTCAAAGGTTGAAATTTGTAGTTAAAAATGACTTAGATATTGATCTGTTTCTCACTATCATATTGTTCAGAAGATATGGATTTAACCATTGGATTACTTTTATGCCTCTTTTATTTTATTTTTGGACATTACAAGTTTTGGTCACCATTCTCTTGCATTGTATGGACCAAAAGAGCTGAAATATTCTTCTAAAAATCTCTGTGTTCTGCTGAAGAATGAAAGTCGTACACATCTGGGATGGCATGATGGTTAGTAAATGATAAGTCAATTTTCATTTTTGGGTGAACTATCCCTTTAAAAAGCACCATAAATATGTTGCATACTAATGACAATGAAAAAAATTCAGCTGTATGTTGCAAAAATCCCTCTTTATCCCTCTATTTTTCTTTTTATACTTTTCCAACAAATTAAAATACTCTCCCCCGTAACAAAACACAGATGGGAAAAGATGTCCTTCAATTAAATCCATTTGGCTTAAAATTATAAGATTCTTTTTCAAGGTAATTTCCATAAATAAATAAAAAATATAATTTTGGCAGTTGCAGGGACACTTGTGCTTAGATTAGAGAAAAATAATTATATTCCCTAATTATAATCTGCCTGAATGCAGAATGTTATTGCGGCGCTGAAGTTTCACATTGATCCTTTGCACAAACAAAATTCTTTATTTAATAAAAGCAGAAGTTTGCTTCAAGGCATTTCCTTCCTTTAATTTTCCTTCTCTTTTCTCTCTCCCTCACTCAGCAGGAGAAATATTCTCAATGTAATTGTTAATGCAGCTCCCTTCGGCTGCGAATCAATCTCTGTCAAGGTTAACCTTTTCTAACTGCACCAGTTGGTCTGAAAGTCATTTTGATTAAAATGTCTCAAGTAGTTTGAAGATTTGACTAGAATATTTCTCTCCTGTCTCTTATTGTTATTGACACACCTGTAGATGAGCCAGTTTAGTGTGTGCTTGTGTGTGCATTGGCACATTGCTAAACGGCACCCTGTAATTTAACCAGATGTGCTGTGGTGAGTATGCGTTCACTCAATCAGAATGGCTAATAGGAAGCGTGAGCCTTCGATTGATGACATCTAGCATTACCTCATCCTCAGTGTCACATGACCAGCTTACCTTTACTAACTGGAGTGACTCATGGGTCACAGCTGTATCTGTAATCTGTGTCCCAATATGAAAAGCTCACAAACACATATCATACATGCCATATCTCGCAATATTCCCTGAGGAGCAAGTCGAGTTTTATCACTTTGGTTCAGCATGAATGAGGTTGGATGAGTCATAATACAGGCTTTGCAGTCATGCCGTTCAGCTATAGGCTACTTAATTTGTTTGAATGCAAAAGGACATTATGGTTGAAATGATAAGCTCTACAGGCTTGATCTTCTTAAATGTAAAAAATAAAGACATTTCAGGTAAGACCCTCTGCAGTGTTTCCAACCTAATTTGCTTATTTATTTCTCCACGTACACTTGTTTCTTTCTCCTCTTGTTCAGCCCTGGACGCTCACCTATATCCTTTGACCATGAGATCATTATGATGAACCATGTCTACAAGGAGCGTTTCCCAAAGGTGAGCTGTAAAACAACGTTGGTAAACTTGCACAACTGAAGGACACTAATTGAGGAGGAGGCGTGGCCGGGCCGTGAGGGTGCACGGCTGGAGCTGAATCAGCTGATCAGCGGGAGAGCGAGATAAAGGGGAGCCGGAGATGCCAGTTCTCGAGAGAGAGAGAAGCACACAGCCACGTCGTGTGTGTGTGTGTGTGTCTGTGTTCATGTTTGTTTTATGTTGTTTTAAGTTGAGTTTTACCATTAAAATTTATGTTTACTGTTCAGCCGGTTCCCGCCTCTTCCTTACTGTTACAGTTAAAGGATAGGCAAGGAAGAGGCGAGAACCGGCTGAATGCAATGGTTCAACTAAATTGGTAGGATAATTTAATGGTAAAACTCAACTTAAAACAACATAAAACAAACATGAACACAGACACACACGACGTGGCTGTGTGCTTCTCTCTCTCTCTTGAACTGGCATCTCTGGCTCCCCTTTATCTCGCTCTGATGCTGGTCAGATGGTTCACCGCTGGACACACCCTCCTCCTCGTCATAAACTAATTTTCATTCCCTGTTGCTTGATGGCTATCGAAATACACTACAGTTACATCTAACTATGGCCTGCTCAGCCATATCGAAATGTCTTTTAATTTTTCCAACAATTGTTTACTCACAGATTTTTTTCACTTTTAATTGACTATATCACAATTCCAGTGGGTCTTAGTGTTTACATACACTAAGTTAACTGTGCCTTTAAGCAGCTTGGAAAATTCCAGAAAATGATGCCAAGCCTTTAGGCAATTAGCCAATTAGCTTCTGATAGGCTAAATTGATTGAATTGGATAGGTACCTGTTGATGTATTTTAAGGCCTACCTTCAAACTCAATGCCTCTTTGCTTGACATCATGGTAAAATCAAAAGAAATCAGCTAAGACCTTAGAAAAAAAATTGTGGACCTCCACAAGTCTGGTTCATCTTTGGGAGCAATTTCCAAATGCCTGAAGGTACCACATCCATCTGTACAAACAATAATATGCAAGTATAAACACCTTGGGACCACACAGCCATCATATCACTCAGGAAGGAGACACATTCTGTCTCCCAGATCTAAATGTAGTTTGGCGTGAAAACTGTAAATCAATCCCAGTACAACAGCAAACAGCTCCAAAACCAGCATAAAAAAAGCCAGACTACAGTTTGCAAGTGCACATGGTGGACAAAGATCTTACTTTTTGGAGAAATGTCCTCTGGTCTGATGAAACAAAAATTTTACTGTTTGGCCATAAAGTCCATCATTATATTTGGAGGAAAAAGGGTAAGGCTTGCAAGCTGAAGAACACCATCTCATGCATGAAGCATGTGGGTGGCGGTATCATGCTGTGGGGTGCTTTGCTGCAGGAGGGACTGGCACACTTCACAAAATAGATGGCATCATGAGGAAGGAAAATTATGTGGATATGTTGAAGCAACATCTCAAGACATCAGCTAGGAAGTTAAAGCTTGGTCACAAATGGGTCTTCCAAATGGACAATGACCCCAAGCATACTTCCAAATTTGTGGCAAAATGGCTTAAGGACAACAAAGTTTTTTGGAGTGGCCATCACAAAGCCCTGACTTCAGTCTGATAGAAAGTTTGTGGGCTGAACTGAAAAAGCATGTGCGAGTAAGAAGGCCTACAAACCTGACTCAGTTACACCAATTCTGCCACAGTTCAGTCTGGAGGAATGGGACAAAATTCCAGCAACTTATTTTGAGGAGCTTGTAGAAGGCTACCCAAAACATTTGACCCAATTTAAACAATTTAAAGGCAATGCTACCAAATAATAACAAAGTATATGTAAACTTCTGACCCACTGGGAATGTGATGAAAGAAATAAAAGCTGAAATAAATATTTCTCTCTACTATTATTCTGACATTTCACATTCTTAAAATAAAGAAGTGATCCTAACTGACCTAAGACAGGGAATGTTTTCTATGATTAAATGTCAGAAATTGTAGGGGCCTGGGTAGCTCAGCTAGTATTGACTCCCACCCCTGTTGTCGTGAGTTTGAATCCAGGGCGTGCTGAGTGACTCCAGTCAGGTCTCCTAAGCAACCAAGGTTGGCCTGGTTGCTTAGGAGGGTAACCTCCACGTGCTTACTATAATGTGTGGTTCTCGCTCTCGGTGGGGCACGTGGTGAGTTGTGCATGGAAACGTGTAACGCACTCAACAAGTCACGTGATAAGATGCGCAGACTGATGGTCTCAGATAAGGAGGCAACTGAGATTTGTCCTCTGCCACCCGAATTGAGGGGAGCCACTACGTCACCATGAGGACTTTGGGAATTGGGAGTGCATTGGGAATTGGGCATTCCAAATTGGGGAGAAAAAAGTTCAGGAATTGTGAAAAACAGAGTTTAAATGTTTGGCTAAGGTGTATGTAAACTTCTTACTTCAACTGTATATAAAATGAATGGTTTCAACTCAATTGTGATTGGATGAGCTGCTTTTGAAGCCATTGTTAAATGACCATAAACACATCTCTGTGACCGCACATTCTGTAATAACAACCCTTATCCATTGTAAAATCACTTTAATGCATGTTTTTTTAGTAATATCCAAAGAGTTGTAAAGGCTTTGGAATCTGGATGCTTCTCTTTCGTTTTTTTATTTTTTTTGCATTGGCCTTTTAGAATTCAACCCTTACTATTCCAATACACTGGAAAGCATGTTAAAGCCTGTCACCTTCTTTTCTGTCACACAGGCTACTGCTCAGATGGAGGAACGGCTGGCTGAATTCATATCCTCTTCAACCCCTGACAAAGTCATGCCACTAGCTGACGGCGTCCTGAGCTTCATTCACCATCAGGTCATTGAACTGTCCCGTGACTGCCTGGACAAATCCCATGAGGGTCTCATCACCTCCCGCTACTTCTACGAACTACAGGAGAACCTTGAGAAATTGCACCAGGATGTGAGTAACCAAAGACAGTTGTTTGTGTGTATTGGTAGGTTTATTTAGCTATTCTTAAAGGACAAAATTGGGAAATCTGTCAAATCATCTCTTTAGCTGCATCTGGGGATGTCCTGAAAGGTAAAAAATATCTATATAATCAAAATGGATATATATTGGTTCATAAATAATAACTCAACTCAACTTTTTTAAATCCTAAAAATGGAAAAGTTTGTCTTTTATGGTTAGGGTTTGTCTATAGTAATTTTCTTTATATAAAACAATAAAGGTCTATGGTATCTCATATGGGTTAGGGTAAGGGTCTGATGTCTTGATTAGCTCAGTCACTGTGCCACAGGGGCATTAGTCAGCGTTATGACTCCCAGAGGTCCCATTCTAATCCTCCCGATCGCATGTGTAGGAATGTTTGTGTGTGTGTGTGTGTGTGTTTGTTGTGCATTGTTCGGAAAGGGGTGTGCAGCACCTTCCTGATTTTAATTTCACACCCCAGTAACCACTGCTAGTGATGGATGAGTGTCCCCCACCCAATAGGAGGGTGCAGTGAGTGAGAGACCGAGAGAGAGGAAAAGGGAGGGTGGAAGGAGGGATCAGGTCAGGTTTTCCTCTTTTTTTTTTTTTTTTTTTTGGTCAGTTGTCCATAACCATCCTGTTCCTGTTGTCTGCCAGAATCGAAAATGCGCGTGTGCATACCGTGATCTCATGCAACTGTTACGCTATCACCGCACCCGCCACACATGTGCATGTACTTGGCATTCAGGCGAGTAGGGATGACATCATCCAGGCCGTGCTAATTGGCTGGTTTTGTTTGGACGCGGATTGTGACAGGTGGGCCAGACGGGGATTGCGGTATATATTGCATCTTCAGCAGGTGCACTCCGGAAAGCAAACATTCCAGACCTCTCCATTTAACGCTTCCTCGCTCGATGAGAGGATGTCCCACGTTTCGTGGCAGAGGCGACTAGAGGAAGAGGAGGTTCTTCAGCATATTTTAAAGCGCTGGGAGCAGAACACACTCCAGAACCATGAGGACCTAACAGTTGAGTTTCTCATTGTTTTCACTTTGCAGGGTTCCATGGCGTCAAGGTCAGAGTCTGATCGGTATGGTTTTATTTTGGTGTCTTGTTGACACAGTATTTCTTGCACTCAAACCTTGGTTTTATATTCCTGATTTTCTATACCTGGCAGAGTTTTCTTTCCATCAAATTGAGATTTTGAGTAATTTAATTTTTTTTATTTCTTTCATACCAAAATTATAGAACACAAAATTTAGCCCATAATGTATTATGTTTTAGCTTGCAGTTTCATAAATGATTTATTTTTGCATTGGCAAGTCTGTTTTTTTTTCCTGTTTTTTTCAGGTCACATTTTTTTCTTTGTTGTAAGATTTTATTGACCTGGACTGTTTGAAATGCCTTCCTTGTTTTGTCCAAGGCTAATAGGATTTATAAGCTTAACTGGGCATTTGTCTTGAGGCCAGACTGGTTGAATCTTTTTTAAATGACCAGTCTATGTCATTCAGTCTCCCATGGTTGCATCATTAAAAACCACATGAGCCAAACCACATTCTTTTGACCTCATGCATTCTGGAAGCATCTAGTCTGATTTCCTTAGGCAGTGTATGCCAAATCAAGACCTACATCTCACTCTTAACTTTTGTCTGTCTGTAGTATATTTACTCAGAGATGCTTTATTACTGCATGTATGCGGTTCACTGGTGGTTTTGTTACCTGTATAAATTATTCAGAGGCTGATTAGACGTTCCCTGAGGTGTCAGAGATGGCTCTATTACTGTCAGCATGCTGTTTAACCATCTACTCTATCCCATTGATGAACTCTCTCCTTTATGTACTGTCTGGACACTTCATTCACTTGAATCTATTCTTTTAGTAAAAAAAAAAAAAAAAAAAAAATTTTTTATATATATATAAAATTATTATTTTAGTCAAATGATTATTGACTTGACACAGACAGCTTTTGATCTTAATACACATTTATTTGGCTAAGTTTATTATGTGTGTTGCATACTAAACGTGCTGCATAATAGGCATACTATATATGTAAAAATATGTAAATAAATTATATAGAAAATATACTATGAAAATATATGTTTATAAGTATAATTTGTGAAATGCTACATTGTCACTTGATCTCAATTCATTGTCACATGATCTGATTATGTTGTTACATGTTCTCACAATGTTGCAGTTCTGCAAATTCCGCCCAATTATTATTATTATTATTTCAGAATTAGAGTTATTTTGCATTCATTGAAGTTTTTAAAACATAAAACAATTTTGGCAGTCTAATAAAATATTGAGTCAAGAAAGCGATTTTAGAAGTCACTATTGATATTACTTCCAGTTAATTGTTACAGTGGAAATGGAAGGTCAGGTCAAATGCATTACATTGTGGCATACAGTAATTTCTCACTCAGTGTGCTCTGATTGTATACTAATTATTTTGATAAATGTAATTGGTAATTTGGGTATAAGATGCATGCATGCTCTATACTGCATAGTACAAAATTAGTATATTAGTATGCTATTCTGAACTTATAATTTGTCTTCTCTGTTTGTTACAAGGCTCATGAACGCTCAGAGAGTATGGAGGTGACTTTTGTCACCCAGTTAGTGAAGAAGCTGATGATTGTCATCGCTCGGCCTGCCCGTCTGCTAGAGTGTCTGGTAAGCATTGATATTTTAAAGGCCTCTAATCTTCTATCCCTGGCATTATTTTAGCAAGACTTCAGAACAAACTGCTTTTCCATATTTAATGAAGTACATTCTCGGTACCATTCAATTAAAATGGTAAATTTGTCAGGGGAAAATATTTTGAATCAAAGCTACCATGTAAAGCTGCTGATGGGTTGTATTCATAGTGTTTTTCACTTTGTGATCTTTTTTTATTATTATTGTTTTTAAAACAACAAACCTACAAATTGTCTTGTGGTCACTCCTCCCATTGATTAAGTTTGCTTTAGCTATGTGTTATTAAACCACAGTACAGTTGACAAAAATGCAAACACAAAAGCTGCTGTGATTTCCACAGTGATTGCAGAGCTCATAGTCGTGGCCTCATGTGCATTTTGAGTAATCTGGTGCAGTCAGCAGTATGACAACATACAGTGCTGATGTAGGACCAGCAGCTGAGAGAGGAAATTAGCTGTTAACCTGCTCTGCTTCATGTGAAGCACAATACATGCAAAATACCTCATTGTGACACCATGAGACAAACCTCCCTGAATAAGCTCAAAATAAATATTCCAAACTGTGAATTTAAGAAATTGGTTTTGACTCTTTGATTTGTTAGCTTGTTTTGTTTTCCATTAAGTGATTTAATTTTAAAACAGTTGTTTGTTCAATACAAAAGGCATCATTTAATTTGTAAAATGCCCTAATTATTAGCTATATGAGAGGTTGGAAATACAATGCACCCCACAACAAAAAATATATTTATCAAAACATAACAAAAGTTGATAGAGGAGAAAAGTGATGATGTAATGATGATGGTTTTATTTGACTGGATCTAGACCCAAACCTGCAAGTGTTGTGACCAGTGATAAATTGATCATTCTAGTTCAATGTTGAAATAAAAACTTTTATTTTATAAGAGGACTAACAAAACAACTGCCATAAAGAAATATGGTATTACTATGGTTTTTGGAAATGTTACCATGCAAATACTATTTCGTTTTTATTTTTTGCGGATATGTACCATAGTAATACCATGGCATTCTTTGGAGTACCTTGGAAACTGTTATTACCATGATATATGATGATGGTAATCATGCAGTACCATGGCATACAAGCAGGATGGTTGTTGCCTCCCAAAAAATTTATTCAACAAGTGATTAGTTACTGCCTTTTATTTGATGTCACATAGTTTATTCAGCCATGGGTTTAATTCTTCCTGTGTGTGTTGTAGGAGTTTGATCCAGAGGAGTTCTACCACCTGTTAGAGGCTGCTGAGGGTCATGCTAAAGAGGGTCAGGGCATCAAGTCCGACATCCCACGATACATCATCAACCAGCTGGGCCTCACCAGGGACCCCCTTGAGGGTAAGAAACACTGACTAAAGTCATTGGTATTACATTTTTAGATCAGATAGTAGAATAACATTTGTGTTATTGTGTTAACACCAGTCCATTTCCCTTTCCTGTTTCTCTGTGTGTTGCTCTAGAAATGGCCCAGCTGAGCAGCTATGATAGTTGTAAGCCTGAAACACCAGAAACCGAGGAGTCCACAGAAGTGAGTAATAGAATTCTTCAGAGAAGTCTCTCTTTACTCAAATAACAAAATTCACCAAAGATAATGTGGCTGTATTTGTGTGCAGAGTCGAGGAGCCACCGTACAGCCACCCCAGCCCCAGCCTCAGCCCAAGCCCAAAACTAAACCCCCTCGTGAGGAGGACTTTGAGACCATTAAACTCATCAGTAATGGAGCTTATGGGTAAGAAAACAGGATCTCACAGCTTCGATAATGATAACAAATGCTCAGATGGTACATCTTTAGAATGCCATCATCTGCTTGCTATTGTCACCGGTCCTGCTCGACCCGCTCCGAATGGGATCCGAACCGGCATCTCTGGTATGGGAGGCAGGCACGCTAATGAGGAGGCTATAGGCTACAGACTCTAGCGTCAGTTGCTAGTGCACCTCTTGAGGCCAGGGGGCTGAGGTTTACACACACTGCACAGCACGTACCAGCTGGCTACCGTTGCACTATAACAAATTGTCATAGGAAAAAGGACAGTTAAGAAGCTAAACCATTCCACATGTCTCTGTCCATTTAGGGCTGTATTTCTGGTGAGGCATAAGGAAACCCGTCAGCGCTTTGCCATGAAGAAGATCAACAAGCAGAACCTGATCCTCAGGAACCAGATCCAGCAGGCCTTTGTGGAAAGAGACATCCTGACATTTGCAGAGAACCCTTTCGTTGTTAGCATGTTCTGTTCCTTCGAGACAAGGAGACATCTGTGCATGGTTATGGAGTATGTGGAGGGTAAGTGATACTCAAATATCTGCATAGAGATTGCGAATGCTCAAGGGATACACATTTACAGAGTGGTGCTCAAGTCTTAGCTGTAGTTGAAGCTGTTTGTGTGCTTGTCTGAAGGTGGTGACTGTGCCACTCTGCTGAAGCACATTGGAGCTCTGCCTGTGGACATGGCACGCATGTACTTTGCTGAGACAGTTCTAGCACTGGAATACCTTCACAACTACGGCATTGTGCACAGAGACCTCAAACCTGACAAGTAAGCGCATAACACAAGCTGCACCTAAAGATGTGTACCATATTGGTGTAGGAATATTTGCCCTTGTTTCCTTAGTGTAGAAAGTATAGTCACTATTGTTAGCCCGATATTTCATCTTAATTTTAAAGAATATTAAAAGATATGCTTAGACTGGAACTGATTGGTAGACCTTAGTTTCTGGGATAGAAGGTCTTTTGATATTCATTAATGTCAGACTATAAGAAATGATCTGTCTTTCAACAGTCTCCTGATCACATCAATGGGACACATCAAACTGACAGACTTTGGCTTGTCGAAAATTGGTTTAATGAGCTTAACAACTAATCTATATGAAGGTCACATTGAAAAAGACACCCGAGAATTTCTGGACAAACAGGTAAAGGTGTCTAGGACTGTCTGGGACTATTTATTGACTATATTGTTACATTCTTGCCTGGCATATTTTATCAAATGAAACACTGGACTTCTCAGAACTTGGAACAAAAATTTCTTTATTGGGCTCTCAATCCTTTTCCATCAGGTGTGTGGTACTCCTGAATACATAGCTCCAGAAGTCATTCTGAGGCAGGGCTATGGTAAGCCGGTGGACTGGTGGGCAATGGGAGTCATTTTGTATGAGTTTCTGGTGGGCTGTGCTCCCTTCTTTGGGGACACACCTGAGGAACTTTTTGGACAAGTCATCAGTGGTTAGTGTCATTTGAAAACGAAAATACAAAAAGTCTGTATTACATGTGACAGGAAATGTCATTACTGTTGCATTAAATTTGATATCAAATAACTAATTGGTGTTATAGAAAGTCCCCTCAGAAATATGGTTTGTTTGGATCCTAGACGAGATAATCTGGCCAGAGGGTGATGACGCTTTACCTTCTGATGCTCAAGATCTCATCTCCAAGCTACTGCGGCAAAACCCTCTGGAACGTCTGGGGACAGGTCCGCTAGCACTCACACAGACACTCCCTCCCCTTGATCTATTCCTGGGTTAAGTCTTAGAGCAATGACTTGACCGATCTGCTGAGATTAATACTGTATGAATCAATCTGAACAAAAAATCTTGAAAAGACTCTGTGAGGAATATTTGAAGAAATTGTCTCTCTTTCCATCTTACAGGGAGTGCATTTGAGGTGAAACAGCACCGCTTCTTCACTGATCTGGACTGGAATGGACTTCTGAGGCAGAAGGCGGAGTTCATTCCTCAGTTGGAGTCAGAGGATGACACTAGCTACTTTGACAGTATGTCGTCAAACAGCAGGGACTGTAGTAGAGTAAAATTCATAACAAGACATACTCACTCTCTCCTGTACCTGCTACACAGACACACGCCACATGGGGCTACGTTCTCTAAAACAATCTAAGATTTCTCTCTCTTTGACACTAGCACGGTCAGATCGGTATCATCATGTGGACTCAGAGGAAGAGGATGACACAAACGATGATGACCATTTGGAGATCCGTCAGTTCTCATCCTGCTCACCACGATTCAGCAAGGTATGAAGAAACAAGTGCAAACATCCAAACACCCTTAATGGCGGCAACTGTAATATAATAAAGACATTGGTGTTCAATAAATGGTTACGTTTATTAATAATAATTAGATGAAACTATTCTTATACCAAGAGAAATACAGTTGCTCCAAAATATTCTTGGACAGTGATGCTGCAGTTGTATTAAATGTGCGTATTTCATTGCATTAGACATTCCGTTAGTAAATGAAAAGACGATTCAAAGTTATTTTCAAAAATGTCTAAGAAAAGTGAAGTTACTTCTAAAAAATGTAACACTTTTAATACTGTTTATGGTAACCAAGTAACTTGGCTCCTCTCTGCTGATGCCCCTCTCTCAGGTGTATAGTAGTATGGAGCGTCTGTCCTTACATGAAGAGAAGCGCACCCCTCCTCCCACTAAGCGTAGTCTGAGTGAAGAGGGAGGGGAGCGAATTGACAGCCTCAGTGGCCTAAAGTCACGAGATCGAAGCTGGCTGGTAGGCTCGCCTGAGATGTGAGTATAACACCTGAAATGATTGTAAAACTAGTGAATTAAACCGCTAAATAAAACCAAAAAAGAAAATGCATACCAAGTCAAAATATTACATTGATATTTTTATGAAATGATCCATGATAAAGTAGATTTTACTAGATTCTACTAAAGTAGAATTATTTAAAATATGTTCAACCAAAATTTGCACAAGAGCACAAAAGAGGTGGAAGTGCAAGAGAGAAACATTAGTTAAAAAGAATGCATTAAATAAATGCTTTTTAATCAATTTAATACATTTTTAAATGCTATAAAGAAATATGATCAAAACCCAAATTTTTTAGCACAGAAGTTTATTTTTACTTTTCAATTGGGAAACATTGTTAAATATATTTCTAAAAAATATGATCCTGTTTTTGTAATATTGGAATGAATATGTCTGCTCTCTTATAGCCTACGGAAGCGTCTCTCTGTTTCTGAGTCTTCTCACACAGAGAGCGACTCCAGTCCGCCTCTAACAGTGCGTCGCCGCTGTTGCTCAGCCATCTTCGAAATGCCTCGATTCGCCATCTCTAGTGAAGAGGATGGGGGAGTGGGGGGCAGGAAGACTACTGTGAGGGGCACTCGCGGGGAAGATCTGCCCCAGGCCATACCAGAGCTCCCTGTAGAGAGAGAGCTGCGGCTGGATGAATCGCCCACCACACCAGGTTCCACATCCAGCCAGATCAGCCAATCCACACTTACACGTCAGTAAATTCAGTACTTACTAGAATTACTCTGCAGATGAGTATTTCTTCTAGCTTTAGCCATGATTGTTCTAGCTTACATGCTGATTAAGACTTGCAATAAAGTGTAAAGAGCATCTTCATGCATGTAAAACAGTTGTTCATGACTTGAAATTACATCATAATGAATCCAGGGTTACCATGGTCATTGCAAAACTTTGACAGATATTTTTACAATTTCCAGGCCTGGAAAAAACATATGTAAAGAATAAAATCTTGATAGTCATGGAAAATTGTCAAATAAAAAAAATGATCTAGAATCGTTTTAACAAATTTATAAATCAGATTAATTTGCAAATTGAGTCTGAATTATTATTATTTTTTTTTTAATTCACATTGACTAATTACAAACAACTGGAATGGTCAAGGCAAAGCTATGGAAATTAATTGGTCAAAGTGTAGGATCATTTGGATTGTTTCTGTGTACACATCACTGCTCATGTATCACCTCTGTTTGTGTGCGTATTTGTGTTCAGCGGGAAGTTTCAGTGATATGTTGGATCGGGGCTCTCCTCGCTGCGGTGTTGAAGGTTCTGAAAACTCCACTCCTAAAGCCATCAGTGACCTGGCGGCCCGCAGAGCTCGTCACAGACTGCTGTCAGGAGACACAGAAAAACACACATCACGCCCACTCAACAAGGTCATCAAATCAGCCTCAGCCACCACGCTTTCACTCATGATCCCTACCGGTAAGTGTTCATGACTGGTTACCATGATTTTACCAAGTAAAATCATGTGTGGCTGTGTGGCTATATATATTTTGGCGAGGTTATTAAGTGTCAAACTAAAGATTTTTCTATACCTCATCACTTTTCATATGTCTTCTTGATCATTAAGATCAGTAAACAAGTTACTTCTTACTATTCAGTGGTCAAACTTAAAACTCAAAGGGCATATAGCCATTTCTGTCCCGGGTCCGAGGCTGTGCAGCTTGTCACATGAAATAAGAGCCGCCAACACTATCACTATATATTGGAGGAATTTTCCCCCATTTCTCTGTTATGCTGGTCTTCAGCTGTGCAATTGTACAGAGTGTTTGTTTCTGTATTTTGTGCTTCATAATGTGCCAAATATACCAATTGGAGACAAGTCAGGACTGCAGGAAGTAAAATCTAGCACCCGCACTCTCAGCTTATGCATACACACCCATGCACATGTAATCAGGCAAGTATGTGGTTTGACGTTGTCCTGCTGGAATATGAAGTGATGTCCCTGGAAAAGACGGTGTCCGGATGGCAGAATATGCTGCTCCAAAATTTGTACAAATCTTTTCTGAATTAATGGTGCCCTCACAGATGTGCTAGTTACCCACATCATGGGCACTGGCACACATTCTATACTATGATGCTAAAGATAGCTTCGTTCTTTTCCTCTTTGGCTTGGAGAAAACAACGGCTGTTTTTTTTCCAGACGTGGACTCATCGGACCACAAAACACTATTCAATTGTTCTACATTTTATCTTAGATGAGACTGGGCCCATAGAAGTTTGTGGTGCTTCTGGACACTGGTGATTAATGGCTTCTGCTTTGCATAGTAAAGCATTATCTTTCGTCAAATTAATCTGAGATCAGCAACATTCAGAAGTGGTTTTCCAGCAGGACAACGCCAAACCACGTACTGCCTGGATTACAAGTGCATGGCTGCGTAAACAATGAGTGCAGGTGCTAGATTTGCCTGCCCGCTGTCCTGACCTGTCTCCAATTGATAAAGTGTGGCACGTTATGAAGTGCAAAATATGGCAAGGAATACCCTGTATAATTGTGCAGATGAAGACCTGCATAATGGATGAATGGGGGAATATTCTGCTTGCTAAACTAAACAAATTTGTGTCTTCAGTACCCAAACACTTAATACATGTTATTAAAAAAATAATACATCTGTCCCAACATTTTTGTAATCAGGGTTGTTTGTTACTCCAAGAACATGCCCTACTTGGCATGAGTGCATCAAACAGGTTAACTGAGGAGCAATTTCTTTTGTCTTTTTTTTTAATTTTTAATTTTTTATTTTTATTTGCAGATCACCATGGTGCCTCTCCTCTGGCCAGCCCCATGTCCCCTCACTCTCAGTCCTCCAACCCCTCATCACGTGACTCCTCACCAAGCCGAGATCTGTCCCCAGCTGTCTGCAACGTTAAACCCGCCATCGTCATCCACCGAGCCGGCAAGAAATATGGCTTTACCCTGCGCGCCATCAGGGTCTACATGGGTGACACGGACATTTATACCATGCACCACATGGTCTGGGTGAGTAGTGTTAGACCACTATACTTTAGTGATGCCATTAGATAACAAAAAAGCATGTGGTTATGAGTGGACTAACATGTGTGACTTTTCAGCATGTAGAGGACGGGGGACCTGCCCATGAGGCTGGACTGAGAGAGGGAGATCTTATCACACATGTTAACGGAGAGCCTGTCCATGGACTTGTGCACACAGAAGTTGTAGAACTCATCCTGAAGGTTTGTTCACAGCCAAGATCTGATGTGCTTCTGTGTTTTTTTATGTTGTGGATATTCTGAAGATTATTTTCTCTTTTTTCTTTTTTTTTTTTTTTATGCAGAGTGGCAGTAAAGTTTCTATCTGTGCTACTCCCTTTGAGAATACTTCCATTAAGGTTGGCCCTGCACGCAAAACCAGCTACAAGTCCAAAATGGCCCGGCGCAATAAAAAAAACAAAACCAGAGAAGGACAAGACAGGTAAAGTCCAACATATTTTTTATCTAAATGTTAATGTCCCACACAATTTGTCCTAAATTCAATTCCTGAGAATAACACGTTCTCTCCCAGTAATGACCTGTATCTGCTTGTTCACTACAGTAAGAAGAGGAACTCGCTGTTCCGTAAGATCACTAAGCAGGCGACCCTTCTCCATACAAGTCGCAGTCTGTCTTCTCTGAACCGCTCAGTTTCATCTGGGGAGAGTGTTCCGGGGTCTCCCACACACATGTCACCTCGTTCACCGACACAGGGCTGTCGTTCCACACCTGACTCTGCCCACTCAGGTGCAGCCATCAACTTCCTCTCACAATATTTATCATAATAATATACGATACTGTGCAAACAACATGTAGTATACAAAACATATTGTAATTATGATGTACAAACATTTTCTTCATGTCTATTTATATTTATTGTGTAAACTTAATATTTGATTCGCTGTGGTGACATTGGTATCATGAAAAAAGGGGGAAATCATAATAAATCAAGATAAATAGCTATGCTGTTTAATTTAATTCCTATTCATATTTCTTGTGTGACCTAATCTCTGTGCTATTACCTTCTCTTCCTCTAATACAGTTGGTGGGAACTCATCACAGAGTAGCTCTCCCAGCTCTAGTGTGCCAAACTCTCCTGCCAGTTCTGGTCAGATCAGACCCAGCTCCTTGCATGGTCTGGCCCCCAAACTGCAGCGCCAGTACCGCTCCCCCCGCCGCAAGTCCGCAGGCAACATCCCTTTATCCCCACTGGCTCGCACACCATCCCCAACCCCTCAGAGTACTTCCCCCCAGCGCTCTCCTTCACCTCTGCCAAGTCACGCACTCATCGCTTCTTCAATAGGCCAGTCCTTCCCTGTAAAACTCCATTCTTCGCCTCCGCTAGTACGACAAATATCCCGGCCGAAGAGTGCAGACCCTCCTCGCTCGCCTCTTCTCAAACGCGTCCAGTCGGCTGAGAAACTTGCATCCTCTCTTTCTTCGTCATCTTCTTCTCCCTCTCCTTCCTCTACTGCTGATAAAAAGCTGCCAGTTGGTGCCAGCCGCAAACACAGTCTTGATACCTCACATTCTGAGTTTAAAAAGGAGATGCTGCAGCGAGATCCTAGCCTACAGAGCCTGCAGGAGTCCGCCAGTGAAACTTTACTGGGAGGGCGAGTGTCTCCTGCAGAAAAGGGCAGCCTGCATAAGAGTTCAGTTCGCAAACTGGGCCGGCAAGATTGTCCTGAGTCTGGAACTGGAAGTCTGGGACTTGTTCCTGGGAAGAGTAAACTGAAAGACAAGCTGTCTGCCATACGCCAGGATCGTGCTGAGCGTCGTGAGTCTCTTCAGAAGCAGGATGCTATCCATGAGGTGGATTCCTCAGAGGATGAGACAGACGAAGGCTCAGAAGACAGCCAGGATGGACGCAGGACAAGCTACATTCCTCCTAGCCATGTCCTGCGGCCCAGTACTGTAATAGCCTCCCCTCTTACGATCAGGATGGGACCAGCAGCTCCACCAACACTGGGCTTGATACTCTCCACAGTTGCACCCTCAATCTCACCTCAGCCCAGCCGAGGACTGCAGGTACAAAGCCAAATTACCACTCAAACTTCAACCTCAGCACCAATGCAAGCTGCAGCCAAGGCCCCAGATAAGAATCTCACAAAACCTGTAAAAAATACTGCGACCCATGACTCCAGTTCAACACTAGCTGAAGACTCAAAGGGAGAGTTATGTCCACAAGACTCTCAATCCAGTGTTAGAGCATCTGCACCTCAGCCTAGCCCTCTGTCCACCACCTTCTCAACCCCCGGCAGCGCCTTTACCTCTGTTAACAAAGACCCATTCGTCAAACCTGCCACACCTCCTCTGCATCAGAGGACCCCCAAAACTTCTGAGTCCAAGTCCAAAACAAGTAGCCCTGCTTCATTGGTAGATAGGGATACCCCTGTTGCTACCACACCAACTGGAGGCATCACCAAGGAAATGAAGGAGGCTGACAACCGCAGGCAGGCTGCAGCTGCGGCCGCCACTGCTACACCCTCTGCATTTACTGCTTCTGAGAGCAGAATGGACAAAGTTGTATCTCAACTAGCCACTGTTGCAAAGAGTGTGTTGGTCCCTGTTAAACTCAACATCCCAGGAAATAAAGAGGTTTCGGAGTGGACAAAGGACCAGCGTCCCAGTCAGTCAGTTGCCACCCACCCAAAGATAAAAGAGTGTCGTCTTGAATATCCTGATTCTCCTGACTGTTCGAGTCAATCTGCTGGTTCTGGCTCTCTGCGATTGTCTAAATCACCCTCTAAACAAACACCATCCAAACCAGAGGCAGCCTCAACTCCTCAAAGGTCTGTAGAGGTTCCTGGGTCTTCCAAAATACCTGCTCCAAACTCCCAAGCTGGGGAAGAGCAACAGGCAACTCTGCGAAGCAGCACTACACCAAGGTCTAGGTCCGAACCTCAGTCACAGGCCCAGTCACAGCCCAGTTCCAATTTGTCACAAGACAAATCAAACAAGCCAACGTAGCAAAAAAAAAATCTATTTTCTCCAGCTTTAACTAATTTAGCTTGACTATTAGCGGACAAGTACAAAAGGCAGTTTCATGTCAGTATCCCAGTGAAAAGATTGTGGAAAGATAGGGGGGTAAGAGATATGAGGTGTTTACAGATGAATCCAACAGCTTAATTTCAGTATATTTTATGCGCTGCCATTTACAAAATAATTCAGGCTGTGTAATTGCTTTACTTTTCTTGTGACTCCTTTTAAGCATTTTTTTTTCTGTCGCTAGAAAATCTATTGAAATACATGGTTCTGTGCCCTAAGAGACCATGCTTGCATACAGTATATTACCTTTTCATATTATCTCTGTATTACTTCAAAGATCATCTCTGTAGTCGGTATAGAGGTGCTTTAAAGCACCACCTCAAAATATTACTCGTCTGTCTCTGTGCTATTCATCTTTGGAAGAAGACATTGCAGCAATAAGAGTAGCGTATGATGAGCAATTTTTACAAACACAAAAAGTTAATATCATTGCACCCATAGGATTTAAAGAAAAAACAAACAAAAATTTCCACCCCTCTCACTTGCACTTGTGCCGGTTTTTAGTTGTAACAACTGAATGTCTATAAAAATCCCTCTCAAGGGACATCCATCAGTAATGTTGTAACGGAAATGGAAAATTGGATTTACAAAGTGGTAGAATGATTGCTATAATTTGCATGAATTGGACCCTAAAGAGCAAGTAATTTGCACAATATTTCTAGATCATATGTTTGGTTTTATCCTTTTGTTTTCAGGGGGGTCAGCAGTTTTAGAAATGTCAAGCGGACCATTGTTTTTACTTCGCATATTTTTTTTTCACTCATTTTAATATCTGGACCAATTTGCTGTTGTCTCTGTTTATTGGTTTACCTCTGTTTTTAAATGCAGACTTGTACCTGGAGTGTGTGTTTGTGTGCCTGTGTACAGAAAATCTTGAGTGTTTGTTTGTGTGGGATCTTACAATATATAATGGATATTTAAAAAAAGTCTGTTCTTTGTTAGATTTATGGCTTGGGAGTGTGTTTTTGATTAGTGTCCTATCTTTGCCATAGCAGCTATATCTGATACAGACCTTTACCAGGCAAAGATGTATTTGCACAAACTCTTTTTATTTTGTGTGTCATTTATATGAAAACCAATAAATACAGAATCCAATTAGATCCCAGGCTTGGTTGGGGTCTTGAGGGGTTTGACCAGTAAGTAGACTGTGGTACCTTGTCATATTATATTGACATAATGATTTGTTAACACCATAATGTATTTAGAGTGAGTTAAGCATAACCTGCTCTTGTGGAACCTATCAAGCTTATTTGTATTTTCCCTGTATTTCACATTTCTAATGAAATTACACAAAGGTATGTATTGTGTTTCCACTAACTTTACCACCAATTTGTGCTCAATGCATAGTTTACCACATGCCCCTGTTAGAAAAGAGATCTTGTTGCTCAGAAGAAGTATTGCTATTTCCTACATATGATCCTGCCTATGTGGAAAATTTCTAGTGATGTTAGTCTGTATGACTGAGTCACATGATGATGTACATATGTACAGTTGTGATATAACTTTACTCATGTTTTGTCCATATGAAATGTAAATGGATGTCTTTGGAAACCCAAAGGAATGGAGCTGTTGATAGCACTGCTGCCTGAAGCTTAATTTCTAATGACCCTAATTAACCTGGGCACATGAGCAGTGAGACAATGCACTTGTAAGGAGAAGGGCATTTTGTTGAAGTTTGAAATGCATTTATGGGCAATCAGGTTTAAAATAGTGTTTGCACTGTTGCGTCTAGAGAAAATTGATTGATCTTACACCGCAGTGACCAAGGCAGAAATGCTCACTGTTGGAATCCTTATAAAGAAAACCAAATCATGATGTCCTCAAGAGATGTCCTACTGTACAACTAAATCACACTCTATATGTAACATTCTCATACTTAGATTTAAAGCTTAGTCTCAGAGCTACAGAGAACTTGAAAAGCTCAATATTAACTGCATTTCTAGGGCTTATAGGACCTGCTCTTTTATGTTGACATATGTTATAACTTGAGAGATGATTTGTTAATGGCACACTTTTGTATTTTGTTTAAATGTGCCCAAGCATATATTTTAGTTTAGATAATGGCAGACCACTAGTGATTACTTATTTGGCTGTGCTGTATTACAGATTTTACAGTGTTAAAGGCATAGTTCTCCCAAAAATATCAATTCTGTCATCATTTACTCACCCTAATGTTGTTCCAGACTCTTTGGAATTTCTTTCTTCCATGGAACACTAAAGGGGATGTTAGGCAGAATGTTAGCCTCAGTCACCCTTTACTTTGTTTACATACAACAAAAATGAATGGTAACTAAGGTAAATAATGACAGAATTAAAATTTGGGGGTGAACTATTCCTTCAACACTTGAAACTCTGTCACATACTTTGTCTGCAGTTTAATTTACACAATGACAAGTCTAGTGTTCGCTTTCCCCCCCTTCCCAATGAAGTCTGATTATAAACTACATTCTATCCACTGTGCTTTAAAAAAAAAAAGTGTTGTAATTTTGAATTTGTGAACGCATTGAATCCATCTCTGCTCCCTTTTTACCAAAGTCACTAGCTGCTGTGGGCTATGAAAGTGAGAGCTAACTGCCTTCTCACTTACATGATGTAAATGATAATGATGCTTGGGCTATTTGTTGAGGTGAAGTCAGGTGTCAGAGCACCTGAGGTGGTCATCCATCAATGTACCGCAGCCACATGGCACCATACACGCACTAGTGAAATGTAATCTCACACACTTTCTAAAGCAAATTCACCAGCCATCTCTCACCTCTGGCATAGCTCAGCTCTTTAAGAAAACCTTTGGAGCACACATACAAACACTACTTACATCTACCCATTATTAATATACATGTACACTGATCAACCACTAAGTTCAACCACTGCCCTCCCCAAAAGTGTGTGCATGTCAGATCCAAATAGTAGCTCAGATGGCTCACTTTTATGTAAATATTAATTATTCTGAGTGTTTACTTTAAAAAGAACAGAAGCTAATTGGTGCAATGGTAACTGCCTTAGACATGACGCATAGCTGAAATTGGACAATGCATAGATATTATGTGTATTCTATGAGCTAACACTCCCGTAAAGTTGTGAGTGAGTCAGTGGTGATACTATGTTGTTGTGGATATAGGACACTGTCCATGTGTCCATCATGTTGTCTTCTAAGGCTTAAGGAGATGTGATGTGGTTGTATAGGGACAAGTGAGTAGAAATGGGCAAAGAAAAAAAAAACTGCTTGAGTTGAATCAGTGCAATATCTTAAAATTTTATATTGTGGTATAAGACGCATGTTTGTTGTCAATCCTTCCTTATGAATAATAAAGATTTTTTTTTAAAAGTAAATCTGCATGTTGTCTTTAATACTTTATTCATTGTGTGCAAGTTACATGACTCGTACGACTAGATGTGTGAAATATATTTCTATCGACATAAAAGTGTTGCATTGAGCAGAGCTGACTGACTTTTTTGTTATTTTGATATTTTAGATCAGTGGTTCTCGATCTTTTTGAGTATCCATCTGTTTTTGTTTGTCCATTTTCACTTTGTGTGCTGTCGGGTTTTCTGAATAAGCTATAAGTAGCCAGCCATAATAGTAGTGCTGCAACACCAAATTTCAGTAGTAAATCAGCATAATATGTGGCTAGAACTGCTGTAAAACTGTAGAACCGAAGAAGAAAATGTACTTATAAAAAATGTTTTACTAAGGCTGTTTAGTTTATGTTTGATTTACTTTTTAATTATTATTATTATTATTCAGTGTGTTTTATTAAACTCAAAAAATAACTTGTAAAAAGATGTATGCAATTAAGCATGCCCCCAGAATGTAACATCATTTACATTTATGCATTTGTCAGAAACTTACAGTGCAATCAAGGTATACATTTAATGAGTTTGTCAGCAATTAGAAATAATCCTACCATCAGAGCAAAGTTTGAAGTACCATGTTCATGTTTTATGAGTCCCAGTCAGTAGGGGGCAGTAAGCACAGTTCCAGCTGCACATGTCATAAACCACTGAAAAACTAGGGTTGACTTGACACAACATCATAAAAAAACTGTTTCTGCTTCAAAAGCATCTGTCTGACACATGTGGGCCAAATTACAGGTTTATATTTGATGATATGGACTACCACAATAATGCAATGCATTTTAATGATCTGAATTATGACATATATTTATATTTTTTTGTTTAATAGTTTATAATATATATATGATTGTTGTTATTTGGGTCCTTTCTCTGTGAATATTGATATATAAGATAAAATGTGATTAATTTGATAAAATTATCTGCGTGTCATGCAATTTTTAATGGTTGACAGCCCATTTTTATTGTACTTTTCATTATTATATATTATTGGATTTGATGAGCAGTTTGTCCAAAGCTTTAAAAACCATATTGTGTCTGGACATTCTTTTACAAAACTTTCCTGCCATAACGTCAGCAACATTTTCCATGATGCAGTTGCATTTGATTCTGTTGCGTAAGGTGCAAATATAAGTTTAATAAAAAATTGCATTATTTATATATTTTTTAAAGTGGAAGAATTCCACCTCAAATCCATTTACCCTTCATTTCACCCTGTTAAATCGGTCTCTAATGGACAGATATTTAGGTATTAGCTCACTCATCTGTCATGGGCGCTCCATCGTCTTGTAGAAGATGATACATGCAAGATGTATACACCATGTTAATAGACACTGCATATTAACATTAGTCATTGACAAGCCAGCAATAATAAAGCCCATTAGATGTGTGTGTGTAATCTCTCTCCCAGGCCTCCCAGATGAACTGAGAATACGTTTGAGAGCTGGATGCCCCAGAGCAAAGACAACGAGGTCAGAGGTTAGCCTCTCTGCTTAAAAAGCCCAACATGGGGGATAATTGGACTCTGTCCTGGCATCAATTACAGCTTCCATCACCAAGCCAGGATAAAGTTGTGGATTAAGCCCCCTTGCCCATTAAGTGAGTATATATGATGAAAAGTCCATGCTTAAATGTGCTCTTTCTTACTATCTTCAAATGTCACACAAGCCATTGGAGGACGAAGATGCTCTCATGACCGAATATGTCTCTTCCGCTTGTTCCCTCCCCCCTCTTCCCCTGTCTGACAGGCAGTCATTGCCACTGATGGATTGCTGGCAGAGTCTGTCTCTGACACCCGCTCTACATGACCGGGTAAATTCATTCCATTCTGCCTCTCTCTACACGGACGCCCATCCAGCTTTCCACTGGCTGACAGCTAGCCTAATGGGGGACCAGGCCAAATGGATTTCAGAAGAACAGTGAAGGGGTGCAGGGCCCCAGGGGGGCAATAAGTTCCCCCCATTTCAGAATTTATTTTCCCCAATCCTCTCACTTTTTTCACTTTCAAGTTTTCTCAAAGAGATGGAGAGGAAGGAGAGAGCTTTAAACTACCGATTCAATTTAAATGTGACAAGTTTAAAACAGGTACATGAATCATCATATCTTATTTACAGGCATGCACCACCTATGTTGAACATTAACCATCAACACCGACATACTGACTATGGTGAACTAGATAATAGGATACATAATAAATGCTTTCATCAGTTGTTAGATCTGAAATTAGCTGTTAGCAATTAGTTTTACCTGGCTATATGGAGTAGAAGAAAGGCAGGTGGAAGCTGCATTATGGGATAATTGTTCTCTGTGGTACAACGTGCCAGATGTAATGGGCCTTATTTTGTGTGATAAATGTGCATGCACACCCATAACCTGTACGTTGTGCAGACTTGATGTTGCCTGCCAGGCAAATAGTGTGAAAGTTACATTGCTGAGAGCAATAAATTAGCCCACAGAGATGAGAAATACATAGAGAGGGGTATTGGGATTTCATGTGTAGGTTTGATAAAACTGCTTGTCAAGGAAATGGTGACAGGTAGGGTCTGTAAGCTTGTCGACTGTGATAGTGAGAAGACCGTGAGCTAACCACTGAACTGTGTTTCTTTGTTAGTAGGTCCGTAGCAAAGCTCTGAATCTAATGAATGAATTGGGCAGTGTGAGAATACAAACCAATATTAATGTATTAATCAATTGTTAACAAAATCTGGTGGTCAATTCCACATGCCACATTTGATGCATTTGCTTTTGCTTATTGATTGAGTGGTGGTGGCGTAGTGGCTAAAGCACAGAAGGTTGTTGGTTCGAACCCCACGGCCACCACCATTGTGCCCTTGAGCAAGGCACTTAACTCCAGGTTGTTCCGGGGGGATTGTCCCTGTAATAATTGCACTGTAAGTCGCTTTGGATAAAAGCATCTGCCAAATCCATAAATGTAAATGTAAATGATTAATCTAACATACAATACACAAACCTTTTATTTGTGGGAAGAGGAAACTAAAAAAGTTATTTCACGATAATGATGAAATAACTGTACATTATCCCACTTATTTTGAGAAGAAAGAGACCGTATATATGAGAGACATGAATGTAGAACAGCTATGTAGGAAATTGGTTGCCAGGAACAATGATCAAATATATTGTTAGCAGTTAGTCTACAAAAATATTTGACATTCACAGAATGATAGCCTATGATTGACCAATATGAATCATGAATCAGTATTTCAGAGAGCTTGAAGAATAATAGAAAGTAGAAGATGACCAATATATCTGTTCTGCGATTAATTTTGGAACTGTTGGTTATCTGCAAAAATGAATGCCTAAAGTTCTTAAATATTCATCAAGTGTTCTAATTCAAAGCGAGGGCATGCATGCACAGAAAAAATGCGAGTTTTCAGTTAATTGTGCAGCTTTGATGGATACCAAACCGAGGCTTAGTGGTCCAAATATGCCGGTTCCAGTGTGTTTTGAATGGTTTCCCACTTATTATACATTAAGTTCTACTTTTACTGTCACTGCCACATTTGTAATGTCAGTTTTTCCACATTAATGTGAAAATGTCAATAAATAAACATTAAGCTTTGACCAAGTGTGCGTTCGCACTACCTTTTCTCTGTCTGATTTAGAACAGGCAGAGCTGTAGATCTAATGGCCCTTAGATCAAATTAACCATTATGTTTTATTATAATTGTCAAAATTAGCGCTGCAAATATATATATATATATATATATATATATATATATATATATACAGTGAGGAAAATAAGTATTTGAACACCCTGCTATTTTGCAAGTTCTCCCACTTGGAAATCATGGAGGGTCTGAAATTGTCATCGTAGGTGCATGTCCACTGTGAGAGACATAATCTAAAAAAAAATCCAGAAATCACAATGTATGATTTTTTAACTATTTATTTGTATGATACAGCTGCAAATAAGTATTTGAACACCTGTCTATCAGCTAGAATTCTGACCCTCATTGACCTGTTAGTCTGCCTTTAAAATGTCCACCTCCACTCCATTTATTATCCTAAATTAGATGCACCTGTTTGAGGTCGTTAGCTGCATAAAGACACCTGTCCACCCCATACAATCAGTAAGAATCCAACTACTAACATGGCCAAGACCAAAGAGCTGTCCAAAGACACTACAGACAAAATTGTACACCTCCACAAGGCTGGAAAGGGCTACGGGGAAATTGCCAAGCAGCTTGGTGAAAAAAGGTCCACTGTTGGAGCAATCATTAGAAAATGGAAGAAGCTAAACATGACTGTCAATCTCCCTCGGACTGGGGCTCCATGCAAGATCTCACCTCGTGGGGTCTCAATGATCCTAAGAAAGGTGAGAAATCAGCCCAGAACTACACGGGAGGAGCTGGTCAATGACCTGAAAAGAGCTGGGACCACCGTTTCCAAGGTTACTGTTGGTAATACACTAAGACGTCATGGTTTGAAATCATGCATGGCACGGAAGGTTCCCCTGCTTAAACCAGCACATGTCAAGGCCCATCTTAAGTTTGCCAATGACCATTTGGATGATCCAGAGGAGTCATGGGAGAAAGTCATGTGGTCAGATGAGACCAAAATGGAACTTATTGGTCATAATTCCACTAACCGTGTTTGGAGGAAGAAGAATGATGAGTACCATCCCAAGAACACCATCCCTACTGTGAAGCATGGGGGTGGTAGCATCATGCTTTGGGGGTGTTTTTCTGCACATGGGACAGGGCGACTGCACTGTATTAAGGAGAGGATAACCGGGCCATGTATTGCGAGATTTTGGGGAACAACCTCCTTCCCTCAGTTAGAGCATTGAAGATGGGTCGAGGCTGGGTCTTCCAACATGACAATGACCCGACGCACACAGCCAGGATAACCAAGGAGTGGCTCTGTAAGAAGCATATCAAGGTTCTGGCGTGGCCTAGCCAGTCTCCAGACCTAAACCCAATAGAGAATCTTTGGAGGGAGCTCAAACTCCGTGTTTCTCAGCGACAGCCCAGAAACCTGACTGATCTAGAGAAGATCTGTGTGGAGGAGTGGGCCAAAATCCCTCCTGCAGTGTGTGCAAACCTGGTGAAAAACTACAGGAAACGTTTGACCTCTGTAATTGCAAACAAAGGCTACTGTACCAAATATTAACATTGATTTTCTCAGGTGTTCAAATACTTATTTGCAGCTGTATCATACAAATAAATAGTAAAAAAATCATACATTGTGATTTCTGGATTTTTTTTTTTAGATTATGTCTCTCACAGTGGACATGCACCTACGATGACAATTTCAGACCCCTCCATGATTTCTAAGTGGGAGAACTTGCAAAATAGCAGGGTGTTCAAATACTTATTTTCCTCACTGTGTATATATATACAGTGCATCCGGAAAGTATTCACAGCGCTTCACTTTTTCAGCCTATGTTACAGCCTTATTCCAAAATGGATTAAATTCATTATTTTCCTAAAAATTCTACAAACAATACCCCATAATGACAACATGAAAGAAGTTTGTTTGAAATCTTTGCAAATGTATAAAAATAAAAAAAAATGGAAATAAATCACATGTACATAAGTATTTACAACCTTTGCTCAATACTTTGTTGAAGCACCTTTGGCACCAACTACAGCCTCGTGTCTTTTTGAGTATGATGCTACAAGCTTGGCACACCTATTTTTGGTGTGGGCAGTTTCTCCCATTCTTCTTTGCAGGACCTCTCAAGCTCCATCAGGTTGGATGGGGAGCGTCGGTGCACAGCCATTTTCAGATCTCTTCAGAGATTGTTCAATCGGGTTCAAGTCTGGGATCTAGCTGGGCCACTCAAGGACATTCACAGAGTTGTCCTGTAGCCACTCCTTTGCTATCTTGGCTGTGTCCTTAGGGTCGTTGTGCTGTTGGAAGATGAACCTTTGCCCCTGTCTGAGGTCCAGAGCGCTCTGGAGCAGGTTTTCATCAAGGATGTCTCTGTACATTGCTGCATTCATCTTTCCCTTGATCCTGACTAGTCTCCCAGTCCCTGCCGCTGAAAAACATATCCAAAGCATGATGCTGCCACCACCATGCTTCACTGTAGGGATGGTATTGGCCAGGTGATGAGCGGAGCCTTGTTTCCTCCAGACATGACGCTTACCATTCAGGCCAATCTTTGTTTCATCAGACCAGAGAATTTTGTTTCTCATGGTCTGAGACTCCTTCAGGTACCTTTTGGCAAACTCCAGGCGAGCTGTCATGTGCCTTTTACTGAGGAGTGGCTTCCGTCTGGCCACTCTACCATATAGGCCTGATTGGTGGAGTGCTGCAGAGATGGTTGTTCTTCTGGAAGGTTCTCTTCTCTCCACAGAGAAATGCTGGAGCTCTGTCAGAGTGACCATCGTGTTCTTGGTCACCTCCATGTGTTAAGGTGTGTTAAGTTTTCCCTCACATAAAAGAAGCTCTGGTTCAGCCTTGAGGATCCACCGTGATGTTGTAGCGAATCTGTAGCAGTAGAGGGCAGTCAGCACCTCAGATGTCGGGCAGTTAGGTCCAAACAGATGCACTTTTACGCTGAATGGACAAAGCACATCAGAATGTTTAATTTGACACATTGTCCAAAAAGCATGTTATGACTTGAGATGCTGAAAACTAGTGAGACGCTATGGAAACAATTGAGATGCTAAAAAGGGTCATTCTGATGCAACTGAGACCAACAATTAAAAATAGCTGAAGTAGGCCAATAATGGTTAGGTTATATTTAATGATATATGAATTTAAAGCCACTAAGTGTAAGTTTTAAAGCCAGTAAGTTTTTTTACTTGTCTGTTGCCACAATCATGTGTATATAATGTAGGCTAATGTATTTTTTAAACTAAATAGTATTGAATAGTTTTTATTTTATATTATATTTATAATTATTTTAATTATTATATATTTAACTCTTTTTCCTTGGGTGCCTTTCTCAGTAAATATTGATGTGCGACTATTGCGATAAATTAGATTAATTAATCAGCACAACATGTAATTTAACGATTATACAATTTTAATCAATTGACAGCCCTAATTAAATCCTTTCAGAAGGTGTGTATATAAGCTATAAATACAAAAACTTTACCTGGTGAATCCATAAAAGCTAGAAGTCACTTTCAGTTTATGAACCCATGCATGATTTGCTCATTTATTTGTCCACATCTAATAAATTAATAAAAAATACATAAAAAATGCAATTCACACATAACAATTACTTGAATACACATTTTCTATGATGAACACATTTACAATTAATGAGTTCAAAGTAATTTTGTTGGGGCTTAAAGTTAAAAAAGTAATGTTGTGCAACAGTCCAGAGACAGTAAAACAATTCAAAGTCTAAACAAAAGCTGAAATTCTTGAAAAAATTAATGTTGGTATGAGTTGTGCTGAATAATCTTTTTTATTATTATTTCTTTTAAAGAATGCGGTGAAACATTTACATTTATGCATTTGGCAGACGCTTTTATCCAAAGCGACTTACTGTGCACATATTACAGGGACAATCCCCCCAGAGCAACCTGGAGTTAAGTGTCTTGCTCAAGGACACAATGGTGGTGGCTTTGGGGCTCGAACCAGCATCCTTCTGATTAACCAGATTACCAGTTATGGTGCTTAGACCACTACACCACCACCACTCCACCAATGGAAACAATTTTATTTTAAAATATATTTAATATTTAAAAAATGTTTGTCCACCAAATCAAAGTCAAGTGGCGCAACCAACGTATAGATCGAAATTTTGTTGTCATGTGACACAAATCATAAAACAGAGAAGATCCCTTTAGACCCACAAGACTGTGTGAAGATTTAAAAACAAATCAGTATTTCATCATATAATTAAATATCAATATTTTGACATTTGAATGAAAAGGCACATTTGGTTCAGGTCATTTGGTGCAACCATGAGAAAACGTCTTGATATTCTTGACTTAAAAATGTATGATGCTTGTAAAAAAAATATTTTTCACCTTGAAACATATGTTGGAAATTATTTTTGAAATTAATGATGAAGTATTGTACAATCTCATGTATTCAGGGTGCAGGGCATTTTAACATTATAATACCTTTTACTTGATGGTTGCAATACATTACATTTTTAAATCCATTAAATTTATTTTTTGGTACAAAATGCTATAAAAGTTTTTCACATTTTTTTTACAAACAACATTAATTCAAAGATTAAATGTCTACAAACTTGACACGTTTTAAAATATTTCAAATTTTTGTGACCTCGGACAACCTTATGTGTCAGTGACCATAATACAAGATGACATTATAGAAAAGACACTTCTGAAGCATGGACATTATTAAACATTTATGTGTACAGTAAATTTTGATTGTTGAGTTTGTTTATTACGATAGACATGTCTAATAGTAAACAATTCTTATGATAACAGACATTTATGACAAGTGTGATTTCATTCAGTTTGGTCTCTTTTGGCCTCTTCGTCTGGGGCGTCACAGTAAAGACTAAAAAAAAAATCTTAAAAAGACTGACTGGGACATCAGCCAAGATAAAAGGTCCTGTCTTCCCTGTACAAGAGCCCAGCTCCCTGGAGAGAGGTGAGAGCGGGACCCCTCCAAAACATACACACCTGCATGTACATATGCTCATAGACACCTGCTGGTGATCTCCCTGCTACCTGTCTCTTCCAAGCCTCAGAAACACAGATGTTCCTCCTCGTGTATCTCTTGAGATTTGCTGTGGCCTCTAACATTCAACTGATGAACAATTTTTTTTCTCTCTCTCCATCTTTTACTCTATCCATTATTCTCTTCTTTCTCTGGTTACACCATCTCCTACATTACTGAACTGATAAAACATTAAAATTTGATGGCACAGATTCAACAGTGTTCATATGTGTGTTTGCCCCGAGACGCTGCAGTCTTGATATTATTAATAATTCATCAAGTTTCTCTGTTTTTGAAAACCCCTATTGGCTGCTTACCTATAATCAAAGTCTAAATTCAGTCTCCAGCACTGAAAAAGAAAGTTTAAGTCCTTGTTTTCTCCTTAATGCTGTCCATCCATCCATTCATCTGTACAGAACATACATAACATGCTTCAACTTTCTATATAACCTACTGAATATAAACACCAAGATAGAAGCTTGCTTTGCAGTTCAAACCATTTTTTTTCAGTGCTTTGGTTATGAAAGATATCAAAGCTCTCAGGTAAGGGACATCTTCACACAAAGAATAATAATTTGCCTTTCTATCGTAATGATGGTTGCACAGTTAAGCCATGGGAGGGCAGTATTTCATTGAGTCGTGTTTAAAAGGCTACACAAAGACATACCTGATATTTCACATTCAGTTTCTTCTGATTAATTTCTGTTGTACTGCTGCTTTTTTATTCTACTAAGCCATTGCTGCTTGGAGCACATCTGACGAGACAAAGCAAAATGAACACATTAAATAACATTGTTAAATATGTAATGGAGATTCCAGGAATAAAGTTTCCTCAGCAACATATTTTTTATAATGTTTATAATGTATAAGGTGGAGAAAATGATAAAAAAAATATCAATAGAAGTTTAATTAAAATAGAACTTTTAATAAAAGCATAAAAGCTCCACTGTTTAGCTGCATGACTATCGCATTGTCCCCCTGTGGTGACAAAAGGAACTGCAAACGTAAGAACAAAGCGTCACAACAACTACCTGGAACAAAGTAAATAAAGAAAATAAAAAAATGCTGGGCTTTGAGAGTCCATCATTTATTACTTTTAAGTCAAGTCAAGTCAAATTTATTGTATAGCACTTTTCACAACAGGAGTTTCTTTCAAAGTAGCTGTCCTTGAAATTATGGTATAAAAGATCCAGTTCAGTTTCTTCTATTTTTTATATTAATTTTGTATATTTATTTATTTTCTTCCAGGTTTCCTCCATTATCCATATAATTTGTTCTTCGTTCCCCTGTCTATTATCCTCTGCAGCTTAGAGAAATGTAGAAAGTTCATGTAGATTTTTTGTTCGACCTGAGTTTGTCTTGAGTTAAATCATGGTTTACTGTTTATTATTATTATTATTATTATTATTATTATTATTTTATTATTCAAGCACTGGTGCCCAGTTCATTATGCAATATAATGTAAAGATATCAGGGTTACTGGATAAATCCCAAAATGCTCTTACAGTTGAATGGAGTCCAAAGAGCAGGCTTTTGTAGAAGAACTTAATAGGGTTAGGCAGCTGTTTTCTTAAGTACTGGCCACTTCAGGCAACACAGTGAAAAATTCAGTGCGTAAGAGAATAAGTCAGGAGGGACACATTAATTGATTTGTTCAAGGGAGGCAAATATTTTCAAGGCAGAGAATTCAATTTACCGTGAGTGAAAAATGAAAGGGACAATCAGTATTTTCCCACAAACAGAGAAAAAAGTTTATGTGGTTTTTAACATGGTTACACTACATATTAGGGGGTGGGGTTATTGTCTTAGAGCAAACTAGTCACATTTCTTGCCCACCAAAAGAGAATTTTGAATAGGATGGAACAGGGCCAGTACTAGGATGCAATCTCTGGTGGAGCACTTGTATGTTTGGGAGGGGCAGCATTGAACATTTCACCAACAGTCCGTTGGGTGAAGAGTCGCTCAATCATTTTGCTGTCAGTGAGGATGGGGACATCAGAAATTTCAAAAGTGAACTGGTAAAATGTATTTTCTCTGTTATGAAAAATGTCCATCCTATGACCGAGACTGTGGGGGGCTGGGGGGCATTGCTTCCCTATATTTGCCTCGACCATGGTGGTGGTTGAGTCATTATAAACTCAAAATAAACCAAAGTATACTTTGACAGAGTGATCACAAATGCAACAAATGACCAATCAGAATCAGAAAGTGCTGCATAATGGAATGAAATGAATGAAGAGGAAACTAAGTAACAATTAACAAATAAACAAAAAGAAATACATTCAACTAAGTCATTATTTAAACAAATAATTTACAAAAATAAAGATTAAGTCTAAATGTTACAATGAAATTAATAATGAGCACATGTTTAATGAAGACACAGACTCGAGGCAAATCACTCGAGTCGAGTTTGCTGTCCTCTTTCTTTTGCATTTCCATTCCTAATGTGCACTCTCAAAATCCCTCTTTTTCACTGTCCTCTTTGGGTTTTCTTCATTTCTCATTTCACTCCATTCTTGGTCTTCCAGCCCACATGCTTTTATCATTAATTTGTCATAACTCTCATCCTTTATCTCCTCCATATCTTTCCACTACCTCATCACTATAACGCTGTGAAGGGATTTCCAGGACACTAATAACATATTTTCAGCTATTGAATTACTCTCCTGTCTTCCTACTCTTAAATGTACTGACTGTGAATGGATTATCACCTCATCCACTTACCCCTAACCCAGCAGATGGCAAAAGATTCCTACAGTGAGCATTTCCTATTTGTAACTGGTAAAGCTGGTACTGATTAGCTGTACAGATACAGTATGGCTCTGGTACGTGCTAATCGAACAACCAGTTATGTCTCAGATGGTTAGGCCAACCATGGCATGGTTAAAACACAGGGGACCATGCTGGACTCCTTGGTGGATTCATGATGTTCTTGACATGAGTGCCCCAATAATAAAATGTGCATAGTAACATATTAATTAATTTACATACTTTATAATGTTTAGACTGCAAAGCCATTCAAATAACCATTATTGATGGTTGAGTGAATATGATTGAGTCCTATTCTTGTACATTACATTTAAATTTGATGTAGGAGCAGGGTTGAGAAGTAACGGAATACACGTAACAGGATTACGTATTTAAAATACAAAATATTAGTTGCTCTATTCCACTACAGTTACATTTTAAATCATTGTTAATCAAAATACTGTTTCATTCAAAAATTATTTTAATGAAGAGATTATTTAGCATTTTATTTTCATTAGTTTCATTTCATGTTTCGACTATTCAGTTATAAATGATCCGAGAAGCATTTGAAAAGCAGTGAAACACTTTTTATGATGTGTTACACTCATAAGTTCATTCTGTTGTGAGTGAATAGGTGGATATGATATCATTGAGGAACTTTCTCTTGGGAGCTTAATAGAGGAGCTACATAATGTTTCTAAAGCTTAACAAATAACAGTTAAAAATGCTTTGACAGATGAAACATAACTCCAATAAATACACAATTATATGCCTTGTCAATATTTTTTATGCAGTTAAGGTCATTTTTTACCAGAAATGCTAACCAAGGTAGCATTTAACATTGTACAGAAAGCTACAAATAATATATTTTCTGTCTCATTATATGAATAGAATCCACATCCAATCAGAGAAGGATGTCGTTGCGCACACTCTGTGGGGTTTGGAGCAGCAAAAATAGTTAACCTTGTGTGAAATGTCATGTGAACATTTAGCTTTATGCTAAGCTAAAATGCTATTTCTTGCCTTCACATGCATCTGTTAGCAAGCGCAATTATACTTTAAAATGATTTCTATGATATTTTGGCTTTTTCGTTAATTATAAATAAATTTTCTTACGTTATTTACTTGTTCATAGTCAAAACAAGCTAAACATTTTTCCAGTGCTGAAACATATTACATTACTGACCTTAAGTAATCTAACAGAATATGTTACAAATTAAGTTTTACTGCATGTATTCTGTAATCTGTTACGGAATACTTTTAGTAACCTTCCCAACCCTGTGTGGGAGGGACAATGAAACATTTACAATAGCTGGACTTTAACTTTTGGTTGAAGTTAATTAAATATTGTATTTTTGCATATTTTTTTTTTCACAATAATGAATTTGAGATCAAATAATAATTGGCGGACGTCCTGCAGTACAGCTGCAGACCTCAGAGTGGCCGTGGACCCCCTGTTGAGGACACTTTCATCTAATGAGTTCAGATCTTTCTGCAATTTAAAACTCGCTTTACATTTTTATATGCTGTTAATTTGTTTTGCCCTGATTCACTCATTTCAAATGTTTCTGTTCTTATGTTCATAGGTTTCTGTGCCCTCTGCATTCTACCAGTGTTCTGTCCTGATATGTCTTTTCACCGTACTGCCCTTGTGCAATTAAACTATCATCCCACATCCACTTATAATTTGCTGGAGGGTCAGGGAGGTTCATTTCATCAACAAGGTGAATAAAGTCAACTCAGTTAACTGGTTTAGGATTATCACTATAGACTTAAACTTTAACCCCACTGTGCTATTGGTGCTGGTGTGTAAACAGGAAATGCTCCACAGACCTCAGATGCCTTATTGTTTTTACCTTGATGTTACCCTTTTAGATTTTTTTTTAAGGAAGGAAGGAGGCTAGGGCAAATAAATAAATCTATCAATGGGAAACATCAAAATCACATCTGAGGGCTGAGGGTTATCACAGCCATTGGGAAATTTGGTACGACATCACTCTTGCTTGTGTGATATTGCTTACGTATATACATCATTTATCCACCTTTTTCCTACGTCTCGTGATGCTTAGTGCGAAATGTGGCCGTTACTTCCCTAATCAAGAAAACACAGTTGTTGTTGCATCATACGTTCATTCACTCTTTCATTGCAGTGTTGGGATTCTGAGGAGAGGGTGTATGATTTCATGATGACATAGATCAATTACTATGTCAGTGTGTTACTGTCATAAAGACAAAGAAAGTGTGAACAAAACCGCCACGCTGTTTCTCCCAGATGCAGTTGAAATTTAATCTAAGCACAAACACAACATTTTGAGCAAAATTATCTATTGTTTTAGTGGAGTATCTGTGTTAGTTCAGCTTCAAATGTTCAGTGTGTGCTTGTCAGCTTGTTGCCCTTCATGTTGATATAAGACACACTGAGCCGTGAAGTTATCATGCTTGGGCATGTAATCACTTTTTCAAGTTGTCTGATCACAGGGTTATTTACTTTTAAATCCACACTTAAGTTCAAATTTTGTTCGGCAGGTGATTGACAGGGGAGATGTGGTGCTTTGCTGCTGTCCGGGATGCATGAGGATGGCGTTTAAACCTCAATGCGATATGGCCACATGCGTTTTTGACTATTTAATGCCAAAACAATGACACTAATCCGAGGAGAAATACACTATTTTCACATTAAGCCTTTTCTCTCCCTTTTTCTCTTCTTCCTGGTCGTTGTAGTAAAGCGTTTTTCATTTTAAGTGTAGTAGGGGGCGTTCGCACTGAACGTGTTTTTGTGTCCGTCTGAGCTGTTCTTCAATGTAAAGCAGCATCTCGCATAGGAACGCCTGTAAATATGGGTCATTCCTACAATTCTTTGACATTTAAGTCCCCATTACAAGTGTGTGTGGTATTTATATTGTTTAATTTCACCTGATTACAATTTTGATAAAAATAAAAAGGATAAAGACTTTTTATAATGTTACACACTTCTGTGGTCTTAAAAGTTACATGTCCTTTTCTCATGTCAAACATCTTTGACAAAAATAAATGTTAAATCATTGGATTTTCCCCCACATACAGTTAAGAGTTTAGTGTTACATTCTCTCACTAACATGTATTCATTTGTGGTACATGTGTAATTTTAACACTGATAGTGGAGTTTTTTTGTGAGTCCCTTAATTTATTGCATACCCTGTTATAATATGACCTTTCATTTAAGACATACTGTATGTTAGGAAATGACATCACACACACTGTTCATCACCCATTCTGCAAAATTACTTTATTTGCAAAAAAAGAGATGTTTGAAGTCTATAACTCCATTGTTTACTTATGTTTTCCTTTATTTTGTGGTGTTAGTCATATGTGGTGAAACATATCATGTTCACCCTGTTATGGGAAGATATATGGGAAATTAATATAATTTAAAATGTCAAAATACAGTTTACAAATATGTTTCCTTGATATCAGTCACACACCATGGTGGCTCATTTATCCACTGAATGTCCACCCCTGTTATTGTCCACCCTGATGCTGCCCATTTAACTGAATGTACATCTGAATTTTTTAGTAATTTAGCTTAACCAGTATGAATAATACAATCTTTAATATGTCCCTGTAATGATGAAACATGAAGAAACTACGATATGTACAGAGTTGAAGTTCCATCTCTCTCTATACACAGATTATGCAGTCTACAGTAACAGTAAAGTGCAATCTATAGTAACAGACACCCCAAGCGATAGAGATGTGGCTACCCCAGTCTTGTTCAGAAGGCCATAAAAAATGAGTCTTCTAATTTATTCATATGTTAATTATTCATTAGTTCATATGTTATTCATATATGTAAATGTTTATTCTGGACTAATAAAGGACCATCCATTAATCAAAATGGGAAAGACTCAGGGGATTTATTATTATTAAGGGCCCCCGTAATGGTATATTATGGTATGTTGAATGCATACTGTATGTGGATGCGTGTGTGTGTCATGCTGAGGTCAGGTTAAGGAAATAATTCCCCCCAAAAAGAAAATTCTGCTATTTTTTACTTACGCTAATGTCTTTCGAAACCTGTATGATATTCTTTCTTTACATACAATAAAAGTGAATGGTGACCAGGGCGGTCTAACAAGATTTTCAGTTAATGACTTAAATGTCAGTCTATGCTTCACACAAAGTCAACATACTGTATAATTTCAGAAGACTTGGAATATAGTGTACAAGTTGTATGAATTACTTTTATGGTGCTTTTTATTGTCATTTTTGGAGCTTGACAGCCACTGGTCACCATGCACTTTCATTGTATGAAAGAGAGCAGTGTGAACATTCTTAAAATAAAGTAAAATGGGTTTGGAGCAACATGAGGTTTGGTAAAAGTTTTTGAGTAACTTTCCCTTTAATCTCCAGTACCTTTCTATCAGTAGACAGCACACAACAGTTATTACTTCCTAGTGTTTTAATGTAGTGTGTTACGATTTCATTGTGTATGTATGTGTGCTGTGTCGAGTGTGTGTGCGTCTCAGCAGGATGTGAATTGAGATTGAAGCCTCCCCTCATCCATCAGACACTGAGGGTGGAAAGCCAGTCAGGAAAATTAAAAGCCATGAGTGCACTAAGCCAATCAATACGCACTTCCTGTCACAGCTTACAATCGTTTTTCTTCATCGTTTCATATCTTTTTCTTTCTCACCATGCTATGAGGTTTATCACTGTCTTAGAAATCCAAGTAATAGGCCCTTTTCCTGTTTATATCCACGTTATTTGAGGTGAAGTGACAATTTAGACAATGACTGTGAATTTATAACATTAAATAAGTAGTCAGTAATTCAGTTAGGCTATACATTTACCCTGCAACAAATCAACAGTCCAATCAGGGGAATCCTTATCATTTCCCTCAGAAAAACAATTAAATGAAGCGGATTAAGGTGGTCAAGGCCCCCTAGGCTGCTCTTTGTGTGAGCCCCGAATTGCTATATCAACATTTGTAAACACTGATTGTAGTTTCCTTGCTCCTATAAGTTCTCGTTTTCTTTGATAAATTGTCAGAATTGTCCAATTTCCTCCACAAAATCCTCCTCTAGATCACCTGCATATTTCTTCTTTAGATTAGCTGCTTCTGTGCGATCTTGAAGTTTCCAGTCAATTTAGGGATTTTTTTCAGTATATCTTGGTCACATTGTTTTAGCAATAACAGTGATGTAAATGAAAATGATTGACGTGATTTGACCAGCATCTGATTGGACAGATCTATCCAATCACCTGCTTATGGGCCAATGAGGGTCCTTTTTTTGTTCACGCTGAAGTACATTTAAAATAAAACAAATTGTCTGGCCAATCCGGGGCCCCTGGACACGTGGGGCCCCTAGGCTGCAGCCTATGCAAGCCTGTGCGTTAATCCGCACCTGCTTATGATATCCCAGGTATGTATGACTTTCTTTCTTCACTAGAACACATTTAAAGAAAAATTTAAATATATCTTAGCTCAGTAGGTCCTTAAAATGCACGTTAAAAAATTATTTCTATTTTGAAACTCCAAAAATCACAGACATTCAGCATAAACATCATCGATACGACTCCAGCGGTTAAATGAATATCTTCTACAGTGATTCGATTGCTTTTGGTGCAAAACGCACCAAAGCACTTTTTTAACTCTAAATCATCGCTTCCGCTAAACTTCACGAAAGGGTGAAGATCACGCTGTCTCTCGTGTGACGTATTCGTGTTTCCATGACACAGAGGTAAATCCAGGATAAGCACACAAACACACCATTCTGAGTAAAGAAACGGATAATAGTTCAAAACCAAAAAAGCTACTGTACAGCATTCCTCTTTCTCACCTGAAAACAGCGCTACTCTTCAGCTGTGACGCACTTTCCCCAGTTCTTGAGTGTTTCAAATACGAGTGATTATTTTCCATTTTGTGAGGTTAGAGGTGAAGAAATGGCACACTTCGACCTGTAAGTAAGTTTCTTCTTTTTTTATATATATTATAAAATATATATTTTTTAAATGTACTTTTGTTGTTTTTTTTTTTTTAAAAAAAGCTTTTTGTACTTGTAGATTTTTATACTGAATAGTGTCAGCAAGATATTTGTCAGAGCAGCTGTTTGGCAGAATCATGTTTTGGTATTTGAGAATATTCCATGCAATCATTCAATCCAAAAAGTGTTTAAAGGCATAAAAAACACTCAAACTCCCACAGGTTCTTTTTATCGACTCCTAGTTAGCTCAGGGACAGAAATAACATCAATAGCCAAGAAACGTTTTGTTTGAATAATCAAATCCCACTTTTTCATTGGGCAAATATGTATGTGCATGTTAGTATAAATGTTAAAATTCGCTGGTCTATTAGATAGAGAAAGAGATTGATTCACAATGTGACGAATTAGTAAATTTGCTGTAAGATCTATTAAGATCTATATATTATTTTATCATAAAGATCTAAACATTTAGTTGTAAAATGATAGTTTTCTTGAATATTTGGGAATCAAAGGCACACATATTCCCAAAACACACTGCAAAGTTCCGACAGTGACAACCGTATTTTTTGGAAGGAGTGAATGCCCAAAATTAAAGTTCTGTGTCTATACAGAATACAGGAGTCACACCTTCTACTCCAAACTTACAATGGTTCACTATAGCAACATTCACTTATATAGTTCACTTAGAGTGCTGTGAAAAAGTATTTGCCCTGATCCTGATTTCTTCTTTTTTCTCATACTATATTGTTTCGAAAATTCAAACTAAATCTAACATAAAACAACAAAAATAAACACAAAGTACAGTTTTTAAACGATAATGTTATTTATTGAAGCAAAAAATCTATCCAATACCAACTGGGCATGTGTGAAAAAGTATTTGCCCCTTAGTTACTAAATCCCCATCTATGAAACCGCATTATGGGGTTCAGCTGGACTAGACACACACAGGCCTGATTACTGCCAGCCCTGTTCAATCAAATCAACCCATAAATATAAGTTTTTCACCAGCATGAAGTTGCCTAAAAGGTCTCACACAGTAGCACACTATGCCAAGGTCAAAAGAAATTCCAGAAATGATGAGGAAAATGATGATTGAAATACATCAGTCTGGGAAGGGTTACAAAGCTATTGAAAAAGCTCAACATGATGAGGACTAAACGAGGAGGTGTGGCAGGAGGAAACAAGCAGGCATGGAAAGTAGAGCACATGACAGACAGAAACACAACAGAGCCATGCGCTCAAACACATAACAGAAACTAACACATTAATAGACAACAGAAAGGAGAGGGCATGACAATGTCATGTAAACAAGAATGCTGCTTTCCCTATGCTTTTTAAGGTTTTAAGAGAAAGTGGTTTAACACCCACAGATTTCTCCGGGAGAACTCAGGTTTTTGAGGGGTGTGAATGTACATGAACAGACCGGATGAAAACGTTATGGGATGAAGCCCAACAACACATAAACACAGTGGAAAGAATTCAACATTTCTGGGAGTACAGCGGGGAAAAGCACACACATTATTAACTATACCCATTTGTACACACCAATGTAAAATATCAACTGTCCCTCTTGTTCGTGTACATTGTGGGAATCCAAGAGTATTAAGTAAGAGGGAAACCCCACTATTGCAGCGCAATTCAACTGCAAGCCACAATAGAAACAAACACAACAATAACTCGAAATAAAGCGAAGCAACAAAGAATAAAATACTTAAGTATTCCTTGGATACATTGTTTGTTACAGAGATTCTTTTATTTACTGTGATAATAAACTCGTGGCACTATCATAAGAGAGAGTAATAGTCAACAACTAGTGTTACAGTTTGCAGATACCATACAAATAATGGGGAGAGCAATAAACTGATGCCTACCTGTCGCAAAATTGTCTGTCTTCTCTTATAAAACAGCAATTTGATCATAGTAAACTTCACACATATTATATTCCAAAAGGATCTTTTTGAGTGAAACATGTTGAAGATTAGCTGACAGGCGGTCAATTCATTAAGTGATGAGCTGTTTCCTCACAAAAGCAGTTTATTCAGCACACTGAAGCATCTCCTCTGTAGATATTCATTCAAAAAGAACGGCTTCTTGTCTCATCTGCTGTGTACCACCTTTCGAATGTCTATGGGATAGCGTCATGCTATTTTAGTGTTCGCTGTCCTTTTCTGCATATCGCAGCACCGTTTTCTACATAACGCGGCGGCTCATTCGGCACGTTTCGCGGACAACCCATTAGCCCGCATGGTTCTCCCGCTGGCCAGTCCGCCCCTGATCGGCCCCAAAGTGTGTCGGCCTACCGGGAAAATGACCGGTGAGCCTGATTGCCAGTCCCGCCCTGCTTGATATCTAGATGTCTTATCGTCAGGTGTGCACACTTTCCCAACAAGTGAGAGACTGTTATGAGCCAAAACCTATGAAATATGTAGCGACCGCAAGAGAAGAGCAAGTTATAAAGAAGCAGATGAGAAATAGTCATTAGAAAATAAAATTTCACCTACACCTCCCTACCCACTCTCTTTATTATTTTCAGCTGTTTTTATAATTTTCCCCTGGAAATTAGTGCAAATAAGCGTAAATGTAGGCGTGAGCCATTTTTTCATGTTTTTTTAAAAAAAAGGAGAGCAAGGTACTGGGTTACAGGAGACAAAAATAATTAGAAAATAAAACATCACCCACATCTCCCTACTCGCTTTTTTATTTTTTATTATCAGCTGTTTTTTATTATTATTTTTCCTTTGCAAATGGTGCCAATAATGGAGCATAAACTGCACAAGTTTGTGAATGAATTTCATTATCTTAATTTTAAGATACATTTTGGGCGATCTGAAACAGGGCGACACTATAAAGGCAGCTATAATGGCTGGGTTTTCACCGTCAACATGTATGAAAGGGAAATAAACATACGATCGGAAAATGTAAATAAGCTAATGCATGAACATGCACATTAGGGACACTAATATGAGCAGCATCATAATACCAGTGTACACATGGCCTCAGTTGGGGATGAATGGTTGTGTGGTTGATACACTACAGTCTTGTATTGTGCGCATCGGCACAATGAATAGCAATGCTGTGAGTCGCAGATCCCCGACGGCAAGTACTCTTGGCTTTAAGCGGCTGTTTCACAAAAAACGACTTTCTGGTGTCCATGTAAATGGTTTCAATGGTATCTGTAGTCAGTAATTAGTTACTGTAATCAAATTAATTTTAATCAAAAAAGTAGTATAACAAATTACATTTTAAATTCTTGTGATCAGATTACAGTTACTGACTTTTAATTACATTACTTGGGTTACACATATTTCTAAAATAATAGTTTGTATAATACATTTAAAATATGAATTTATATGTTAATATGTACATCTGTTTGCGTTTCTGTGACAGCTGAATGGTGTGCCAAAATCAGTGCTGGTTAGTAATGGATTATATGTAATCAGGATTACATAATCAGATTAAAGTAATAATGTAAATTGCATTTTAAAATACGATAATAAGATTACTGTTTATTGTAGATACAAGCTATCTGCGAACAAAAGTTAACCAAAGTGGAGAGTGGTTTTCTTTCTTTCTATCTTTTTATTTATTTATTTATTTTGCCTAAAACAAAAATAACTGAAAACAATACAAGTAGGCAACAATGCCAATTATGACAAACGTAATAAACGTCACTTATTGAATAGTCAGAAAAGCTGCTCTTACACTGATCTCTCTGTCAAACTAACTTCTGAATTGATTACTACGCCCCTGGTCTCTGCAATTGGTTTTCTATTGAGGAGCTTTTAAAGAATGTTCTAAGCAAATTATGTGGATTGATGTCAGACTGTTTTTGATTTTCCACCAGTCTGAAAGCTGGTGATGCATTAGGCGTATCATTTCAATTGCTTTATCATTCCAAGACAGCATTGATATTGCATTGGACATATAGTTGTGTTTAAGTGCAGCATTTGATCATTATCAGCAGCAGCTTTTTCAAAAGCTTGGTTAGACTGTTTGGGATAAATTCCATTACCATGATTGATATTGTATCTAATATAATTGTCATAATAGTGTGTTTTGAGACATCCAGCCTTCACTTTGTCACACAAATGGAACGGTTAGTGATTTCTTCATTGATTTTTATTTATATATATAATTTTAGAATGCACTTAATTTTTGATCTACCAGTAAATGCTCTGACCTCAACAACTGAACAAAGCTGAATAAACTGTTAGTATCGCTCTTTGTTCACTATGTTTCATACAGTATGACCAGATTTCTAGGGTGAACAACATCTATTTATGTTGCTTAAGATGAGGCATGTTGATGACATGGTTCAACACTTTTTACACTAATAACCACTCTGAAGATGTTTTCCTTTATACACAGTTATTTTGCTTTTGGCTAATTGTCCAGTGTTATCCCCATTCAACCACTAAGGTGCTGTTTCATATTGCAAAGCATTGAACCTCATTGTAGTATTGCCCTTCTAGCCTCATCTGTGTTTTTAGTCAGAAATGGGAAGGTTTTTGAAAAGATTGTCATGGTATGTGAGCAGTCTTATCCATTTGGATTAAAATTAAAAAATGAGTGCAGAACATGACAAAGTAAAGATCATATGTTCTGTAACAGCCTGCACAAATCCTTCTTAAAGACTATAATCACTGCATTATTGGTACATTGGAACAATCAAAATCCTACTAAAGCTATTTAACACAGTATACATTAACAGAACTGACAAGCTAAGAGGCTAATCGGCTGAAGTTAAATCTGCAGCATGCCAACGAGGCAGCTTATAGGGTCTAGGGATGAGCCAAGACCAGAGCTGTCTGAGAAAGCTGACACCTGAAGGTCAAAAGTTTAAGATGACCATTTTGGCCTCTTCATTTGAGTCACTTCTAAGACTAGACCAGTCCCTATAATCTTGAAGAAACTAACCACTATTCTCACATCTGTCAAACAGCAATTCTCAAAATCTTGTGTCTGTTATTTTTTAAAATTTTTTTTGTAGCTGTCTGCTTTTGTAAGGGAACATCAGATTATCAAGTGGAAACCTTTAGCTTGATCAAGGGGTCACAGTGTAAGGGTTTAGCCATACGTTAGCGCATTAGCAGGCTCCTATGGTCTGGTCAACCTAGGAAAGGACTCTCATGTATAAGAGTCTGATTACTTGTTAGAAAGAAGGGTTATATGCACAGATCAACACCTTTAGGTCTATCATAAAGACATGTCACACGGATGAAGGATAACATTGGGTTAACTTGAGGTTAGCATTAAGCAAAGGATTTCTCTCCATGACTGTATACTGGAGACTGAGGATATCCTATGTGAAGTGAACTTTAGAGAAGGGTGTTTTTAGGGAGCCACTGATTAATTCAGTACTGGGTGTGTATTATGTGTGACAGCCACTGTTATGTGGATAATTTTTTGTAAATGTTTTAATAATAATCATAATAATAACAAAAATAGGTTATCTATGAACTGGTAAAAGGTTTAGTGTGAGTTTAAATGGTAAATTCCTGGCTATTAGTTGCATGACTTTCACAGTATATTTTACAGTAGGATTTCTACAATTTATTACAATTACAACTAAAAACTGTGAACTTACATCGAACAGGTCCAGGAAATTACTGTAATGTAGCAGTGCTGTACTGTACAATCAAAATAATCAAATGTATATATTTTAACCTGCAATGTGTGTTAATTGTCACCATTGTTGAGTTTTGTATGCTGAGTGTTGATATCTGTGTGTACCCGGTTGCCAACTTTACTAAAAGTTTATGTACAAAAACAAATCAATCGTATCAGAGTGTGACATTGCAAGAATCACTACCTCATTGTTTCATTACAACTTTTGTTTTCTTAAAAACTTCACCATGTAGTGTACATTATACATCTTAATAAGACTTAGTCAATCTCTAAATTAAATATATTTTCTCCCTGCCACACAGTGCTAAGTATTATGTTCTTAAAACACAATTGCACCAGTTAGGAGAAAATGTATCAAACGTCAAAGTTCCCATTCAAAGGGAACTCTAAACACCATAGTTGTGACCCACAATGCAGTGTGATATTGTCGTTTTTTACAATCATTTGTTGTGTTATAACAGAAAATGGCATAGCCTGCATTGATTTTACAGTAAAATTCTGAAAGCAGTAATTTTTGTGAGGAATTACTGTTAAATCTTGTAAAATCCTAGCCATTTTTTACAGTATTGCAAAAAGGTATTTAAATGTATTAATATTTTACTATACAGTACATATGTAATTATATTTCATGGAGCACCAGGAGTTTTCCTGGCAGGCTGCTGGACAAGGCCTGTCTTAAAGCATGTGACCGCCTATGGCACCAATATGCCAGTGCGAACTCCATTTATATTAAAATGTTCAATAATCATATTTTCATTGAATAAGACATGACCATGCAACACGTGTGGACTACATTATTTGATATACAAATCACAATAATGGTGAAATAACTAAGGAAAAGATTTACTACAAAATGACAAGTAACTGCAAGGTACAACAAATACAAGAACAGCAGCGTAAATAAAATTGGCATTCAATAAAGCTTTGAGCAGTATGTAGTCATTTTCAGAATTTATTCCTAAGCTAAGCATTACTGGGAACAGGAGTGTGGCTTTATAGCTCAGTATTATTGAACACAGATTAAACACCTTGCTGAATAATGCTCTTGTTTGAAAGAAACGCAGAAAATAAGTCACAAAAAATATTACTTTGAGTCTTTGTTTCCATGACCCCATATCAACTGAGACACTACTTTATTTGCACTTCTAGAAAAAAGCTGAAAGGTGATTAATATCTTAAAAACGTAAAGAAATTGTTGAAACACATGCTGACTTATCACCGCACCTAAAATACACACTTTCCCTTGTGATTTCATCTACATTTCAACTTACCATCTGCAAGTTGGGAAAAAAAGTTTTTTGTCCTGTTATTTGTCTTAGCTATAGAGTGCTTATTTTTAGTGCTTTCTCTTCTAAAAAAATCCACTCATCAGTTTTACTGTGGTTCAATAGATTCTTTTTTTAAAGTTATGACAATTTTCGCACCAGTGGGGCTTGTTATCATGAATTTGCGTAGTACCACAAAAACCTACGGGCCGGCCCTGGTAATGATAATATTGTGTTTCCTTTCCAACAGCCCATGGTTCAACACAAACATTTGAAACTGAGCTGTAAAATAAAATAATTGAGCCAGTGTATTATGGTGTGGTGTGTAGTGGACCGCTCTGTGCCAGAGAGTCCAGAGCCACTTTTTAGTCCCAGTCCACCCCTGACCCTAGGGTTACTGCTCTTGGCCTGAAAAAAGATGAAAGAAGAAAAGAAGATAATATTGGTAAATATCATGATCGGTAATTTTACAGTCAGCTTTGTATGGATTAAAGAACATTAAAGATATAAAAACTTGAATAAACCGGCTGCTGTGCTTTTCACAGGCGTTTGTCCAGCAGCTTCAGTGCAGCCCTGTTCTTTGAAGCATCTGTGGTATGTTGCTGCTCAGGGCTCTGCTGTGTATCAGAGTGAGAACGGCTCTGCTGTGTCTGCACATATTATAGCAGTAAATGATCTCTGAGAGGATGTTTATGGAGACTGAGAATACACAGGCACACCTTATCAATCTACACTGGACAAGCTGAGAGAAACATTGAGAAAGAGAAAAGAGCTGGAAGGCAGAATTTATTTGGTGTTTTTCTTTCATTTCAAATGCAAACTCTCTTATTCAGATTATGGAGTAAAAAAATGCTTTCTCTTCATTAATGCTAAAAAAAATACTGTCCTTGTAAAAAAACAAACCTACAAGGATTGATATCCTTGCTAAAACTAAACTATATATTAAATATGAAATAACATAGTTAAGGGATAATCCTTATAATATAACATATTTATTTATTTTAAAAGCTTTTTCTAGTAAGAATATATCAATAACATGCAGTGTAACATCAAGACAATAATGCTTTAAGTCTTAATAATTGTCCTCAATGACATTGTTTTGTTTAGTCAATGTGAATTTCTTTGCTTGCAAAATGCAAAAATTCTTGTTGAGAGAGAGAAAAAAAAATGGTTCCGCCAACTGTGAATATGATACAAGAACTTTCATTTAGTCACCATTTCAATTACTCTTTTACATGAAGTTAACTGCAATCTTAAGCTCTGGTGAGAGGTATGCCTTGCAAGACAAGGCAGCAGACATAGAAACAATAAAGTTCAATAACGGTGATGATCAACAAACCTCATTCAAACATGAGTTCCTAACACCACCACACAACAACTGACCAATAGCGGCAACAAAAAACAACAATAACAGCATAAATAAAGTTTTCTGCAAAAAATACGCCTGTAACACTAACCACATAATATATTCATCATGTTGCAGTGCATGCTGGGAACTCACAAATCAGCAACATTCTTCAGTATGAAATTGTTCACTCACGACTCTGTTAGGCTAGTTGGGACAACATTTGAGGGAATATTGTTGGTCTAACGTGTGTTTTTATGTAGGTGCAAAATAATTAACATTTCACAGCATCTGTGAATATGATAGAAATGTGATAAGATTGATAAAATTATAATTTAGAGCATGTTTTATAGTGTTTGCAAAGCTGTCTATTAAAGTTGAATCATTATGATACTGTGACAGGGCGGAGGGCGGGGTCGGGTCGTGATTATACACACCCGGTCCCTTATCAGGCTAATTAAGCCTCTGAGAGGGATAAAGGTCGATTGCGGATGGTGGTGTGACGAGAGAGAGATCATTTACGGACTTGTCCGTTGTGTGTGTGTGTTTGTCTTTTGTTTAAGTTAATCATTAATATATTGTTTATATTGCCAGGCCGGTTCTCACCGCCTCCTTTCCATTGAACTGCTTTACACTGGTGCCGAAACCCGGGAAGGAGGCGGCGAGAACCGGCCTTGCGATATAAACAATATTTTACTTTGTGATATTTAAGATCAATCTCTCTGACTTTTGTCAGTTACTGTCTTTCACTTTTTTTCTTAAATGCTGACACTACACACCATTGCATATCTAATGGCATTTAGTGGTTTTCCCAGGGCTTTTGAGTGTCTTAATTAACCATAGAGGAAACAGCTGCAGAGATGCATGATGACAGTCTAACAGTATGTGTAATTAAGATGACTTTTTTACTTGAATTGTTAAGAGGACATGCCATTGGCTTCTTGTCCTTATGGAGTGTGATGTTTTCTCTGACGAGGGTCATCTTTCTGGTATTCCCAAGAGAGCTAGCCAGAACCCTGAGACCTGTCACACAGTTGGCCAGGGATGGCTTACTGTACTACCATCACTGCCATTGTGGAAACCCACTAGGGCCTGCACATCAGCAGGGTATCTGCAGGCTGGTGAAGTGAGGGATGAATCTCATTTAATCCTACAGACATTATTTTTTGCCAGTAAGAGCCAGGGAACGATAGTGAATAATGACTGGAATGCCAATGTAGGCAAGAAAGCAAACTAGCAAAATAATTGTGCTCATTTATAAAGAGTCCTTAAGCTACATTAATGTTTTACTGATCAATGGTAGCGATTCTTTAGGACTTTAGAAACTCACTTTAGCCAAACTAATAAAACACTAGTTTTTTTTACTTTTGCATGTGCAAAAGTCTGCAACGATGCTAGGGATTGCTATGCAGTTGCTAAGGTGTCCTGTGTCTTAAAGTTGTTTAGTTTCTGGCACAAGTTATTTACATTTATTTATTTACATTTATGCATTTGGCAGACGCTTTTATCCAAAGCGACTTACAGAGCCCTTATTACAGGGACAATCCCCCTGGAGCAACCTGGAGTTAAGTGCCTTGCTCAAGGACACAATGGTGGTGGCTGTGGGGATCTAACCAAGATCGAAGTTATAAGGGACCACCTCCCTAAACCTCCTGTCCACTATGGCTTGATTCAATGTAAGTCTATGGAATTTTTCATCCTGTTTTTATTGTCCACCAGATGAAAAGTCTGATCATTTGGAAAAATAATATCTATGCAAGACAGCATGATTTGAGGTTTCATTTGTATCCATTGCACAAACGATGTGGGATCAGTTACACATCGAAATGTAATTATTTTGGTTAGGGTTTTGTTCAAAAGTGGTGGTAATTATGATTACACACACAAGCACAGACACAGTGGCCTTTTACCCTTTGAGATGATTAGCCATTGAGACACTAGGTTACCGAGTTTGAATTGATCAGTGCATAACTGTGATTTGATTATCAAATCCACCAGTAATTTATGAAGAGTCTGTGTTTGAGATGATCCTTAATGTCCAGTTGCAGCTCACTAGCATCCATCTCCATTGATTCTTTGTCATGTTTGATACATAATGACCGTGTTTTTGTATTGAATAGAGCTAATCAAATGATTCATGCAAAAGTCAACATGCCGGGACAATTAGAATGTGAAAACAAAGGTGTATTTATAGTCAGAGTAACTAAATATAATCAGACAACTACATTGATCTGGATTTTTCTATTGCTTAATATTGAGAGAGTCATGTATTATTGTTACATTCTGTGTTTGCTTTGTGCAGTATGACCTCATAGTAAAATGTTGTACATAGTTCACTTTAATGATACTGGATGTTCCTCAATAAAACTTAACAGATGCTTTTGTTTTCAGGCTTGCACTGCAAAGGATAGTTAAAGGATAGGATTGGTGTTTTTAAAAACTATACCTATTTTGAAATTATATAAATTGCTGGTTGCTGTTGAGAAATCAAGAAAATGCTTCCACTGCTTCCACTGCTTTCACTAAAAACTGTAAACAGTTATTCATCAAAAACTTGATTCTCAACCTTTTTTTGATGAATGCCCCCCTACTTAAAAATTTGATTTATTCATTACTTATAGTTTTAACAGTGGTATCTGTAAAAAGACCATAGTTAACACATGGAAGCATGGATCTTCTTCGCTACCATGGTTATATATTTTTAATCGCTATCCACTCTTAATTATTCCACATACAAATAGAGAAAAATGAAAAGTTTATCCAGTGAGAATTTATTCCTTGATGCTTACAAGCGAAGTGTGACAACTGTTTCACAAATCACATGCCCTAAGCCTGAAGCCGAAACAGAACGTGAGTCTGAGCAACATGAAGTCGGAATTACAACTTGTAGGCTCCTGCAGAAATTGTCAACTCCGATTTTGCTGAGATGCAGGGGCATGATGTCACACAAACATGTCGACACTCAGGGAGATATACAAAGTAAGTGATAAACATTCACTTTATTAAGTAATATTGATAAATTAGTTCATTTCCACATTACATGATATTAAAGCTTGTTTAAAAAACGCTTGCAGAAACAGGTGTATAAAACATTATAATCTCTTTTGATAATTGTCCACATGAAGCACAAATGCTAGCACTGCAGTATTGTTTATCAGTTGGGTTGTTAGGAGACATCACTAATGAGAGTCAAACCCCTGCTAAGCTAACAGGAGCGTTGCAGTTCCGAATATCGGGGAATGGAATGCATTTATGGTCGGAGATATCAAGTAGGAATATCCAACTTGAATAAAACACAGCATAACCGTGTAACCTGACGAAACAAAATTTATTGCAAGCAACATTTAAAGTGCAAATATTATTAAATATATATTTTCCAGGTATTATAGACCACCTTTGTAGATTCATATGAAAAAGTATGATTTTTATACAAAACAGTCACGCTACAGTTACAATTAGGCTTGCTTGAGCATTAAGTGTTGTTTCAAGTTCTGGCTTTCATGTGTGGATGTGTTTTTAATATGTCAATTGGTATTATTAGTTAGCTGTGACACAATGTATGATGCCCAAAGGCATCGGGTGTCTTATTCATTATGGCATGAATCACACTGAAGGCCTATACTTAAACTGCACGGCCCACCACTGCAGTCTACTGACTATATAATTAGAAAGAATAATGAAATATTCATCTCATAAAATCAGATGGCAAATTTATGCTTTATAAAATATATTACATTTATTATTTTTTCTTAATTTTAAATATGTATTAAGGATTAATAATTCTATTATTATTTTTGAATTTATATTAATTTGTATTATTTACTGTTCATATTAATGTTTAATATTCAGTTCTTGAAATTAAATATTCTTAATTTTTTACAATATTTAATATGTATTTATTAATTCTTCAAATTTGTAGGTATAATATGTAAATTATATTGTACGTGCAATGTTACCACATTCTTACCAATTCTTCTACTTTAATGTAGGTGACCGCTGAGTGAACTGAGTGAACACAGAGGTGAAAATTGTTTGTAATGTTAACTGGGTAAAAGTTTCTTCTCACCTCTAGCTGTGACTATGATGATGAACCTGCAATGAACCTGAGTGCAGTTAAACAGAAGGTTGGAAATCTGCTCTCCATCTCCTCAAGAAGTTTTCAAATTTAACACGAAACTTCTCTCTGCCCTCTCATCAAGTTATGAAGTTGAGAGACTGAGATATGAAATGCGCTGGAAGTTTCAACCCCCTTCAGTTTCAAATTATGCAAGAGAGTGTGGTGACCGCAGTTTGACTCCAAAGTTGTCTGCCTGTGCGTGACATTGATTTGAGAAGTAGAGAGGGGGAAAATGTGACAGGGCACAGAAAAGCTGCACGAGTTGTACAGGGCAAGTGAGAAAGAGAGAGTGAGAGAGATAGAGAACGAAGGGTTATCTGATCCCTCCACAGAATTGTTAACAAGCTTGTGACAATTTGCTTTAGTCTCTTAGGGGATAATTAAAATCATGAAATAAGATAGAAGCTGTTGCCATGACAAAGGCAATGCTTGCCAGATGAACGTGTTATTCAGATAAAAGACGTGTGTGAAACTTTGAAAAGAGCTCATTTTTTGGGGAGATGACCTAGAAAAGGCTGACTTGACAGACCGTCTCACACAGACATACAAACGCACGTGTGTATTTCCCATCTGACTTCACTAACATGTCTAATAATGGGGGCAACTGTCTGTTGCTTTAATTAGAATAGACAACCCTTATAAAACATACACTCAGAGTGAAAAGAGGAGCTTAGTGTTATTTAAGCATACATTGCTCTTCTGGCTGTCTAATGATAGCAGATATAATGATCAGGGTCATTCAGAGGTCCATGAAGTCAGGACATCATCTACAGTAGCTGCTCTGAGCTCTTATCGCACTCTCTTATGACAGATGAACTCTTCTTCAAGATATCATTATACTAAACTGTCTTATTCATCTAATGCCCTGAAGATATGTCTGGATGCGATGTAGATGCCGAGCATTGGCTGGAAAAGATAAGAGACATCAGGATTTTGGCAATTCATAGACCTTGGAGATATGTGGAAAGACAGCACTTGAAAGCAACACACTATCATGATAATATGTCCCTACAGCAACCTTTTGCCTGCACCACAAAAACCTCAACCTTGGTCTGTTGCCTGCATTACAAAACCTCACTCTTTGTCCGTATTTTAAATGTCACTCTAATGCCGTATTCAACTCATAACTAAACTAATATATTTAAAAGTACTCTAAACATCCGAAGATTGCCAAGCCTGTGACCGAATCGTCCAAAGGGTGACTGAATGTTTTCATGATGCAGTCACCACTGTGTCGTCTCGTAAGTCTGCCCTGTCAAAGGTGATTTAAAAAAAAATATTTTCTCCCCTTTTCTCCCCAATTTGGCATGCCCAATTCCCAATGCCCTCTAAGTCCTCATGGTGGCATAGTGACTCACCTCAATCCGGGTGGCAGAAGACGAGTCTCAGTTGCCTCCAAGTCTGAGACAGTCAATTAGTGCCTCTTATCACGTGGCTTGTTGAACGTGTTACCACGGAGACCTAGTGCATGTGGAGTCTTCATGCTATACTCTGCGGCATCCACGCACAATTCACCATATGCCCCACCGAGAGCGAGAGCTACATTATAGCAACCACGAGAAGGTTAACCCAACGTGACCCTACCCACCCTAGCAACCGGGTTGCTTAGGAAGCCTGACTGGAGTCACTCAGCACGCCTTGGATTCGAACTTGCGACTCCAGGTGTGGTAGTCAGCGTCTTTACTTGTTAAGCATTTTTCAAAAATACTTTCTCTTATCCCAGCTTACTATGCAGTGACTCGCCATTTGAATGTTGAAATTGCTTTTGTGCAATAGCTTTATAAGCAAGAATTTAAAACTGAAGTGTTTAACTTCTTCTCCACTAGCACCCCGAAACAGAATTACAAACAAAATAAAAAATTCAAACAGCTTTCCCGAAAACTCCCCCCGTCTGACCTTGATCGCACAAAAAGGTAGTCCCACCCCAAACTCACTCCATTGTTAGAGACATTTACATGCACACCAATATGCTGATTACTCCCAAAATCACATTTATTAAAACAATCGGACAAAGCAAGAAATCTGTGTTTACATGTGATTGAAATAATCATGTTTTTCTCTGCTTTTGACGTCAAACTGTGAAGAGACATGCACTGAACACCCGCACACACTGAATAAGCAGGTGAGAACACCGGTAAAGGTGTTTACATGTCACTTGAAATTGGCGTAAAGGGCAAAAATCTAACCCGTGTCAACCGGTTTATTCTTATGCCATTTATGACCTTACACTAGGGGTGTGCAGCAAAGCCATTATCTATATATGTATCTGTTAATATGACAAAATTATCAGTAACTGTATTCGGATAGAACCGGATGTAGGCGTGGTTTAAACCAGAAGTGCGTCAAAACTAATTTTAAAATGTACAGGAACTAATTATTATTATTATATTATTAATATTATTTCATTATATTTTTGACATATTCTTTATTTTTTCTCACCAGATGAAGCTGAGTATGTAGGCTACATGAACTGTGGAATATGATGTTAACTGTGGTTTCTCCTGGTATTTCAGACATTAATATATGCTGAAACAACATTTTGGTTTATGGCTGTGCAGTGTGCAAGTCAAATTTTTATTCTGGAGGCACGAGGTGTCAATCAATTGTAAAATGTCAAGTACACATTTTGCAGTGAATATTCTAAGAATAATATTATGAGAATAAATTAATATAGCCTACAAACTGAAAGCACCGTAAATCTCTATCAGAAAGTTTTCTAATACAGTCGAGGCTTATTTTGTGTTCACATATTTTTGTAGAGGACATAATTGATTAGTTAAATTACATGTGCAGAAATTGAGAAATGCAGAATAATGAATTGCAAGATCGAGCCTCTATATATTTCTAGAAATGAAAAGCGAAATAAATGTGCATGTTTTTTGTTTTGTTTTTTGTAATCCTCAGTGTGCAGGAATATTCTGAATAGATTTAGACTCTATGAAGTATTTAAACCTCTATGCAGCATTTAAACATTTTTGGAATAAAGGATTAACCAGATAAATGTGTGAAACGTTTGTCGTTAATGTGATCAGACATTCAAATAGACATTTCAAGGAGTGTATGATATAGTTAATACTCTTTACAAGCTTAGATTTCTAAGACGTGCACAATTAATGTTGACTGCAAACAGAGTCGAGAATGTGGCCATCCGATCTGAACTTAAAATCACCATGCGCATTTTCATTCATGGAGTGGTGGTGGCATAGTGGGCTAAAGCACTGAACTGGTAAGCAGAAAGTTGTTGGTTAGATCCCCACAGCCACCACCATTGTGTCATTGAGCAAGGCACTTAACTCCAGGTTGCTCCGGGGGGATTGTCCCTGTAATAAGTGCACTGTAAGTCGCTTTGGATAAAAGTGTCTGCCAAATGCATAAATATAAATGTAAATATCGCTTTATGCCTGTGCTTGTTGGATGGTCAGTCTTCCAAATATTTTTTCTATTATTCGGATGAATTCGTTGTTTATTTTAAAGTCATTAATCGTGCCTTTCCGAAAAAGGTATTCTCTAGCACATCCATACACCAATAAAGGCACACCGTTTATTGTGTTTATATGACCAGACAGGTTGTCGACTTATTGCTCATAATTGGTGCATGTAAATGCGCTAAATGCTGCAATGCTAATGTTGCTCTGACAAAAATAGGATTTCTTTTTATAGATACATACATTGGACACCGACGAATGTCAGCCTATGAATCAATCTTCTAATGGCTTACCTCTAGTTGTCTCGGAGATAGGAGACAGTATTTTAACATAAAAAAAAGTTACATATTTCAACTTTAATATTGAATAACTTACATTTAAGACACAATATGGCCAGCTATTATGTTTGCTTCATCAAACATAATAGGAGCCAAAATAGGATCAACTGTTGCTAAGCAACACAATAGCTATCAGCTAGCAAACTTGGACAAGCCAAGTAAGTAAAACAGTGAAGTGTCCAGGTGCTATTATACAAATATCAGTACTTTTGGAATGCCACTTGTCCAATCAGATTAGAGGAACTAACTCTTTTAGTGCACATTATTGCCAAAGATCTTGGAGATGAGTATGGAAAAAGAGCACTTCAGTTGTAAAATCAATGGTATAATGCTTTCAATGGTAAAATACTTAAATACTTGGTAAAAAACAGCTATGAGTATGCTGTTTGTAACATTGTTCCCCTGAAAAGTGTAAACAATGTGGGACTACAACACTATCAAAACAGATTGTTAATTTGAACATCCGGACCAGCCTGACATTGCTAGAATGGCTCAGCCAGTGGCGTAAATGTGGGGTGGGACTGTCTGTTTGGCCAATGGCAGACAATGAGGAGTGTTTAGGAAACATCTTTGAAAACAGTCCTTCTTTTTCCTATTCCATTCAGTGGCAGAAATTGCAAACTTCATCTTTAAACTAGCTTTCTCAGATGGCTAACATCAACATTTTGTAATTCGCTTCAATGCAGATAAAACCCTCAATGTTGCAAAAAAACTCATAAAAAAATATAAAATATATTTTCAACGGTTTTCTTTGCTCAGCATGTTTGATGTGTGCTTTTACTGCCTATTATATATATATATATATATATATATATATATATATATATATATATATATATATATATATATATATATATATATATATAATTTAAACCTCTCCATATCCAATTTAATTAACCCCTCCATTGACCCTCTCTGTATTATCACATACTGAAATGCAGTCTTGGTGATTACAGGGTTAAAGGTATCTAGTCTACCCTAAACGCAACCTTGCTTTACAACCTAGTCTTATTACTGCAGTGTGTATTGCTTTTCTGTCAACATCTCAAACTAATAATTCAGTAGCAATTACAGACACAGTAACTTTGAAAATCAAGATTTAAATGAAATCACATTCTCACACCTAGTCAGTGAGCCTGTCACATTTACCGATTAAATATGGTTTGAAGGCGTCACACTTAATGACTGCCTTTGACTTTGTTCTGTGCCTTATGAGTAGAATAAATATTAATTACAATCTGGCTACTCACAGTCATTTCATATTTAAATGGTTCCTTACCATGTACATTGAGTTCGGCACTGACCTCTGACCACTTTTTTTTCTATTATAGGTCTGTTAGGATATGACATATGAGATATGTCATTCAAACATACATGCTGACTCCAAAGTGCAATAAACTTATCCTCCAAATGCACCGTGCAGAACAAAATTACTTCCGCCCTCTGGCAAAAACAAATAAACTGTTTATACATGATCTTTACTCATTGGTCACTGCCTTGGTGCCCTGTTCCTGTCCCACCCACAGCCAGTGATAATTTCAAGCAAACCAGATATGTTTTTCAGTGTTTCAAGGCATTAAATCAGCTGGGAGTCCAGACATCAAGTGATTAACACCTCCTTCTGAGAGGTGCTAATGGGCGCTCTGTCTCTCTCTGCCTGGCCAGTGATTATGTTAATGAAGCTAACACCTGAAAATCATTGGAAAAATCAGCTAGTATAGAGCCAGCTTAACCTTTTCACACATACATTAAATTTTTCTGACTGTCGTGAGTTTTTTATGCACTTGAAATTAAATGTAACAACGCACAACAGACAAAATTCCATCCTGATGCAACAAGCCAATCACAAGGCATTTTGTTGTCACATGATACTCTGCAGATGGCATGCCAGGAGGACAGAGTGTAGGTGAGTAAACTAGGAAACTTTTAGCATTATTTTCAATTTAAAACCTATAAAAATGGAAAAGATCTATAAGACCTTGCATTTCGCTGGTTCGTGGGGTTTTACAGCCGACGCACACGAGAGGGCTAAACATCAGTAAATGTTGAGTAAATCTTAAGCTTCATTTTCACTTCAAAACCTCCAAAAAACATGCATGACTTAAATATGCTTGTCCTACATATACAGACTTGTAATTCGTAATGACATTAGTTTTGTCATACTGTACAATGCCATCATGCCCTTTCACTGCCTTTGTAATCTATTTGGCAATACTCTGCTCAGCACACTTCAGTGTTTATTACTGTTTGTTTTGTTCACTCATGCACACTTTGATGAAAGGTTATTGTTTTAGGATTTTTTAATAGGATATATTTTTCAGCTAATGTTACTGTAGGATTGCATTGGCCTTGATAACAGTATGGAACATAATATTACAGCAATGAAGCCAGATGCTGTCTTTATTTACGGTTAGCTGCTCATCTGTTTCACCATAAATCCTATGTGATGTAAAATATCATACAGTGTTGCTTTGTCAGAGACATATCAATTCAGTGTTTTTAAAATAATGGTAAAACATTTTCAGAAACGATTTCAGTAAATTAAATATGACATTAATTAATAACAATAAAATATCATGATGGTAATTAACTAATAGTGTTATTCATTTGTAAGCTGTAAATGTCCTGAGTCTGCATGATATGAAGTATTATGTTGCTTGCTTTATCAGGAGGCATACATTGGGATAAATTGCTGTAGCCCTCCAGCAGGAAGAGCTTACCTCCTCCACCTCCTTTGGTGTTGTGTGTGCAGGAAATGAAGCAGTGGCTGATTCGTCTTCAGAATAAAAAAAATATTTCTCTGACCTCCCCATCTGTTAATTGTTTTATTTTAAAAGCAGACATCTTTTTCTGTGGCGATTGTATAAATAAAACTATAAATGAATGCAATTGGCAAAAAAATTTGTGTGTGTAAAATATGTGACGAGCGCCAAAGCAAATCTGAGGTAAAGGTGACATGCTGTGCCACTTGAAAGCTATGAAGTATTACTGATGTCAATCCTTTATTATACAAAACATCATCTTATTTACTACATTAAACATTTGTTATTATATTCTCAAACATGTCAAACATATGTTTTATATAGCTTTTAAAATGATTGTATTATTATCGAGATAAACACAATTATTGGGTGACATTTTACAATACGGGGGCATTAATATGCATTAATTAATGCTTAACTAATGCCCAGATAATATTGAGTTAATGTGTGACTCATGATTAACTAAGCCATTCATTAATGATTGCCACATCAGCAACTAATAAAGAGTCTGTCTGATTAATATATCAATTTGTATATAAATTGCTATTAATTAAATGTTTCATTGTGGATTAATTCCCTAACAACTAATTATATTAACTAATAGTGTTAATTAATGTGTTAATTACCATAATGAGCTGAAGCCATGTATTTGAACACGCAATACGGCTGCACTAATATGCATTAATGCATGCTTAACTACTGTATTATTACTGCAAATTAAAGTGTTAATTACAACAATTAAAAAAAGAGATATACATACGTATGTATATGTGATATTTTGTATATCTCTTTTTATCTCTACATCCCTCTGTTTTTTTTTCTTTAGTGAGGCAATGTTTTTGGAAACTGATGTTAAATAAACAGCTTTTATAAAGACCAATGATGGTCATTAATGATAAATTAGTTCTCAAGTCATGACTTTTAAAGCAGTACTTTTGCTGTATCAGCATTTTTTTAAATGAATCATTAACTAATGGTTTGCAAAGATATCATTTTTTATGATTTTACTTGTTGAGGCACATGACTATTAACTCATCATTAAGTAATAGTTGTAATTAACACATTAATTTGCAGTAAAAATGCAGTAATTATGCGTGTATTAATGCATATTAGTGCACCCGTATTGGGTGGAAGTTCAAACACATGGCTTCGGCTCATTGTGGTGATTAACACATTAATGAACAATATAAGTTCATATAATATGTTATTAGGGAATTAATACATGATGACACATTTAATTAATAGCAATTCATATATGACTTAATATATTAATCAGACAGACTCTTTATTAGTTGCTGATGTGGCAATCATTAATGAATGGCTTAGTTAATCATAAGTCATACATTAACTCAATATTATCTGGGCATTAGTTAAAAACAAATTAATGCCTTTTAATGCACCAGTAATGTAAAGTGTTACCAATTATTGATAGGCTGTGACTATGGCCATGTTTGTTTAAATTGCAATGCAGACTTCAGAATCCAGAGCCTGTCAACATAATATTTGTTTCATGTGAATTAAACATTATTTTTGAATGGTGATTGTTTTTTCAATTATTTTTGCTGCTGTCATATACCAATGTGTAGATATGTGCTGTAAACTTGTATTTTAATACCCCTGTGTTTATTTGAATGCCAATAAATAAATGTATTTTATCATATGTTTGAAAAGACTGTTTGAGCTGCTATTTTGGACATAAATGTCAAGCACTTAGCTAGTCTCTCTCTCCAAAGAAGTGGCAGCACGGCATCAGATTTAGTGAGTTTCTTAGTTTGTTGTTCCCATATTATACACAGTGTATGTATATGGTCAGTAAACTTGTATTCTTCTATGTTGGTTTGAATGCTCGTAACATAACATAAACACATCCTAAGACTGTTCGAATGGCTGTTTCATACATAAATGGTGAGTGCTTAACCAGTCCTCCTATACTTAACAGCAGCAGCACAACAGCTGATTTGGTGAGTTTCTCAGTTAGTTTTGACATGAACATTCCAATCACACCAGTGTGATTGTCCGCCCCAGTGATTACTCTGGAATGATCAAACCGGTGTGATCATATGTGTCAATGGGTTAAGAGAGAAAAAACAGCTATGTAAAGAAGGCACTGTCTGCAAAACCTCTCACCTTGTTCTAGTCTTTTTCTCTCTATTCCTCTGACCCTCTCCCTCTCTTTCTAGAGATAAAGAGCCAGCCAGTTCCCTTATTACTCCAGTGTTTCCCATGTGAGTTCTGATAACACTTGAACAAGGCCACTGCTAAGCCCCATGGCTCCAGCATTTTGGCTACCTGTGCATCTGATGGAAAATAATTACCTTTTACTTTATTGTCCTTTATGGATTTTTCTGGCCTTTGTTGCTCCTTACATGCTCTCTTCAGGATTCCCAATTTGTGGTTATCCTGACAGTGGACGGTAGGGTATGAATCACAGTGCAACAAGAGATATGGCTTCCTCTGAAGTATGGCCAACACTAAGCCAATCCTCCTTATTTCATGGCTGAAGTAATGGGCTTATAAATCTATTATAGTGAACTCTGTCTACAGCTAACCCAGCCTGTCTTAAATGGGTCACAGAGTAAATATTGTTAGTAGTATACTTTTAAGGAAATGTGTTGCTCTAAAATTGAGGGTTTAGCCCATGTGTCTCTTTTTCAGGTAGATATACCCAAAATACAACAACTGTAGGGTTTAAACATACCATCAGTGGCCTTGCAATATAATGTCCCTCATTTCGTGAAGCATCAATTAAAGGGGATATTGTGTCGTAACAACACATTTTGGATTAAATTTGTATTAAATGCAAGCGCAGTGTAGTTCTAGCGGGAAGACTAGCAGCTGTACATCATCGCACCATTAGCTGGGTAATTCCCAGCCAATCACATGTAAGCCATTGCTTTACAAGTCTGCTCACAATCTATCACATTGCTGTTTCAGTGTGGTAACACGGCAACCTCCACCACCCCACCATCACAACCAGTTGAGTCCCGTCATGCACGGGGGTAGGCTCCTCGCCCCTACCTCCTATCTCCGGCAGGATATGACGGTTCCGAGTACAACTTCTTCGGACTGCCAGACGGGGCCTACACCAAAGAGAGACATTACTTTTCTGTTTTATATTCATCAAATAAATGTCATCTTAAATTTCACTCAAGTCTGCAAGTCTTCCTGATAGAACAGTGAGTCATGCTATGAATCAGAAAGCTGGTAATGAGTTTTTTTATGTGGTATCATTTATGAGAGGCAGTTTGTGACATGCATTGATATGATCAACCAAAGTGGCGTAATTGAAAACACATTGTCTGATGGCATGGGACAATGGACTTTCTATCCAGCCAAAATAGCACACATGGATGTACTATGTATATGGTCTGCACTTATATAGCACCTTTTTAAGCATTAAAACTATTCAAAGTACTTTACACTGTGACTCATTCACACACTCATTCACACACCAATGGCAGCAGAGCTGCCATGCAAGGCGCTAGCCTGGCATTGGGAGCAACTTGGGGTTCAGTGTCTTGCCCAAGGACACTTCAGCATGTGGAGTCATGTGGGCCAGGATTCGAACCACCAACCTTGCGATTAGTGGCCAACCCGCTCTACCAACTGAGCCACAGCCACTATATAAGTGCTATATAAGTGCTATATAAGTGCCACTATATAAGTGCAGACCATATAGTATGTATATGTGTTAGCCTTTCAAATGGAACTACATTCCCAATAACTGGGAAGTCTTAATCAATTCTCACTCAAGAGCAGGGAATCAAAACAATAAAAGCCCACAATGAAGCACAACAGTGCCCACCCATTTCTTTTGCCGTTTGGCTCCAGAAGTATATTTTTCTCATTAATTCTCTCTCTCTCTCAAAAAAAAATCTAATTAAAATTATGGAAAAATATTAAACTATTAAGTTAAGGTTGTTGATTATGAGTGAAGAAACTACATTTTTTTAAGTTTATTGCAAAATATTAAGACATAGGGGAGACTGCAGCTACTTGTAATACTTTTTACTCTAATTAATATTTTTCATGGTAGGTTGAAGTTTTCACAATTATTGCTCAGGATAAAATATGCAGTTAAAAAAGTTACTTTTTTGAAATCTTGTTTTAATAGCTGGGCATGCTATCACACTATTAGGGTTAAGATGTCACAATGGAACCTGCCTTTTAACAAGAGGTATATGTTTCATTTGAACATCTTCAACATTTAAAAACGAAAATCATTAGGCCTTAAAGCAATTCATGGACAGGATTATGGACATAATATCAAAACATTGTTTTGGCCAACAAATATTGTAAAACATTTTTAAATAAATGTATGACATTTAAAACACATGTGACAACCTAACTTTCATAAAAATAATATAATTGTCCTAAAACCACGTTTAAACATTTTGGTAAAGATCTGCCTCCATAATATATTTGACCCTGTCCTTAATGTATTCCAGTGTGGTTTGATAATGTTTGCTTGTTTATCCAAGAGCTATAACAAAAGTATGATTAAACAATTATTTTGATTCACAGAATTATTCTATATTAAGAGTTTTGAACTAGGTGTTTGAAACCAACATACAAAACCAACACATTTGTGTCATTGGGTTACTTTTCTAGTTAAACTCTAGTTAACAATCACTTTCCTTATGGGGAAAATCAATGGGATTTTTAACTTCTCTCAAATGCTTATTTTCAATGCCCATCCATAAGAGAGCACCTTGATACTCTTTTTGAGTGTTTATTACATTATATTTGATATCTTGGTGTAAGTTGATCAGTATTCTGCTGAGCTGTAATCTTTGGAGCATTGCCATTATTATAACTCATTATGCAAAATCTCACCAAAGTAGAAGCATACCACTGAATACATTAGGTGAGGCTTGAATTGATTCAAGGGCATCTCCTCTTACTCTCTTGCCTCTTTAACTCTCAGTCATTTTTCCATTAGGGCTGACCGCATGTGGGTCAGGTTGACACCACACTCTTGCCAGGTGTTGCCCATGAAGTCCTCTGCACTCTTCATCTCTCAAAGTAGAGCCATACTGGCCTCATTCATCTCTGTGTGGCAGGAAGTTGTCCAGTCCCTTGCCAGCACTTTTCAAAAGGCTGAACTCAAGTTTACTGTGGCCCACACGGCTAGCTGTCAAGCCTTATGGGGCAGCCTGGGCTCCAAGCATGCATTTTAAACACAAACTCCCCATCCAAGGCCTGGCAGGGTGTTGCTTCTTCTGAGACCAGCACCAAGCCGAAAGCAGGGCATGAAGCAACAGCACAAGAGATTTTTTCCACACACATCCACCTTGATCCAGGTAGAAAGCACAGCTGGGTTACTTGTGGTCCTTCATTTAGTTCAGAACACAGTCTAAGAGGGCAGAAAAGTGAGTGGGGAGGAGGCAGATCGGTAATAGACAGCTGAGGGGCACAGTCAGTCTTATGGATTTTATTTTAATTCTCTTGTCTGAGCTGACCCAGAGTCAGTCAGCAATGAGAGCTGCTGAGCTAATGAAGAGGACCCCGTGTTGAGAGGCCTTCCACACGCTCTCCACCAGGGGGGCATTACCAAACTAATTGCCCCTCTATAGAGGAGGCCTGGATGTCTTTTACATGAACTCCGATCAAAGACCTTATTTGCAAAGAATATTAATAGTCAAGTTAATTGATTTCTAACTAATTGAACTGACGTTTCTTTTTTTGCTATGAATTATATTGCTAAATGAAGGCAAATACGTTTATAACAAGTACATATTGGATCTTTTGCCATATTGTGACTTTTTGACTACTTTCTCTGTCTCAGCCAATAAAAGGTCCTTACAAGGTCACTCAGCTCTATGAAGGTGCAAAAAGATGCTGAATGTCATCAACAAAATGTAATATTCCCTTTGACGCTATGTGGAAACATAACGACTGTTCTTTGAGTCTTATTAGTGCTGTGTTTTTAAAGTTGAATAGAGAGTATCTTTGAAGAGAGAGAAATGAGAGTCAAAAGGTGTTGAAGTAGTGAGCCTAGGAGTTCTGAGAATTTCTCACTAGTCAAGTCAAGCCATATTAATTTGTAAAATGCTTTTCACAGTACACATCTTTTCAAAAGCAGTTCCCCTCTGGCTAAACAGCATTAATACAATGAAAGTATTAGTTGCCTATGTGTAGTACAAGTCTTTTTTTAAGGAAGAAAACTGAGTAGATGTTGTTGTTTAAACTAAAACAATTTTGTACAAACTATACGTTTTATGATTAACTGTCTATGAATTCCATTCCAAATTGTTTGCAGAAGTGTACATAGATGCATTGTCCTTTGTTATTTGGCTGATTAAGGCTTTAGTTGATATTAATTTATCATCTTTGTATTCTATTATATGAGAGTTTAGTCTATCCTATGACCATAATGATGCTGGCGGAGGTCATTGAGGTATGCCTCGTAGTCCGGCTGGAAGCTTGCCGGTTCATTTCGGTGGAGTCCATCCTAACCCTGAGGTACAGGCAGTGGACAGTGAAGTATTCCAGGTCTTACTGTTAGAGTTGGTAGTAGTTCATCCTCTGTGAAGTCCATCATGGAAGACTGAAGTGATGCAGTGCAATGCGCTGGCCCTGAAATAGATTTCCACGATCGTTTGAGGTGGTAAGTGTTCCGCGATTGCTATCAGGTCCTTTATACATCTCTAATAATAAAAACTGAATATTTTAATCCAAATGTGTGTGTTGTGTACATTTATACTTGCTAGAGTAGGCCTCTTGTATCATTGCTTTCTTGACACCAGGATTGAAATCAAATGTGAGTTGAGTCTCCTGTGTGTGAGGAGTGGTATTTGTATTGAACACAAGCAGAGCAAACAGTTGCTGCATATGCTTCTTATGTGTTCCAAGTTCCAAATCAAATATATGAGGTTCCGTTTCAGTTAGGATGCTGCAGTAGAAGACAGCGGACTATGTAGGCAGTATGCATCAAGGTTCCATGTTAAACTATAGAATGGACTTGAATTTATTGTCAAAAACTTACACAAGTGCCTAAAAAGCAACAATTAATAAGTAATGGGGCAATGATGTGACTAATTTTTTAATTTTATTTATTACGTTTTTCAAAAATACATTAACATCTTCATACGTGGCATCACATATTTGTGACAGACACACTGATGCTGTTCTTTACTGTTTCAGCTGCAAAGAAAAATGACTGACACTCTTACTTGGCGTTTTACTAACTTCAAACAAGAATATAATGTACCCTATACTAGATAATCCATTCGGCTACCTTGGAATGACTACTTCCTTATTGCTATGTTTATCAAAGCGGTGCCTGAAGTTGTCCAAACATTTTATAAAGCACTATTTGGGTGCCAGGATTTTGAAGAAGAGTCTGAACTCTAAGTGAACAACTCGTTCCCTACAGAGAGAGAGACACCATAGATGTAGCTTCATTCATTTCTGCAATCTTATTTCATACTGGCTGTAGGGTTTTATTATTGACAAATCATTACTTGATTTACTAAAACATTAAAATATAGAGAGCCAAAATCATACAGATAAATGTTACAACTTATGAACTGTTCATATGAATGAAATAGATCGGGATATAATTTTTATTATCAATAATAATATTATTATTATTTTTTTTTTCACCATTTATGCCAAGTGATTTCTTTCTTCACTAATTCACTAAGTGGATATTATTGTATAGTCTATTATACTAGTATTATTGTATTGTATATTACTATATTATTATAGTCTAAGAAGGCTGCGATCAGTGGAAATAATTAGTAGGATAATACAAATATTTGTTTATTACATGAAGGTATATTATGTTATTGCTAACTTGAGGACTGTGTTGTAGCCCCACGCTGTGCACACATGGTCATGTGTACAATATATATATATATAATTACATGAACCCAAATTGGACACAATGTGGCAGTACATTTCTATGAACTGAACAAGTGTTTTAAGTTTTTTTTTTTTTTAAGATTTCTAACAAAAAATGTTACCACCTTTGACCTTATTCGTGAATGTCCCAATTATTAATAATCTAATTTTGTCTTATGACTTGAACTGAAATGGAACAGAATGATTCCACACCTTCTATCTTCCTTGACTTTTCTTTGAACCCTTTCATGCATACCATCACACATACGTGACGGTTAATAACTGGGCCCTGCACAGTAGCATCACACAAATGTTTTTCTGCAACAGCCAGTTACATTACAAGCTGGCAGATTCAAATCGGCATTCGAGCCAACACAGGCTACTCAGGTCAAGCATCTGCCATTTATATTCACACAAACAGCTACTAATACAGTCTTTTAAACCACAGAATAAAATAGTTTATTTTATATAAAAGTAAAGTATACTTTATTGTCCCCAAAGGGAAATTTGTTGTGGACATCACGTTGCTGAATAGACAAAATAAGAATATATTATATAATATACATACATCCAACTCATCACAAAAGTACCACGATAAAATGTTTACAGCTCTTATATGCACAGCCAATACATCAAATACAATATTCCTCTGATGCATGCTGCCATTTGTTTACATTAATAGCGGTTGTCATTCATCAAACAAACAGCTACTCAAAGAGTCTTTTCAAGCACATAATATGTCACAAAATTACCATGATGACAGTTCACAGCTTGTAAAAGCACAGCCTTCATATCTAAACGCGATCTTACCATGCACGCAGCCACGTCTGCTTATTATTAGGTGCAGATGCTGTTTTCATTCACACAAACAGCAACTTCAACAGTATTTTCAGGCATATAATATGTATGTTTTCTGAAACAGACAGCCAAACAAAAGCACCACAACAATAGTTCAAAACTCATACACTCACAGTGAAAAAATGCTGATCGAGTGTGATTATCCGATGCAAGCAACCAAATCAGTTTACATTAGTGCTTGACACACACACACACACACACACACACACACACACACACACACACACACACACACACACACACACACACACGTAGTGTTTCCATGTTTTATGGGGACTTTCCATAGACATAATGGTTTTTATACTGTACAAACTTTATATTCTATCCCCTAAACCTAACCCTACCCCTAAACCTAACCCTCACAGAAAACATTCTGCATTTTTACATTTTCAAAAAACATAATTTAGCATGATTTATAAGCTGTTTTCCTCATGGGGACCGACAAAATGTCCCCACAAGGTCAAAAATTTCGGGTTATACTATCCTTATGGGGACATTTGGTCCCCATAAAGTGATAAATTTTACATTTTAAAGTGATTTAATTACAGTCACTTTATAACTGTCTGCTACCCCAATAACTGCTATGTGCATAGAAAACTATCTCATAGTATGTTATGTTTACGTTTTTAGAAACTGTCATCTTTTTGCACTACTGAGTACTGGTCGGCGCTGCACTGTCTATTGTCCTGTTCATTGTCAGTAATTTGTTGTACTGTCCCGTACTTTGCACAAGTTTGCACATGCACTTTATATAGGTATATATAGGTAGTTTATATAGGTATTTTATTTCGTTGTGTAGTCTCATGTGGTCCTGTGTTGGTCCTTTGTTGTTTTTATGTAGCACCATGGTCCTGGAGGAACGTTGTCTCGTTTTGCTGTGTACTGTACTAACTGTATATGGTTGAAACGACAATAAAAACCACTTGACTTGACTTGAAATACACGCTCACACACACAGACAGACAGACAGAGACAGACAGACAGCCTCCTTGAGGTTTCACATATAGGTACACCCTCCTTAAACCATGGTCTTGGTCAAATAACATTAAATGATTAAAAGAGAAAACATTAACCAAAAATCTAAAATCCATAGGTTCAAAAATCTATTTAAAATATAAATTAAACCTGAAAATAAAATATTAGGATTTTACAGGTGCGATTCACTGAAAAGGGCTAAAATGTTGGCTTGTTATGCGTGAATGGCTTGCATGCACAGCACGAGTGTCGTCACACTTAATTGTGTTTATCCTCCCATTCAGCTGATGAAAACACGCTGCGTGATCATGAGGACGAATTACATCAATATGTAGATTGAAATGTAGGTGCGAAAAACGTCATAGAAATAAAATAGCCTGCTCCTCTCTCGCTGTTGCTTGCATGCTAGTGATTACCCCTCAGTGTGATTTTGAAAAATGTATGACATAATATAAGAAATATTTAAGATTACACATAATTTTGTGATAAGTAATCAATAAGCAAATTTGTGACATTAACTGTGTTAATTTTTTCTTTCATTAACCTGTTGATACGCAATTTAACTGCACTTGTGAGTGACTTCACTCTGCTTACATTTACAATATAATTTACCGTCTATAATTGTAATGAATGTTAACAAATTTGACATCTTTTCAAAGGTCTAAGTGTTCAACATTGATATCCGATCTCTGTTTCATGATTGCAATGCTCCAGAAACAGCAATTTAGATATTTGTGCCTGGAGTACAAATGAAAACATGCAATATCAAAACGGGACTTCATAACTTTTTTTTATAAAAACGCTATCGCCAGATAGTGTATTCAGTTAGACACACTTGGGTCAATTGTCCATGACAAGAGTTCATTGAAAAACATCCAATAGCACTTTTTGTCCATAAAAGTGATACATCTGAGAAATATTGATATATTCTCCATTGTTTACATGAGATCTCCCCTGAAAAGTTTACCCTTCGTCATCATTCTTCAACAAACTATGCAATCTGAGCAGCATTCATGTTGTAAAACTGTATATTATCTTATATATTAGAGTCTCATAAACAAAAGTCTATTTAAAAAAATGCGGCATAGTTTTATTTATAATAGCCAAGCAGTGCAGTCAGATTTTGTGTCGTCTTGAAAGGCGGAGCCTTAATTTTACTCTGTGCGCTTCCAGTGATTTTACAGAGAAATTTAACGCTTGCAGGAACCTCATTTTTTGTTAGATCATCTTCAAATTTGAAACATAACTTCTTTAGACTTGTGGCTTTGAGAAAATTGTATTGGTTGTCTTTGCACTTTTATTATTGTTTTTTAGATTAAAAAAACATGTTCAGCACAAAATATTTTCATTACTATAAACTTCAGCTTCTCTAACTTTAAAAAATAACAACATATATTAATTCTGAAAAAGTGTCTTCTTTCAAAAGATACTACAACTGTGTCCATACTCCAAAGGGTCCAGTAAATACAATCAGTTCAAGTATGTCATTTTCATGGTTTGTGCTCAAAAAAGGGGTATCAATGGGTTAAAGCACATTCACAAGATGCTCTGTGAAAATTCAGATGCAGGATCATTATGTCATAATCATCGGGTGGTGCTCGGCACAGCCATTGACCAAGAAAATAAAAAATGGCAAGGTGCCGACGCCTGATATAGGCAAAACAGACATCTGATATATTTGTTAATTTGTTTTTTACAGCTATAAAAATGAAATTCAAATACAGTACAGCAGACCTATTTATTCACGTTTACTATGTTATATACAGTATTTTGTTTTATATTTTTATGACAAGTAATCAAAAATGAATATAAATAAATACTTGTCTATACTCTGCCCCCCTCTATTGGATGTGCATTGTCACATCCCAATAATAACTCACTCTAGGGGACACTGCAGGGGAATTTAGACCCTACTCACGAAAAGGTTAATTTCTTCCTCATGTTTATTCTGTTGGTTCCTGTTTTTCATGTCTCTTATTTTGAAAAGTTCATGTCATGTGATGTCCTGTTTTCCCTCCATGTTTATGTGTCTTGTTTTCATTGGTTCATTGTTTGATTACCTTGTTATTAGTTCTAGTTTGTAATTGGTTTTAGGTTATTAGTCTTTTTATCTTGTTTAGTGTTCTGTTTGCTCATTGGTTTGTGTTCCCCATGTCTGTGTATTTAAGCCCTCATATTTGCCATTGTCTCTAGTAGAGTACTGATGTTAGTTGTGTAGCACTGTTCAATGTCATGCCAAGTTTAAGCCTTGCCTAATATGTTCATGTTATGCTTTATTCATGTTCATAGTTAGGGTTTTTGGTTTTCACTTTGATTATTAAACTGCACTTGGGTTCTTCATTTCGTTGTCTTCGCCATTGCCAGCTGCAATTGTTACACCCCCACTCTTCTTTAGCTCTCTGTCCACAGATGACATTCTCAAACTTGAAGTTTGTTAATATAACAAACATGATGGGCCCTATTTTATATGGAAGCCCAGGAGTGCCTTTTACAAAAGAAGGAATGAATAAATGATCAATCTATTAATTTGAAAATAAAAATTAGAATAAATAACCCAATTTATAAATAGACAAATAGACACATTTAAATGTGTTTATTTAATTAATGTTTTAAAATGTACTAAAAAACAGCACAAAACAGAACATTGATACGTTATTTTTAAATGCACCTTTTAAATTGTCTTTTAAAAAGCATTTGGCAATGTCTTTTCTTCAGCCATTTACCAATTTCTTTTCTTTATTGTTTGACTTTTCTTTTACCATTTGTTTGAGAGTAAAATCACAAATAACCAAAAACAATAAATCGAAACTGGTAAAATATACTGTCTATACCAAAACATTCATCTTTGAGGTTTGTATTCTTTCTATTGTACCAAGAGGTCAGATTTTGGTCTTCTATTGGTTTTTACATGCCATTACACAATTTCACAAGTCAGAGTTCACCAAACGTAACTTTGGTATGCAGTGAAAAATTTCGTCACATCCGCTTAGGTTTCCGCTTTTCAACATTCACATGCTTATGAATGGAATAGAATGGAGCACAAAGTCCATTGTTAAAGTGAAAAAAAGACGATGGTCATTTACAGTTCTCATCAGAATCAACTTTATTACAAAGAAATTTGCCTTGGTGACAGGAGCTTCCAGTGCACAACAATACAAAAACAGCAGCAAGACATAGATAATAATACAAAATAATAAAAGATAATTATACACGTACGTACATACAGACACACACATACATAGACACACACATACACATTCATAGTGCAATTTTAATACAAAAGATGAGGAAGGCTTCAGGCCCAGATGACGTCTCACCAGCATGTCTAACCAACTTGGTCCCTCATGTAACCCATATGTCTGTATTTCTTCACTGAAATACAAAAGGAGAAGATAGTTCTTTGAAAAAGTTAGTAAGATTGTTAGCCTCAGTCATCATTTACATTTATTGTATTAAAAAAGATGAACCTTAATGGTGTCTGTGGCTAACATTCAATGGAGGAAAGAAAGGCATTGGATATGGAACAAAATTAGAGTGTGTAAAATATGACAGAATTTTAATTTTTGTGCGAACTATCACTTTAACACCTCTGTCTTTTACTTATGCATCACCTTTCTCTTTTCCACCTTCACCTGCCTCCAAGTGTCCATACAATGCAACCTCTGTGCTTGTATCCTTAAATACCCTCTCCACTTTAATACTCTCACACAACCATGAGTCAGGATAATAAGCTGGACAAGACTGCCCCAGCTTTCAACTCCTAAACCTAAAGTAGGGAAGAAAACATGGGGGCAAAAGTGAAGCCCTGGTGCACTTCAATAGATAGAAAGCTAATCCATTGGCCTGAATATGAGTGTATCTTACCTGGGAACATCCCTCGCCCTGCTTGCCTAATCCATACTAAACACAGAGCTCACTTATGCAGACAGGACTTCTGCTGCTGACCAGACAGCCAATAGGGTACAGGCAGGATGATGGCATGCAGATTGGTTATGATTCTTTCTCCCTTGACCTCTATGTCTCTGGAATATAGTTGGCCAAAAGAAATGGCCTCTGTTTGGCAGCAGTTTGGGACATTTGCACAACTGGGAAATAGGGAAAGCGGAAGGAACAAATTTGAAGACAGAGGGCATTGAGTGAGTGCCTGGCTGGAGCTCTGGATTCTTCTGGCTGTCTATTCCTGTTGCTTGCATAGCTTAGTCCTGAATTGTAGCATAAATTGGTGGCAACAGTGCTGACACACCTCCTCAAGCAAACAAGACTAATTCAAACCAGCTTTCAGTTCATCCAGTTTTCAGAGTGAAGCCTTAATTGTTAGACTTAATGTGTGTACTTCCCCGCTACACAGCATCCAAAAGCAGTAAGTCAAATAAGTAGAATATCCAAATACATAGTATCATAAAACAGTAGTTGAACAAATATCAGAAGATGTTCAGCATCCGCTGAGTGTGCAGTTATATGTAATGTGCAACCAGTAAAAAAAATTATAAATAGCGTAAAACTCTGAGCCTGGTAAGTGCTATATTTCCTTATGGGTAATTTTTACTTTTTTAGCAACACCTGAGTAAATTATTTGTTGTTAGTATGTAGTATGACCAGGAATGTACTTAAATTCAGACTGATCACACTGTGAAAGTTCTGCTACTAAAATCATTCAAATCACTGCTCCAGTTGGGTGAAGCTGGAAGTGTTGTTTTTTCCAAATGAACAGTTTTATTGATTCATACAATTCACAACATAAAGCAAAACTTATATTCACAGAATCAATACCCAACCCCAACCTGACCCTCACAACAAACATCCCTGTGATCACACACACACACACACACACACACACACACACACACACACACACACACACACACACACACACACACACACACACACACAAATAATAATCACAAACATTGAAAACTATACTTCTCTCTCCACTGCCCCTCCACCAGATCCCGCCAAGAAGGCCAAATAGCCGCCCCATTTCCTATCAAATTAATCTAAATTCCCCAGCCTCGACTGTGTCCACCCTCTCCATCTCTGTGCACCACTCTTGAAATGAGGGCTCTCCATTCGACTTCCATCCCCTGGTTAGGACCCAATTTTTTTAAGTGTTTAGCAGAGGTGGTTAGTAACGCATTACATTTACTCCGTTACATTTACTTCAGTAATGTTTTGGGGAAAAAATTACTTTTAGAGTAGGTCTAAAAGTGGGTACTTTTAACTCTCAATCAAGTAAATTTCGAATATTATTTTTTTAACTTTTACTTCTTTACAATGTGTGGCATTACTGTCGTTACATTACTGGGTTTAATTTGAATGAATGTTTAATTTATTGAGAGATTATGGAATGGGACTTTTATGAGAGCGGAAGTTCACTGCTGCGGTCCCACTTGAGTGATGAGACTGTCACTCAAGTCCTCAGTGCTGCAGCATCAAACTCTTCAAAGTGAAGCACTTTCTTCACTCCACACAGTGAAAAAATAATAGTTTTGTCATGCAATGCCTTCATTTAACACCAAGACAAGCTGATATTTCAAGATTAAAGTCACAGCTCCATCTTCAGGCAGCACGCTGAGGTACATTTTGGCTATAATTCTAACACGGGCTTTTCTGTGTAATGAGATGGTCATTTTCTGGGTGATTCTGTAACTGGGCTATTATGACATCAGTTTTAAAGTGTACATTTTTTAATTATTGCAGCAATATATCAGTGTTTGTCCCGCATGTCATAAGCAGTATTTATGCATTTACACCGCACCCTTGCGGCGGTACTGGAAACTATCGCAGCTACTTGAGGTGGATTAACTGTATAAATCCATGTAAACATCCAAATTGAGTGTAAATCACTGCCATTTGCATGATCGACAACTGGAGCGTTCGCGTGTAATGTGCACAAGGCAATCGCTGCTTTTCCTAAATAGTGAATGGCAGTTAGTGCACTATATCTCAGCAGTAAGTGAATGAAATGAGTGAATTCGGACCTGAGTGTCGGAGCACAGGGGCTGGTGCAGAAACGTCACATATGACATTTTAAAATACTTGGGCCTAATTTGTTATTCTAATAAAATACCCAAATACTTAATGCCCTGTTTGGGCTACAGGAAGGTGCCCGGCTGAAAAGCTGTTACCAGGCCTTACACTGTCAGAGCGAATGCTTCGGATTTAGACCAATTAACTCTGTATCCTGAGAATTTAGAAAAGGAATTAATAAGTCTGTGAAAGCAAGGCATAGATCTACTAGGGTCAGAGATGAATAATAAAATATAATCTGCATAAAGCAAAAACTTATGTGCCACAACTCCCACCACCAACCCTGGAAAATCATCCTCATTTCTTATTGCGGCTGCTAATGTGTCCAGGGCAAGACAGAACTAAAGTGGGGAAAAAGGGCAACCCTGCTGGGTGCCCCTATCCTGAGTAAAATAATCTGAAATTAATCAATTTGTTTATACCGCAGCTACCGGGTGTCGTACTTAAAGTAACTTAATCCAGCCAATAAAAGTATTCCTGAACCCGTACATTTCCAAAATCTTAAAAAGATAATCCCATTCTATAAGTGATCTATAAGTGAGATGCAGCGACCGGAGTCTGATCTATTTGACAATATTTTAACATCTAGCTGAATCAGGGAAATTGGAGGTAACTCTTACACTCACTTGGATCTTTGTTTTTTTAAGAATCAGACGGATTTGGGCTTGCGTCGTGGTTGGTGGAAGCTTTCCATTCTTTAATGATTCTGTATAAACTTCTAGCAAAAGTGGAGCCAATTCTGTAGCATAAGATCTAAAAACTCAGTGGCAAAGCCATCTGGCCCTGGAGCCTTGCCTGTAGGCAAGGCCTTAATTACCTCGCTAAGCTCCTCCAAAGTTATCTCAGAATCAAGAGAATACCTCAGTCATCAGTTTAGGAGGTTCTAATGTTTCCACAACGTTTCTAATATCCTCATCAGTAGACGAAGATTTGAAACTACAGAGATCAAGATAGAATTCTTTAAAAGTATTATTAATATCATGAGGCTGAGGCTATTTCACCGCCAGCTGATTTCACTGAGGGAATGGTAAAAAAAAAAAAAGACTCTCTCTGTTTTATATATCTAGCCAAAGGTTTTCCTGCCTTGTCCCCTGACTCAAAGTATAACTGTCTTGCCCTGAATAGCCAAAACTCCACCTTCCATAACAAAATAGTATTATAATCTTTATTTCAATTGGGTCAATTCTCTGAGGCCTTCAGACAAGATTCAGTGCTTCAGCTCTGCCTCATCACTTTTAATATTCTCTTCCAACTCCACAAGTTCTCATGCTTTGGATTTTGTGGTGAATGAGGTATACTGTATGATCCTGCCCCTAAAAACTACCTCCCAAGTGCCTCCCAAGCCACGCCCACAAAGGATGCTGACTACCAGTTGAGCTCCATATAAACATTGATTTCAGCCTTTAACATTTGTTGGAATTCAGGATTTTGCAAAAGGGATACATTAAAATGCCAACTATATGATTTCCTTTTCTCCACATGTGGCAACATCTCTAAACACACCAGACTGTGATCTGAGACTAAGATGTTTCCAATTGAGCAATCAACAAAATATGAAATGAGGAAATTAGATCTAAATAAAATCTGTTCTAGAGTAAATCTTATGGACTGATGAAAAAAAAAAAAATTATATTCCCTACCAGATGCATTCAAAAGTCTCCAAATATCTGTAAGAACAAGATTTTTACACATTCTGCGAAGCGTCAGTGTTGCTGTAGGGGGCTTGCATAATATCATGAGGGGTGCCAGTGGCTTGCAACATCCCTTCAAGGTCTATATAAAAAAACCTGATCATCAACATTAGGTGCGTAAATATTAGCTAAAATAAGACTTTGCCCCTGAATTTCTGCTAAAACTACAATGACTCTTCCTAATTTATCCTTAATCTGCTTGAGACATTCGAATTGTAGATGCCTACCCATCAGCACAATGACTCCCTCGCTCTTACTCGAGCAAGCACTAAAGAAAACGTTATGGTTTTTGTTGTAACCTTGACATGTTGTGTCGAATGCAATGACACAAGGGATCTTTCTTGAGAGCCTTGCATACCTCTGAATGAGAAATTGGCAGACAGAATGTGCATGTCCTGCCCCCGGACATACGGGTATAAAGGGAAGCGTACTAGAAGCAACTGTATTAGCCGCACGTAACCCTCAAAAAATAGGTTCCCGGCACGCTAAAGAGAGGAACAGGCGCTACATGACCATCATGGGAGCAAACCCGCCAGCCACGGCCTTTTCTCCGTAGGGGAAAAGACCCTACGGAAACCATATCCTGCCCAGGACTAGGGGGAGGTGATATGTGGCCAATACACCACTTGGGTTGTCAAGCCACATGTGGGAGTGGCGCAGTGGCAGGTCCTACCTGTATTTCTTCCTGAAATGAACATATTTGGGAGGATTCTACCTTTTCTAGTATTTTTTACATAAATAGGAGATTTTAAATCAGTCTATAATTAGCCAGTTCTCCAGGATCAAGTTTTGGCTTCTTAATAAGCGGTTTGATAACTGCCATTTTAAAGTTTCTTGGGACATGTCCTAAGCATAGCGAGGAGTTAATCATATTAAGAAGAGGTTCTGAAATTACAGGAGATACCACTTTTAAGAGCTTAGTTGGTATAGGATCTGACAAACAAGTTGTGGCTTTTGATGTTTCGATAAGTTTTGTTAGCTCTTCATGACCTATGACAGAGAAGGATTGAAGTTGCATGTGAGGAAAATTATTAGACACTGTTTTCTGAGGTGCTATGACAGATGATTGCATAATTCCATTATTTCTGATTATATCAATTTTATCTGTAAATAAATTCATGAAGTAATTACTCTTGTGCTGCGACGTTATATCTGGTTCTGTTGAGGCTTTATTCCTAACCAATTTAGCCACAGTACTGAATGAACATCTAGGATTGTTGTGGTTATTTTCTATGAGTTTACTACAATATGCTGACCTGGCAGCTTTTAGTGCCTGTCTATAGCTACAGACACTATCATTCCATACACCACAAAATACTTCTAATTTAGTATTTTTCCACATGCGCTCAATTTTCCGAGCTGCTCTCTTAATTTCCTTTAATCAAAGTGGGGTGACCATATCAAGAGTGCTAGAGAAGACTGCATTTATATTTTTTGTTATTTCATAAAGTTCTTCTGGGCTTTGGGGTTTATTGAGTGTATGAGATAGATCTGGAAGATTATTAGTGAAGTTATCTTTAGTGGTTGAAAGAATAGTTCTATCTGAACATAGCTGGGTGTAGATTGAGGAACATTAGCTGATCGCAGCATACAAAAGATGAGGTAATGATCCGAGGTGTCATCGCTCTGCTGCAGAATTTTTATATTATCAACATCAACTCCATATGACAGAATTAAATCTAGCGTATGATTATGGCGATGAGTTGGTCCTATTAAATTTTTTCTGACTCCAAGAGAGTTGAGCATATCGATAAATGCTAATCCCAATGTATCATTTTCATTATCTATGTGAATGTTGAAGTCACCAACAATTAAAGCTCTATCTACAGTAACTACAAGATCTGATAAAAATTGGCAAATTCACCAAGGAAATCAGAATAAGGCCCGGTTGATCTATATACATTGTAGCAAGGACAAAAGACGACAGAGATTTATTATTTATATCTGACGGTGTCACATTAAGCATTATTAGTTCAAAAGACTTACATTTATATCCTGTACTCTGAGTAACACCAAAAACGACACTGTAAATTGTAGCAACACCTCCTCCTCGACCCTTCAGACGAGGCTCATGTTTATAACAATAACCTGGGGGAGTAGATTCATTTAAACTAATATATTCATCATGTTTAAGCCAGGTTTCAGTCAAACAAAGGGCATCCAATCTATGATCTGTAATAATTTCATTAACAATTAGTGCTTTGGTAGAAAGAGATCTAATGGAAAGGCATCTTTAAAAAGACACGTTCTGAAAAGTGTTACATCCCAGGATGTATTTTTTTGTATACATATTTTGTTGACTTACATCTATATGATTACCAATCACTCTCTTGTCTGGATTGCAGATACTCTCTAGAGGATTAGCAGATAATTACCAACCAATAAACCTCTCAGCAGTCCGAACTGTCCTCTGTAGTCTTCTGATGTCTGATTTTGTAGCTGCACCAAACCAGACAGTTATTGAAGTGCAGAGGACAGACTCAATGAATGCTGAGTAGAACTGTTTCAGCAGCACCTGTGGCAGGTTGAACTTCCTCAGCTGGTGAAAGAAGTACAACCTCTGCTGGGCCTTTTTCAATGTGTATCACCCACTTCAGGTCCTGTGAGATGGTAGTGCCCAGGAACCTGAATGACTCCACTGCTGCCACAGTGCTGTTTAGAATGGTGAGGGGGGACAATGTTGGGGTGTTCCTCCTAAAGTCCACAATCATCTCCACCGTTTTGACCGTGTTCAGCTCCAGGTTGATATGATTGCACCAGTGAGCCAACCGTTCAACCTCCTTTCTGTATGCAGACTCATCATCATCTCGGATGAGGCAGATGACAGTGGTGTCATCTGCAAACTTCAGGAGCTTGACAGAAGGATCCTTGGTGGTGCAGTCATTGGTGTAGAGGGAGAAGGGTAGTGGGGAGAGCACACATCCCTGGGGGGGAACCAGTGTTGATGGTACAGGTGCTGGAAGTGAATTTTCCCTGTCTCACAAGCTGCTGCCTGTCCATCATATATATATATTTCCTACTTGCACACAGATTATCTGTCAAACAAATATATTTATTGAATAAAAAATATAAATATCAGGTCCCTCCCTCTCTCCTTCCGTATCTCTGCGCAGCAGTGCAGCACACATCAGCACATCAGACACAAAGACAGGCAGGCAGCAGCCCATCCCAGCTCCTATCCCTGTTATGTTTTTCTTGGCTTGTGTGGAGGTGAGTGGTGATGAGTAAAATACTAAGCTACCAGTGCCTTGACTTTACAGCTAATTAGCCAAAAGCCAAATATAGTTAACTTGTATCTTGCTAACATTCATGACTCATGAGTTACTAGCTAATATAACAAGTTAGTTAATGTTTAGACAAGGCAATATATCTTGGCCATACAGGCTAATGTACTGTACTTAATGGAAACACTACAGGTGAATACAGTAAAATTTGTGTCTAATAACATCATCACAATTGCCACATTGATATGCAAATTAGGCATTAACTTATTAAATGTGCAAATTTACATACATTTGACAAAATTTTTATTTTTTTAAGAAATAATTATGGGAAGTGCCCTTTTTTCCACTTCCATGCCCCCCAAAATGTCTGTGCATGGACATATAATATTGATTATTTGAGAAAAAAGTTTTTGCTGAACTGCTGAAATCAACCTCCTGTTTGCATCAGAGTTCTGTTTGTGTTTATTTTGTGAAAATCACCATCTGACTGCTCATTATTCAGCCTATTGCAAGACTACTTGCCAAATAAACAAAGAAATGGACACGAAACATTGATTTGAGTTGAAATAATTGTATTATCTTACTAGCAGGAGAGGCAGCTCACAGTACCCAGATGAGCGGTCTGATACGTCTTAATCCCTGGATGTGTGGTTGTTACAGAGCAATATCAGACCACTGGATGGTGCCATTGACCAATCAGAGTCGAGTATTCTAGAGAGCCGTGTAATAAAAATATATAGTAACCAGTCATAAGAGATGACAGACAGGTCAGATGGTTTCATAAACACATAGGTTAGACAACATGCCAGCACTTAACATTGATGTACATGTCTGGGTTAGGTACAATGCATCCAGAAAGTATTCACAGTGCTTCACTTTTTCCACATTTTGTTACATTTACATTTACATTTATACATTTGGCAGACGCTTTTATCCAAAGCAACTTACAGTGCACTTATTACAGGGACAAACCCCCCTGGAGCAACCTGGAGTTAAGTGTCTTGCTCAAGGACACAATGGTTGTGACTGTGGGGATCGAACCAGTGACCTTCTGATTACCAGTTCAGCACTTTAGCCCACTACGCCACCACCACTCCACCACCACTTATGTAATTCTAAAATCACATGTACATAAGTATTCACAGCCTTTGCTCAATACTTTGTTGAAGCACCTTTGGCACAAATTACAGCCTCATGTCTTTTTGTGTATGAAGCTACAAGCTTAGCACACCTATTTTTGGGCAGTTTCTCCCATTTTTATTTGCAGGACCTCTCAAGCTCCTTCAGGTTGGATGGGAGCGTCGGTGCACAGCCATTTTCAGATCTTTCCAGAGATGTTCAATCAGGTTCAAGTCTAGGCTCTGGCTGGGCCACTCAAGGACATGCATAGAGTTGTCCCAGAGCCACTCCTTTCAGGGCTCTACAGTGCGAGTATTTCGCTCGCATTTGCACCTAAAAATATATATGTGCGAACCAGAAAAATTATTTACGAGCACAGTGTGCGATTAAAGATTACAAACGTAACCCCCTTTTTTTAAGCGAATTGTTTAAAAATTACAAGACCCACATTCCACAAGTGGCTTGTGCCAAACACAGTAGAGTTTTCTGTGATGACGCGATCCAGTCAGAGAGAGAAAGGTGAACAATGGAAATCGGTATAGGCTATAAGTTGCAGACATTGCATTTTATTTTAAGCTAAATAGAGACGAGGAGAAAGAGGAATCCAGTAAGGGGGATTCGCAAGGTTCAACTAAAGTCTCTTCACAAGGTTTACCTGAGACGGCTAACGTTAGGGATGCTGAGAACAACGTTAGCGAAGCTACTGTGACACCAGCTGTCACTTCAACGTCCACTGTAGCCGGTGGAGGGAAAACATATAGATTCAATGTGAATTGGCTCAAAATGTTCCCATGGCTAGAGTTCGAAAACAACGTCATGTTCTGCAAATATTGTAGAGGGCAGAAACAGGTGGGCAACTCGTCCTTCGTGTCAGGAAACCCGCATCTGAAATAGTGATGGGTCGTTTGCGAACGAGTCGGCTCGCATATCAGAATCTATTTATAAATAATAAGATATGAATAATCAAAAGATTCAAAAATAATGAAAAAACTAATAAAATAATATAGGCCTAAATGCTCAAGCGCACACATTAGTTCTGACAGTCTGCTCAGACTAAAATCCTCACCTGTTGTTCCTGTCAATCAGATACACAGTGTCAACCAATGAACCAAAGATGCATGAGGGAGGGCGGAGCCAACTTATATTGTTCAGATTGTATTTGAATTGTTACATTTATATGCACTTTGTTTATATATATATGTGAAATAGCCTCTTTCTTTTTTTACATTTATTTCAATTTGTGGGATGCTGCAGTTTTGCAAATTGTTATTTATTTTTCTCTGATATGGTGTTTTATTCTATTATCAGTACCGCCGCTACCTACATGCATACTACGCAGTTTGCGTAGGGCATAAACTCCCTTGGGGGCACCATCTTATCCTAGGATGGCACCAGAAAATCCACCGGCTGTCCTTACTCGCACGTTATACGTTATTCAAGGACCCGAAAGCAGTTGCGGAACACAGACGATCGTTCACGCTCCTATCAGGCGTAGGGCATTTTAAAATATAATGTGGATAAGGTAGAGTGTAATTTAATTTAATAATGTAATTAAAATTGTTTTAACACCAATTATGAAAAGAGCCGGAATGCCCATCGCTAATCTGAAAAGAGAGAGCGTAGCGAAACATAACATCACACGACGGCATATCCAGTGCTCTGTATGAGACAAGAGAAATCATCAAGCTCGTTATCAGCAGCCTTGAGGAGGCAAATGCTGCAGTCTGAGGAGGAGAAGAGGAGGCAGCTGAAAATAAAGATAAACATTGCATACTTCAGTGTGAAAGAAATTTGGGCCGCTTATCAGACTCCACCACAAAACGGAGTGATAGGTCAAATTGCTGACATAATGAGAGATCACTGGCTGACCTCTAATTATGCCAGACGGTCAACATACAAAAGCAGCTGGACAACTGATATCCTTTGATTCTAGTAGGCATGGGTCAATGTGTGATTTGGGCTGTATGTGCTGTTCCACAGATGTGTGTCCCTTAGTACACGCACACACACTCATACACTGAGTAAAAATATATATGTAATACATATGTATGTAATACATATTTATATGTAATACAATATGTTGTTAATAAACTCCATATTACATTTTTCACTGTGCTCCTAAATTTCTTTGTGTCCTCACATGTACTCCTTGGGAAAAAAGTTAGCGTAGAGCCATGCCTTTGTTATCTTGGCTGTGTGCTTAGGGTCGTTGTCCTGTTGGAAGATGAACCTTCACCCCAGTCTGAGGTCCAGAGCGCTCTAGAGCAGGTTTTCATCAAGGATGTCTCTGTACATTGATACATTCATCTTCCCCTTGATCCTGACTAGTCTCACAGTTCCTGCCGCTGAAAAACATCCCCACAGCATGATGCTGCCACCACCATGCTTCACTGTAAGGATGGTATTGGCCAGGTGATGAGCGGTGCCTGGTTTCCTCAATACATGACGCTTGCCATTCAGGCCAAAGAGTTCAATCTTTGTTTCATCAGACCAGATAATTTTGTTTCTCATGGTCTGAGAGTCCTTCAGGTGCCTTTTGGCAAACTCCAGGCGGGCTGTCATGTGCCTTTTACTGAGGAGTGGCTTCTGTCTGGCCCTTCTCCCCCGATCCCTCAGTTTGGCTCCAGCCATGAAGAGTCCTGGTGGTTCCAAACTTCTTCCATTTACGGATGATGGAGGCCACTATGCTCATGAGGTGATGGGACCTTCAATGCTGCAGAAACTCCTGTTTCCTCCAACATCTCAAGGATGATCAGTGGAAACAGGATGCACCTGAGCTCAATTTTGAGTGTCATGGCAAAGGGTGTGTATACTTACGTGATTTTTTTTTTCCATTTTTGTTTTTTTATAAATTTGCAAAGATTTCAAAAAAACTTATTTCACATTGTCATTATGCAGCATTTTTTTGAATTTTGAGGAAAATAATTAATTTAATAAATTTTGGAATAAGGCTGTAACAACAAAATGTGGAAAAAGTGAACCGCTGTGAATACTTTCCGGATGCTACATCTATATGTACTGTTTATTGAACTTCTGGGTCCGGTTGAACTAGCTGTGCATAAGTTACAACTAAACAACATTTCGACATACAGTATGATATTGAGATTTACACTCGTTTACATTTACGAGAAAGAAAAAAAATACTTTAATGCGGCTTTTCAGCATGAAACCTTTCTAACGGTACAGTTTTCAAAATATATATATAGGGTATTAAAATTAATAAATGACTATTTTTCCAGCCTGTTGTATTAGTATTTATTTATCACTCCTTAATTATTTTAGATACAGTTCCTATATATTGTTATTTACACAGGGCAAATATATTTCAAGTCTACTATTATTATGTATCGTATTTTAATGAGGATATATTTATTACAGCTGACATTTACGTGAGCAATCAAGGTTTGAACATCAACCATAACAAGATCAAATTGAGTTAACAGCTTTTTAACACTTCTGTATGCAAATTTGAAGGTTGTTTATTGGATCAATTCAGGTAAATGCTATATTATGCGGCTATGCATTACTTTACGGAGAGCTTACGACTTACTAGTTAGGTCTTGCCTTAAGAACAGGTGGTGCAACCAAACGAAGCATTGACTTTGTTACAAACTAACTAGTAGTTACTAAGCCCTTAGTGTGAACTTTATGTCCCAACTTAAATGAGACCTTACGCACAGCTGGTGCAACCCTACCCTGATCTCCAGCTGGGGTTGAACAGGGCCACCTGTCAAGTTCCAGAGCAGGGTGAAAAAGAGTAAGAGAGAGAGAGCAGGAAATCTGGAAGAGCACAGTGGGGAAAATAGTTTATGTCACTCCAGGAGTCCAGAGAATCTCTTCACACGGCAATGGAAAATAGAAGCGGAGGCCTTTTAAGGCCAGATGTGTGCTCTCACTCACAATATTTCTGTCTGTCAGTCCATCCGTCCAATTGTCTGCCCGTCCGTCCACCCACCTGTCCGCTTTCAACTGAAAACTCAATCATGTTTCCTGAGATGTGAAAGAGTAAGCTCTGAGAGATAAAAATGTCCCTGGTAAAATATGTGATGCTCTTCTCCTTTGATCTATCAAGTCTGTATATTAGAAATAGCTTTGAAAAAGGCTGAGTAGCCCAGTGAAGCTAAGACACACACACACACACACACACACACACACACACACACACACATGTTGTGTTTCCATGTTTTATGGGGACTTTCCATAGACATAATGGTTTTTATACTGTACAAACTTTATATTCTATCCCCTAAACCTAACCCTACCCCTAAACCTAACCATCACAGAAAACTTTCTGCATTTTTACATTTTCAAAAAACATAATTTAGTATGATTTATAAGCTGTTTTCCTCATGGGGACCGACAAAATGTCCCCACAAGGTCAAAAATTTCGGGTTTTACTATCCTTATGGGGACATTTGGTCCCCACAAAGTGATAAATACACGCTCACACACACACACACACACACACACACACACACACACACACACACACACACACACACACACACACACACATATGTTGGTCTTCCTATCATTATAAGGACTTTCCATAGACATAATGACTTTTATACTGTACAAACTATATATTCTATCTTCTATACCAAAAAAAAACTTTCTGCATTTTTACATTTTCAATAAAACATAGTTTAACATGATTTTAATGCTATTTAAATTATGGGGACACTAGAAATGTCTTCAAAAACCACATTTATAGCATAATACTCCTGTAATTACCAGTTTGCAACCTAATAAATTGTCCTCGTAAACCACACACACACACACACACACACACACTGAAGCAAATCTGGCCGTAACAGAGAGGGGCATTGTGCTGGTATCAGGGTTTTGTCGTGACCTAGGCGTGTGATAAGGGCAGTAGAGCCCGGCTGACTCAATGTGTGGGGTCAGCTGAGCTCTTCAATGGGCTCTGGCTCCAACCAACACAGCCACTCTCTTTTGCTGTATGGAGCCATTCAGCTAACCCTGCTCAACTTCCAGGCCCCTCTGCTGGGCTTCTGGCCCAGGGGATTGGCCCGGCTTCATCTGGAGATGTGTAACCAGTGATTCAGCAGGCACAGACACTAAAGCTTTTTGTGTCTGTTTGCATTCCCTTTCTCTCTTACACACACACACACACACACACACACACACACACACACACACACACACACACACACACACACACACACACACACAATAGTTATCCAGTCATATGCCCAAGACTGCAAACATTGTGACAAAGAAGAAAACCTTGTAAACCACTCTGTCCCCTGCCTCTTGTTTGATGATGGTTGCATTATGTGTTTGCACAATGTGTGTCTTTGTTGGTGAAACTCTCTTCTCATTCCTTAGAGCTCTAGAGTTCTAAATGTAGTCTAATAAAAATCCCCATTTACAGCTGAAGCCATAAGTTTACGTACACTTAGATTTAAATCATTAAAGCAAATTTTTTAACCACTCCACATATTTAGTAGCAAACTATAGTTTTGGCAAGTCATTTAGGACATCTACTTAGTGCTTGACATGTGTAATTTTTCCAACAATTGTTTACAGACAGATTGTTTCACTTTTAATTGACTACAGCTGAAGCCAGAAGTTTACATACACTTAGGTTGAAGTCATTAAAACTAATTTTTTAACCACTCCACAGATTTAATATTAGCAAACTATAGATTTGGCAAGTCATTTAGGACATCTACTTTGTGCATGACATGACTCATTTTTCCAACAGTTGCTTACAGACAGAATTTTTCCATTTAATTGACTATATCACAATTCCAGTGGGTCAGAAGTTTACATACACTAAGTTAACTGTGCCTTTACGCAGCTTGGCCATTTTCAGAAAATGATGTCAAGCCTTTAGACAATTAGCCAATTAGCTTCTGATAGGCGAAATTGAGTGAATTGGAGGTGTACTTGTATATGTATTTTAAGGCCTACCTTCAAACTCAATGCCTCTTTGCTTGACATCATGGGGAAATCAAAAGAAATCAGCCAAGACCTCAAAAAAAAATTGTGGACATCTGCAAGTCTGGTTCATCATTTGGAGCAATTTCCAAATGCCTGAAGTTACCACATTAATCTGTACAAACAATAATACGCAAGTATAAACACCATGGGACCATCTAACCATCACTCTATTATCTGTTATCACTCTATGATCATGCGTTATATGGATGGGTTTAGACCTTGCACCCTCTCTGTGTTTACATCAGCATCTCCTGCAGTATTCCATCCCTTTAGGCTCTAAAATATGACTTTGCATCCCACACTCATCTCACTGAATGTGTCACTCAATGCCTTGATTTTTTTAAAGGTTCTAATGTTTACTCAAAATGCAGACAAGACGTAGATGTGATGCAGACGTCATGTAAACCACGTGTGTCAGTGAAGCATCTAGGCAGACATCACACATCATTCACTGGTTGCAGTGGAGTGAGTTGTGTTCAATTTCGCTAACACGTATTGCAACACGGTATGCAACACGGCTCGGTGAAGTGTGTCAGCGTCTGCCCTAATTTCTTCCCTTTACTCACTCGTCTTAATGAATTTGATGTCTGAGTCTGCCATTTTTGTAAGAACGTAAATATTGTTCCTGTTATTCCCTATATTTGCTATGTGTTTTTCTTGGCCAACATGTTAATTTAACTTTTACATTTATTTTGCAAATGTATTGCATCTCACTGTTTTGTTTATCTACTGCATGGTAAGAGTAAATTGTTATATTGTCAGTATAATGCATAACTAGAATGAGAAAAGAGATGCTTAAATTTAAAAACTCTACCAAATATAACATATGAATAAATGCATAATAGCAAAATATAAATAAACGTATTTATTTGCATTACATAATATATTATTATAATAAAAATATACTTAAATTGACAGTCATTTTATATGATGCATGCAACTTTGTTTAGATTTGCATGCATTTTATCCAAAGCAACTTACAAATGAGTAAAACAATATGAGGGTATGTTTGTATCAAAACAGATAAGGTTGCTGCTTTACAAACTCCCCCCAAAAATAAGGTAAAATATTTCTGGCAGATTCTAGCATGTTCATATTTTGTTCAGGCCCTGAAGTATTTCAAAGACAAGATAAATATACAAAACGGTTCCCTTGAAGTCCAATGCTTCACCGTCTCATAAATGTCCTACATAATTGGCCTCTGACATTGGAAAAAAGTAAAAAAAATAATAATACATGTTTTTATCTTAAAACTAGGGCTGTCAATCGATAAAAAATTTTAATCAAATTAATTACATGGTGTCCCGATTAATTAATCGCGATTATTCGCATATTCAAATATTTGCTGAGAAAGCCCCTCATATAACAATAATTCAATATATAATGATGAAATAATTATACATAGTTATATATTAAAAAATTATATATATATATATAAAATACAAATAAATATTCAGATAATTAAAATGCATTACATTCTTGTAGTAGAAGAGTTCATCATTGATAAAACAATATAAAAGCGGCTTTAGAATACAATGCATTATTTATTACCATATTATTGATCATAAGTCAATCATTGGCATACAGTTCACAGCAATCCATTTCACAAGTGAATTTGTCAATCAGTTTTATTTATTTTTGAGGATTATCAGATTTATTATGAGGGTTTGTTTAAGAACCATCGATATACACCTGCGTCAGACATTTGTTTTATTTTTTAGAAACAAGCCAGTGGTATACATAGGGTGACCACCTGGCTATTGCTCTGTTGCAGGTCAGCAGACCTGATTTTGTGGGACAAGTGGGAGAGATAACCTACTATTATTGTACTAGGTGAATAATTATTGATTTTATATTAGATGTATTTTTGCAGTGATGTTAAATGTTAATGACGGCGCTGTGAACGTCACTCAGTTTGGCATAAGGTCTACGATACAAACTAATTTAACAGCTCAGACCTACTCAATGTAAATATAATGAAGTGAAAATAATAATCTAATCGTTAAGAAGCACATTTCCAAATAAGCACATCAATTCCATTATTAAAGATTAGAACGATTAAATGCGATCTTACCAGATTTAGTGCATCTTGAATTTAATTTTTTTGTCTGATCTGGCTGCTTCGTGTAGGGCCTTCTCATTCATTATGACTGTAGAACTCCTGGCAGGTGTAGGTGTTCACTTTCACCAGGAGTTCACTTTTGATGAGGTCCACAGATGCTCAGTTCCTTGTCTCTGTCCACGCAGCGGTCATCAGTGAAAACACCCTCTCCACGAACGTGTTGGTGACAGGAATGCTCAAAGCCAAAGATATCAGAGCTGTCATGTTTGGGGCACTGAACTGCTTCAGCAGAGCTGTCTGTGAAACTTCGGTGGCATACCCTGCACTCTCCTTTTTTAGGGTCACCTGTACATGGTTTTAACCATGTATATATTGTCTCCAATTCTTTATTAAACGAACAAAGACACTTTTTCTTCTCTGGATAGACCAATTTTCCTGTTGCAGTTTTTTTTTCCAGTGTTTTCCCGCTCTGGCAAGGAAAAAAGCTGTTTTCTTATTAACTTTTTTTTTATAGTGATTTTGTAATTGAAGGACGATTAAATAAAATGATGCCGAAATAATAATAAAGATAAAAAATTATACATACAAAATTAAAATGCGGGGACACTGCTTATGACTTGCAGGATGCGGGACAAAGCAAAATGCGGGGACAGTGGACCCTACAATACGACCTGCGTCAGACATGCTTGTGTCGCGTCTCGGGTGTATTGCGTCATAAAAATAAAACGTTTAGGTCTCTGTAGTGAATGACTCTTGTGCACCGGCTACCCTTAAATAGGGAGGAATACTCCCGCTTGGACCTCTATTTTCCACTGAGAACTCTGACCTTCAGAAAGCTGACAACATCTCTGCTTGGGTGTGGCAACAGGTGATCTTGTTCATTGAACTGTTGTTATTTAAGCAATATCACACTTGCAATCATGCTATATGGCCCTACAGCAGCACTGCTGTGATTACCTATGGCACTCGGCCTGCGGCCGAATCACAGCAGTGCTGATGTAGGGCCATATTGCACTCTTGCTTGTGTGATATTGCTTAAATATATATCTTTTTTATTTTATTTTAATGACTGTTCCGCCCCGTCCCGCCCCAGTTAAACCCTGATTATGATCCAGGATTCAGGGGTGCCTGCAAGATTTAATCTGAGCGTATGCACAGAAATCTGTCTAATAAACTGTCTAAATCTGTCTTACATCTAGGGGTTCGGGGGCATGCTCCCCCTGAGTTTTTTATGTGTGCAAAAAAACAACACCAAAGCATTCAATTCTGATGCGTTTTCACTCTAAAAAGCAAAACACACTACAATGAATAGAGCAGAACACAGTCTCGAAATGCGTTTTTATCAGTTGAAGAAGATCTTTTTAACTTGACCCAGCATCTAAAAATGCAGTGCTCCTGTGAGAGATCCTAAAAACACAGTGAAACATGATGCAGTTGTCAAAAGACATCCATCTAGTGAATATTTACATGGAAAATGATTGAAAACAGCGTGAGCGGACACAAAGACACATTCAGTTTGAATAGCCCTTTGCACACATGACACAGCACTAGCTGAAGTTTTTCAAAGTTACCTCTCAAAAAGACAGACTTTTGTTTCAATTGATTGTTGGTACATTTCCACTGTATTCAGTTCTGTTTGTTCTCTGTATTCGTAAATATCCCAAAACTGTTTTACTGTGTGAGAAACCGCTCCAAATGATTCAGTAAGAGAGCGGTCCAAACGAATTGTACTGAATTACAAATTGATTCAGACATTTTTGCAACCCTGTTTGGCCATTTCAATGAAAAGAATGTCAAAAGAATTATTCATTTGTAAATTGGGCATTGTTAGTTCTTTTAAACAGCCAACAGAAATACGGGACACATTTCATGTTTGGTGAAATATTCTGAGAGTAATTATTTCTCAGGTCAGTCAGAGCGCTCATGGTACACATAGTACACATGGTTTGGCCATACAGCTGCAGGCGACAATGCCAGGATTGGCCCAAAATCGAAATTAATCCAGACCCACAACAGAAAGCAGCCAAAACTCCCCCACAACTGTTCTGTGTCCCCCGTATCTCCAGACCAGACGTTAATTGGACCACACCTATACCAGAATGCTCAGATTTCAGCCATAGAACAGCCAAGCACATGTAACACACACCCCAGAACTCAACCAAATAATTGACACCACCACTTAAAACTCATGCACAACTTACCCTGAAGCCCCAGAAAGCAGCCACAATTGGTCACCAGTTATCCCAGAATTCTAAAATGTCAGCAGGACAACAGTGTTAACAATACCAACACCCAAGATTAACATAATATTTTTCATATTTTAGATGATCAAATAAGTTGCAAAAAAAGACAGAAAGCCAAGTAAAAGCAAAGAACGTAGATTTTTTTTTTAATAAGGTTAACAAAAACAGACACCTAGATGTTAGACATATATATGCCAACACAATATTAACACAATTGCAACCCTCATAAAAAAATATACAAGCACTCAGTGTGAAAATATGTAAAGAATGAACAAGCTGCAGAAAGACACAAGCAAATGCAAGCAACAAACTTAAAATGTTTTAAACGTTTGAAAACTAAGAAAACAAAACTTCTAAAAAAAATTACTTTACAAATTTAAAGTATGAAATGATACATTAATTTTACAAAAACAAGCAATAAAGGCAAAAATTATAAATACATATTTTGGAAAAAAATAAGCTAAATTAAAGAAATTGTGTTATGAATAAAACAAACTGTGGAATAGACAATATAGAAGAAATTAATCAATACATTTAAAAAGTGATAACCATTAAAAACAAAAGCAGCCTAACAAATTTACATAAAGGGATCCCTTTTCTGTGCTTCACGTGAAGTCTGGTGTTGTCAAAAGGAGCCAAATGAAATAATTTATCTTCATGGGCAAACCGATGCACTCTTCCTTCCAAACTCTTCCATTTTGCACATGAGGATATTTCAAGTAAATTTCCCTTCTGCATTTTGTTTGTCTAACATTGCCCTTATTTATTGTTCCATTCCTTCACTCACATTGCTCTTATTTAATTTGTTTACATTCTGGTCTAAGGAAAAATATTTAAAGAGACATCTCTGACTTCCATGAGTGTATCACAGAGGATATTTTTTGTAAAAGCCATTAGACAACTGTTTAAAATGCATGTTGTGCTAGCTCTGAATGACTCTTAAATTTTCCTTTGAAGTGATGGGTAAATGGTCTGCACTTATAAAATGCCTTTTTTCTCTATCACATTCAATCACTTTTTTTTCCAAAGCGCTTTACACTGCGTCTCATTCACTCATTCACATATACATTCACACACAAATGACAGCTGCCATGCATAGAGAGCAACTTGGGGTTCAGTGTTTTGCCCAAGGACACTTTGGCATGTGGAGTCATGTGAGCCGGGAATCGAACCACCAACCCTGTGATTAGTGGACTACCCACTCTACCACCTGAGCCACAGCCTCGTTTCAAAGCAGCTTTCAGAAGATCAGCTTTCAGAACATCAAAACTGTAATGTCTATGAGTCATAATTGTGTAATTAGTTAAAATACGATTGTGAATTGTGTTTAAAAATAAGTAATTAAATAAGAATTGTATTTATAACCCAGTGAGCAAGCCGAAGGCGACTGTCGCAAGGAACACAAAACTCCATAAGATGTTGGTTAATGGGAAAAAAATAACCTTTGGAGAAACCAGACTCACTGTGGGGGCCAGTTCCCCTCTGGCTAACATCATGAATATAATGCCAATATTTCTTATATAGTGCAAGTCATGGTTTAAAATTATTAAACTAAGTAAGTGTTAAGGGACAGTGTTTAAACATAGATTGTGTACGAACTGTAAGATTAATGACTAATGTCTTTGAATTCTATACTGGATTAACTGCAGAAGTTAAGCCTGAGAGATGGAGATACCACCGGTGGTAGCCCACATAGGTCTTCCACATCGGGTCCAGGGACCAGATGTGGAGGTCCCCGCAGACCCTGGGGACAGCTGTGTGCCAGCGCATCCGTGCCAAGGGGGGCCTCGTCCAGGGAGTACTTCAGCGGGCAATAGGAGGATTCACGGAAGGCAAAGAGTACTACCTAAGCTTCGTCGAATCGACTCCAAATCAGCTGAACCACCTGGGGGTGGATTCTACACTCTCCCCTGAGCGTCACTTGCTGCAAAAGCACATAACGCTGCATGGTTGAGTTCGCCTAGGATGTGAGTGGCCCAATGACTCTAAAGGAGGAGATGTGGGTGAGTTGCGACGTGAGCGTAAACCGCCTTGGATACTAATGTCGCCGTGTTGTCTGTCCGGACCAACAAATGCTTGCCCTGGATCAATGGCCAAAACCTCCGCAGAGCCAGCAATACCACCAGCAACACAAGGCAGTTGATATGCCAATGCAGTCGAGGTCCTGTCCAGGAGCCCAAGGCTGCGTACCCATTGCAAATGGTGCCCCAGCCTAAATTCGAAATGACAACACACCTGGAAACTTGTTCTAGGGGAACCCCTGCCCACAGAAATGCAAGGTCTGTCCAAGGGCTGAACGTGCGGTGACAGATCAGCGTGATGCCCCGCAATGTGTACCGTGGCACCATCCCCATCTCTGGACTCGAGTCTGAAGCCAGTGCTGAAGTGGTCTCATATGCATCAACCCGAGTGGCGTAACCACCAGTTCTAAGTTAGATTGCCATTGTTTCTTATGTGGGATAACATTGTCAAAGACATACTGTACAAACTTTAGCAGATCTAAAAAGAAGATCTCAATAACCATACATTGTATGTTTTTATTTTCAAAGTAAAGTTAATTGAAACCTATTGGTTATTTGAGGGTGTGAGGTCAATTTGGTTCTGTAGTCAGATCTTAAAAAGGAATTTATGGTCAGACTATAAAAACTCTGAACCCCAAACTATTTTAATGTAAAAAACAAACAAACAAAAAAAAAAAAAAAAAAAAACCACACATTATTAACAGTGTTTTGTTTTTCATGTTCACATGTTAGTTGCATTGAAAATATTAGGTAAGACAAATATGGAAACATGTTTGGCCCCCATTGAGTTCTCATCTGGATAATCTAGCACTGCCATATAACCCCCCAAATGTATTTATTTATTTTTAAATAAACATATGTTGCAAATAAAAGCAGTCTCAGAGTATCATTTGCCAAAAATAAATAAAAAATAAATACAACTTTTAATTTAATACTAACATAGAGATTACCTGCACTTTTATTCTTCCACTTCAAGCACTGCTTGTGAGACTGAACAGAAGCCAGAGAAAATAATAGTTTTGAGATTTTAAACTTCAGCAAATTGGATCTCAGCATTCAATATGTTTTATGTCTGTAAGTGTTGTGTCTAATAATGTATTCACATGTACACTTAAGCTTCTCTTGCCAATTAAGTTAGATATGAATTTAATCTGCCAATTTGATCATATTATTATATAACTGTGGCATGTATTTATGGCATGTATTCATATACTTGTATCAAAGATTAATACATGTAAAATGTGCCTAATTCATTCTATCTGCACGAAAAAAAAAAAAACCCTGAACATTATTACCTTTACATATTTGAATCATTTAAATAAATGATGACTAGCCAATTTCTTGCAAGTTCTTTGAGACAAAGTATAAAGTAAATCTATTTGAGTTATTTGTTTTCATGTATCGTGTACCATAATTTTATTGTAATTAATCACAATTAATCACAGAAAGCTGCAATCAATTATTAATTTTTTTTAATCAATGTACAGCCCTACTTGTAAGGCAATAGATTTTAACATTTGCATTATATAGTCAACTACATAAAGTGTCATTGAAGCACCATAAAATGATTAATAGTTGCCTCAGCATTTCCATTATTTAGCTTACATTTGCTCTATCACTATTGGATAAGTTTAAGGTTAGGGAGGGAGGTCGGTTTTGTTGATTTAAAACGTGATGGTGCAATAACCATAAAACCCTAATTTGTGTGGAAGACAATTAAACTCGCTTTTAGCCCCACATAGTGGACATTTCACCTTGGAACTTACGCAATAGGTGTAAGGAACCACATAATATCATATTGCAAAAATGTCCCCTCAGTCATGTAATTTTTATGAGATCAGTCTGTAAAATATACACTTTCATTTTACATTGAGTTACATTTTCACTTTCATTTTACATTGAGTAAAATTTTCCCATAAAACTTTCCCAGTTTAAGTTTATGTTCATGTTATTTGTCAACTACCCCAGTATGTGCTACTGTGGTAGTATAATGCAGTAAATAGAAGCACAATGCAATCTTACAGTAGCTTAAAGATTTAAAGTTGATTAAAACTTGCCCACTGCCTTTGTTTTCAGTATCGCAAAACATAGTGACTTCACATATTCTGCTCAATATCTCTGTCTATAGAACTCAGTGTAAATACTTGAACTTATCTTGAGTTGCACTGATCACATGTCCTTTCACACTGGTGCAGTATGGCGAGTGAAAACATAGACATCCAGTTCTTAACATAAAATAAAAAAAAAAACATTAATTAAACCATTGAAATAGGAGTTGTACAAAGTTATCATACTGTTGTGGCTTTCCTGTCCACTCCAGGGCAAACTCAAGCTTTTTTCAAACATGTGGTGCAGGCATAAAAAAAAACAAGGCTACGACTTAAACAAATATGCCAGAGTTTCTCTAACCTGAGCACAGGGTGGACAAACATAGCCGTTAAAGTGTAACAGTTCTTTCCCTGACCAGAAGAACACTAAGCCTCTTTCAGAAGCTGCCCACTACACCGCAAGGCTACATCATAGACCTGTAATAGACACAGGGTTAAAGGAAGGCCATTGAAAGGGACCTGTAGGTCTTTTCTATATTTATGAACATTACTTTGCAGAGTTTTTTGTGGCCTAACCACATATCCTGTAATTTAACCCTCCTTCACACACCCAGCATCACCCTTATGTAAACACTGTCACAGAGGATAGTGCTCCACTTTCCACTAAAGCCTCAGGTGACAGGTATGGTCTGCTTATGAACAAACATTAAAAGCTTTCACAGAATGGCTTTTAAGAAAGCATTATTATCTCTTATAGTTCTCGTGTCCATTTCTAACCAGTGGCGGTATGAATTAATTCATTTCAAAATAAGAGTTTTGTTGCTTTCAGTCCACGTCTATTAGCTTTGAAGCTATCTGTATACTACTCCTAAATGTTGCCAAAAATATTTTAACAAGAATAATGTACAAATGTAAAATTGACAGTCACTCTCTTACCAAAAATATCACACTTCACACATTTTGTCCAATCAAAGACTCAGGAATGAGAATGTTCCTCCCCCAATTCCACCTGCTTCTAACTAGCAATAGCAAGTAGCAAATCATGTTCATGTCTGTGATGTAAACTAAAGGTTTTAGAGTGCAACAGTATGGTTCTGGAAGAAAAGATCCCATTAATTCTTTCCATAGACTTATAGATTTTTACAATAACTTATAAAACTTTAAATACAGAGCTACCTTGATTTCAGAGGTTGTTCAACAATGGAATATGCCTCTGTTGAAGCCATCAGTTTGCATTATTTCAACTTCAATGTTTACTTCATATCTCCGCTCTGTATGTTCATACAATGCAAGTCAATAGGTGCCAACATTTTGAAGCTCCAAAAATCACATAGGTCAGCATAAAAGATTTCAGCCCTTTTTTACAAAATATTCTTCTCCCTGCTCAGTCAATCTCCACTTTAACCCTTTCATACATACTGTCACACATATGCAGGGTTGGGAGTTACATTTTTAAATGTATTCCATTACAGATAACAGAATACATGCTGTAAAATGTCACTTGTAATGTATTCTGTTAGATTATGCAAGGTCAGTAACGTAATCTAAATACTTTGGATTACTTCTTCAACAGTGGTAGACTTATTTAACTTGTTTTGACTATAAAACTCTGTCAGTACAGTAAGAAAAAATACACATGTTAAAAATACATTCTAAAACAAGACAGATAAAATGTCTCTTGTTTTAAGGAATTTTTTTTTTTTTTCAGGAAATCAATACAAAAATTATTATCAAGAATAAGATTTTTGCCCTAATATCAAAGGTCTTTCTAGAAAAAATTAATTATGATCCAATGTCAAATTTCTTGAGCATGCCTGTTAACATGTGCATGTAAAATGGCTAGAAATAGCATTTTAGCTTAGAGTAAAGCTGACAATTTACACAAGGTTTTTTCTATTTCTTGTGCTCCAAAAATACTTCAAGGTTTATTTCTATTTCTTGTGCTCTGAACATATTTCAAACTTATTTCGCTCGTATGAACGTAATACTTCATAAGAAAGTGTTTCACCGCTGTTCAAATGCACTTGTGATCCCATAATTTATATGTATAAATTTGTCCATCTGAATGTACTAAATATTGACAATAAATGCAAAGTAATCACTTCAGTATTCAAAATATTTTTGAAGGCAACTGTATTCTAAATAACAATGATTAAATTGTAACTAGTGGAATGTAGTTACTTACATTTTTTATTTTAAATACGTAATCCCGTTACATGTATTTAAATCATCCCCAACCCTGCACAAATGTGACAATTAATAACTGGGCCCCGCAGCGAAGCGTCACATATATGTGTTTCTACAACAGCCAGTTACGTTACAAGCTGCCAGATTCAAATCAGCTTTAACGCCAACACAGGTTACGCTGGTCAAGAGCCTGTTCTTTAAATTCTCTCAAACAGTTACTCATAGTCTTTGAAACCACATAATACATTTATTTTATATAAATACGTCCAACTCTTCACCAAAGTGTCACAATAATTTTTTTTACATCAAACGCGATCCTCCTCCGATGCGCGCTGCTTTTTGTTCACATTGGTAGCGGTTGTCATTTGTCAAACAAACAGTTACTCTTTTCAGTCTTTTCAAGCACATAATATGTTTATTTTATGTAACAAACATCCAGATTGTCACCAAAGTACCACGATAACAGTTCACAGCTTGCACAGCCATCTTATCTAAATGCGACCTTCCCATGCACACAGTCACGTCTACTGATTAGGTGCAGCTGTTGTTTTCATTAACACAAACAGCAACACAAACAGCAACTCAAACAGTCTTTTCAGGCATATAATGTTGTTTTCTGCCAAACTATCACAAAAGCACCACAATAAGAGTTTAAACTCATATACTCACAATAAAAACATGCTGATGGAGCGTGATTATCTGAGCAGAAAGCCAAGTCTGTTTACAATAGCGCTTGACAAACACACTGTCACGGATCCACCTGTACTTCCTGCCACACTCAACCTTCCCGCTCCCCCAAATACTAATCACTCTCACCTGCCTCCAATCACCATGCCAATCAGCTCCTTTACATAACTCTCCACTCTCCCTTCATTCTTCATCTGGTATCATCGCAGTATGCACACTCACTTACCTTCTACATACCTGACTCTTCAGATGCCATTCCAGCGTGCTCCCTCGACGACTCCAGTGATATTCAGAAATATCCTCTCCTGCGTCTCCTGCGATCTCATGTTCCGCACCATAGCAGCCTCCAGCGGATGGAAAGAGACCGCTCTGCTCACCACTTACTGTCAGGGGCTAGACCCAACGCTGCTACTGCATCTCTCTTCATTTTATGATCCCATGGGGCTTGAGCGCTTCATTCAACTTTCCATCTGAGTGAAGCCCTGCCTAGATGAAGTGTCCGCCTTGCAGTCTCCGCATGTTCCAGCACAATCAGCCTCTGTCCAACCTTCCAAACCAGGCGTGGACCCCATGCAAATGGATGTTTCTCGGCTCTCATCGGCAGAGCACCAGCACCGGTTAACCCAACAGTTGTGCCTGTACTGTTGTGGTAAGGGACATGTGTCCTATTCGTACTCCATGTCTACTGGTGAGTCATGTTACCTACTCCAAAGTTGGTTCCTCTCCTTTGTCTAGTAGTGTGACACTTACTGCTTCCAAATGTTCCCTTACAGTACTCACACTCCTCGACAGCAACTTCCTCTCAGACGCACTCTGTTTTAATAATTTACTCCATTATTGGCAAACCCATCGGCAGAGGTTTGATTCGTCATTGTGTGGGTCCCATTACACTTCAAGTCGGGTGTTTGGACCACAAAGCCATCACCCTCCTTCTTTTGGAGAACTCCACCGCTGACATTGTGTTGGAACGCCCATGGCTGGAAATGCATTCCCCCATCATTTCCTTGTCTACCAGCGATGTCCTGAAATGGGGCTCCTAGTGCTGTCCTTCCTGTTTTCCCAATCTTCCCAATCCAAGACCCAAGAAATCTCCTCGACTCTGTCTTAACTCCACCTCCATCGAGAGTCCAATAAGCTCTTCCTCTGTGGAAATCCCATCATGTTACTCCCACTTCCAGAACATATTCTGCCCACTCCGCACCTCTCAACTTTCTCCTCATCGAGGGGCGGCATTGGCTAGAGGGGGCCTAACACCCCTTCCTGGTACTAACTGATCAGAAGAACGTCGAGTACCTCCTGGAGACTCGTCATCTAAATCCTCGTCAGGCAAGATGTGCCCTCTTCTTCACACGTTTCAGTTTCACCATCTCCGATTTTCCAGGGGACAAGAACATCAAGGCAAATGCCCTTTCACATCTTTACACTCCACAGGAACGCCCCGAGAAGTGGAACAACATCCTTCCTCCTCAAGTAATTGTAAGCCCTATCCAGTGGTCCCTGGATGATAGAATCGCTGAAGCCACCGCCACTGAACCTGCTCTGCTTGGCTTTCCCACCAACAAGACCTTTGTACCCATCTCTCAACATTTATCACTCATTGACTCCATCCACTTCTCCTTGGGCACTGGGGGGGGGTAATGTCTCATACATACACACACACACACACACACACTTGTTATTATAACATTGTGGGGACTCTCCATAGAGTTCCATGCATTTTATGGATTTTATACAGATCTAACGATAATTTATATCCCCTACCCCTAAAGCTAGCCCTCACAGCAACCTTTTTACATTTTTACATTTTCAAAAAACATTGTTAAGTATATTTAATAAGCTATTTCCCTTCTGGGCCCCACATGGTAGGTGATCTCAGGTTTTACTATCCCTGTGGGGACATTTGATCCCCACAATGTAGTATAAATATGTACACACACACACACACACACACACACACATGTCTTGTGAGTCAATGAGAAGTGCATAGGCAAACTAGACTGCTGATATTATTTGTGCATTCGTTTTTTACAGCTATAAAAATTATATAAATAAAACAAAAAAGTACTGCAGGAATAACACATTTGTTCACATGTTTACTATGTTATATACAGTATTTATTTTAATGACAAGAAATCAAGAATTTAAATAATAATAATAAATATAAAAAATAAAATTCTCATCTACACTCTGCCCCCACTCTACTGGCTGTGCAGTGTCATGTGCAAAAATAACTCACTCCAGGGGGCACTGCAGAGGAATTTAGACCCTACTTATGAAAAGATTAACTACCACCTTCTTCTGAGTTTTTGGTAATTCACATTCTTCATGCATATCGCACTGGGCAGGGAGAAGAATTTCTAGCATAAAAATGACCTAAATATGGATCTTTATCTCACCCACACCTGTCAGTTTACTTCTGAAGACATTGATTTAACCACTGGAGACATATGGATTACTTTTAAGCTGCCTTTATGTGCTTTTTGGAGCTTAAAAATTTTGGCCATTCACTTGCATTGTATGGACTTACAGAGCTGAAACATTCTTCTAAAAATCTTTATTTGTGTTCTGCTGAAGAAAAAAGTCATACACATCTGGTATGGCATGATGCTGAGTAAATTATGAGAGAATTTTCATTTTTGGGTGAACTAACTCAACCTACTCTACGTATAGTGTCTTGTTGTGAAGTGTCACAGAAGTTTCATTGTCAGAGTTTAAAAGGGTCTATTTTTGATTAACAGTGACTAATTTATTACCCACATCTCTTAACCAAACATGTAAATTACTGCTGTCAGATTATTTTCTCTTTTTTACTGTATATATTGCAAAGCTTAGCTCTATTCTCCCCTCCTCTACCGTCTTCCTCCATTCTGTCAAACATTTGCAGCTTCCCGGCCAACACCAACATCCACCTTTCCTTCTAATTTCTGCCTACTAAACCCCTTCTCTCTCCCTCCCTCCTTCTATAACCGGTCTCTTTTCAGAGGATTTATGGCTTGACTATGTCGAACTCCATAGAAAAATTGTTGATTTGATTGTACATTTGTAAACATCATGGCATCTTTAAACTGTAAAGATAGTCAAAACTAATGGGCAAAAAAAACTTTCCAAGCACAGTTAAATGTCTGTAATGGAAACATGGTTCCACTTCTGCCATCAGTGCACTGATGATGACTCACATGCACAGTTTAAAGCTGCATTCACATCGTGTTGGAATTGCTAATAATTATAACGTGACTGCTCTGAGCTGTTCAGATCATCTTAGAAATGAACTGTTTCTATGGTAATGCTCTTTATGGCAAAATCCAAATTCAACTTTATTTTCTATTGCTAAATATTGAAGAACAAAGAATGCTCAACAAGTAACACTGGCTGTAATAAAATTAAATTAACAGAAATATACCTACCTAACTGTTAAAGCTGCTGCTCACCCTAATGCTGTCCCAAACCCTTATGGTTTTTCATTCCTCTATAGAAATATGAAAGAAGATACTGGGCAGAACGTTAGCCCCAGTCACCATTCAACATTATAGAGAATTTCCATTTTTGGGTGAACCACCTTATTAAGATATAATTTAAAATATAAAAGTTTAACAATTATGTGATTTATTTTTTTAGAAGTTGGAAACTCATTATTACGGTAATTCCGACATTACAAGTTCGTTGAATTTGTTATAAGATTGCATTTTATTATCATTTTACAGATACTGATGATTGTTAAGGCTGACTGCTGTTAGTCATAGCCACTGTGAACACACATTAATCAAAGTTCAGGCCTTGTGTGTGATAGCTGATGGCACACAGGGGTCTGCATCCCATCAGGCAAGGTTCAGCAAAGACCTTTCTTTGAAGGTTGTCTGTCTGGAGCAAGAAAAATCCTTGTTGTGCTGGTGGAGAGATATGAGTGCCAGGGGAGGAGGCTTGCTCAGATGATTACTGATATCTGGCAGACAGCATCTTCTCTCTTAGGTGTGAGTAACAGAGGCCTTGGTGTGCCAGAGCTGTCAGACACATGCCACTTGCACTTCTTGACTGCAGAGTCAGCAGCTCTCCCTCAACGGAGCTCACTGCTAGGGAAAAACAGACTGAATGGATCATCTGTGACAAAATAGACTGAAACAAAAAAATGTCCAGTCTCACTATATAAAGTTGTTTCTTCAACTACTGGGACTTGTATGTCCCAGGGATTCATTTGTATTTACAATTAACAGATTTCAACATTTGGAAACCTTTTATCATTCCTTCATCGCTTAGTTTAGTCACTTTTCAGATGCCTTTTATGTGTTGATTTTATTGCTTTACCCAGACTTTCAGTCTCTAAAATATGAAAATCATGAATAAAAAAGATTAAGTACATTTTGAAAAATATCTTAACAAAGTGAAATACTTGGGTGGAATAGTGAAGAGAGAGGGGTAATTGTCAGTGTGTGTGAATTTTATATATTTGTATTTTTTTTCCTCCCTTTTATTAGTTGTATTGTTTTTGTTTTCTTTTGTATGTGTTCATGTAAGACCATAGGGGTGTTTTCTTTTTTTAGGTTCGGGTTGGGAATGGGGAGGAGGAGGGGTGTTAGTGGGTGTTAAAAGTTGATTTTGTGAATTTATTTTTTGTTTTTCTGTGTTTTAATAAAAAATTTAATTTAAAAATGTTTATTTATAAGTGAAATAAACAAACCATTTCAAAATGCATTGTGAAAATTATATGTATGAATGTTTACACAAATTATGACAGTTGTAGTGTCATTTGCATCATGACCGATTTTTTACCCCCACTAATAAAGTTTTTTAAAACAAATTGTGTACTTGGTTTATAAAGAGACAAAATTGCCAGTGAAGAGCATGCTTAAAAGAATAGTTCACCCCAAAATGAAAATTATCTCATGATTTACTACATCCCAGGTGTGTATGACTTTATTTTGTCTGCAGAACAAAAATTATGATTTTTAGAAGAATATTTCAGCTATGTAGGTCCTCACAATGCAAGTGAATGGGTACCAACATTTTGAAAGTCCAAAATCCACATAAAGAGAGCATAAAAGTAATCCATATCACTCCAGTGGTTAAATGTGTTCAGACATGATATGACAGGTATAGGTGAGAGACGGATCAATATTTAAGTCTTTACCATAAAGTATCCTCCCTGCCCAGTAGGTTGCGATTAGGCACAAATAATGTACATCACCAAAAACAGGAGAAAGTGAAAATAAAGTGGAGATTGACTGAGTAAAAAAGGACATGAAAAAAAGGATATTGAACTGTTTCTCACCTACACCTATCATATCGCTTAAGAAATATGGATTTAACAACTAGAGTTGTCTGAAGTACTTCTATGTTGCCCTTATGTGGATTTTGGAGCTTAAAAAATTTGGCAACCATTCACTTGCATTGTATGGACCTACAGAGCTGAGATATTCTTCTAAAAATCTCAGTTTGTGTTCAGTAGAAGAAATAAAGTAATACACATCTGGGATGGCATGAGGGTGAGTAAATCATGAGAGAATAGTAATTTTGGGTGAATTAACCCAACCCTAACACCTAACCCTAATAGGAGGGCACATTTTTTTTAACAAAACAAGTGTCTGAACTTCCCTCAAGTGGCCGAAGCTTGAACCTAGAGTTGTGCATATGCGCACCTTTGTGTGATGTACTGCACAAAAGCAAGACATTAGCAAAAAGTATGTGAATGAAACATGTGAATGGATGGGCCTTGTAAGGCACAGCGCATCCACTTTTTGGAAACATTTGATTTACAGGTATACAGTACATTTGATAAATATACTCCTAAAACCCAACCCTAAACCTAACCCTAACTGTACTGAGACCAAAACAAAATGTTTGACCTTAATTTGCAAAAGAAGTAACCTGTTAGCTAGAGATCAAAAGTAATTCAACATTAAAGGCAAAATGCAGGCTATTATCGTGGCATAAACAGTCACCATGCCAATATCCTATGTGGTATATACGCTGGTATATATCATGTTGGTATAAATGCTGTTGAAAATTTTAAATGGGCAAATGTAATAAACTAGTGAGGGTGTGAAAAGGGTGTTTATAAACAGGGCCAAAAGTTTGTTATTCTAGCAACCTTAGTGCTAGAATAACAAACTCACCAGTTTAACAAGAGGTATGACACATACAGTTTCTACTTACTGTAATAATTACACTCATTATATCCATTTCTTGCGTTATATCATTTCTCCATTGCAGAGGCAGTAAGTGCGGCAAACGAGTGTGTACAATAAATTAGGGTTGTGGAGAAATACATTTCCTCTATGTCAATCTCCTGTGCCAGACATTTGAAGCATTCAGAGGGAAATGTGATAGGATTTGCAACAAATTCCAAACCCCATAACCTGTCAGAGAGAGGAAGCCATTGAGCGTTCATTGCAGTTCCACACATAGTCTTTATACAGTCCACATCTGTCTCAGCCGGGCACCAAAGCAAAATCAACATTTAATTAGAAATGAAGGAAACTTTGGACAAATATGAAATAATGGAAGGAGGAAGGCATGGAAAACCTCTGAGGTTTTTTTTTTCTCACTAGGAGTGAATATTGCCTATGGATACTCAACTATGTGCATAGACAAAATTAAGATTGAATGTGTGCCCATTAGGTAAAAGGATGATGCAACGACTAATTAGATAATTTAGTTATTTGATTGCAATCAGCGGGAAGCTATTTGTGTGGCTTGATAGATGATAATGGCAGGTTAGAATCACTCTACGAAGAATACAGATATTTCAGTATGACTAAACTGGTTATCTGCACCCACCATTCTAATTGTAATGTTTCAGTGCCAATATGAATGCATATATCCACCCTCCTAAAGGGCCCATGAAATCAAAATAGGAGATTAGTGGCTTTTAGTCTATGAATATTTGCTTTGTGGCCATATCCTGTATATGTTAGTGTGCTCCTAAGTGTTGACCATATTCAATATTACCTAGACATACATATTTACATTTTCTTGTCTCTTTCCTAAAAATAAAACAATAAACAAATTATGTCACGTTGCTCTACTGAGATTTTTGTCCAATCAAATGTTCTAGAAAAAGAAAATCCCTCCACCAGCAAGTACATAATCTTGTTGGTTGTGATATATAACTAATGGTGCATTCCATTCAACTGAGAAAGTTGAAACTTTCAACTTAATTATTGGAAAAGTGCATTGGAATGGCAGTCAAACTTCCAACTCCACTCCACTAAGTTTTCATTTGAAAACTCATATTGTCTCTGCGTTATGGCCTTCCATCCACACTGAGATGGCGTTATTGTTTAGCAAAAAGAGAGCTTTTCAAAAATCTCTCCCAAGTGGATACATTTGAAAATGCTGTACTCAGTTTGCTTTCATGTGTCACAGTCATGTGATCCATTCAGCTCAAAACAATCAATATGTGTTGTAGCATTGTTATGTACCTGCTATCCACTTTGATTGATTGACACACATTGTTCAAGATAAATATGACATTATTCAACCTTCACATTGCATTTCTTGGTAACACTTTATAATAATGGTCTGTCATTAATAGGTAACTATACAGAAATGAATGCAGGATGAATGAGTAGTACTACATTAACACTTTAGTTACTACTATTAACTAATATGGAAACATGATTAACTAACCAGTAAGTAATAGTGAACTGATGACAGAGGTAGTTCACTGTTAGGTAATTACTAATTACTGAATTTGATTTTTCTCATTGAGAACTATTAACTAACTATGGCTCATTTAAAATTACTACTGATTAATTACTAATCAATAACTAATATGAATGATTATGTTTTTATTGTGAACATGATCATGAAATGTGCCTTCAGAGAAACATGCACCTCACGTGTTTTCTTTGCTGGAATTAATTTATGAACATAACAGCTCTCTAAATCTTAGCTACTGTGTCTGGTAGAGTATCATAGTCAGCTTACAGATGTATGTGCCCAACATGTGTATTCCTTGGGATATCTCTTATGTTCTTTACATATTATTCTCTTAAGCAGGTTTGGTATTGCTGGAGGTCTTTTTTAAATAATTTTATAAGTAATGAGTCAAATGTTACCTCATAAACATTTATGAATTACTCATTATTTTAAAGTGAGGGTCATAATAATGCATTATTAATTGATGAATAAACACTTGAATATACACATTAGTTTTTTTTAATAAACATTTAAAAAAAAAAATGTTTTATTCATAGATACTATAGGTTAATCTTAATTAACTTAATTGATCCAATAAAAAATTAGTGAGTGTCAAGATTCTAATCCAATCAGGTTTCACCATATTCAATGCTCGTGCTGAACCTGAAAGAAGAGGGAGTGCGATTTTGCTCCACCCTCTCGTCGATCCGCCTGCACGCGGTAAACTTTAACACACATTCTGTTCTGTTCACACCGAACATAGGCAAAGGGGTTAAATGTAAAATTAATTTGATAAAAACTGTACATATTTACAGAGTGGGCTGTCTAGGGCGGAAGTACACATGAAAAACTGCCCTCATGCTGGATGCCGGTTTTCTCTCCGTTTTCTGTTGAAGTCTTGTGGAGATCAACACGTCCTTTAGACAAATAATTTTATTATTTTATTTTATGTTAAGATTACTTTTAAAAACATATAGTATCCGTGAGCACCAGCCATTAAAAGCATTATCCTGCTAAAGGTTTGTAGTTTATGAATTTATGTTCAATTATTTCAATGATTCATAAGTCAATGCCTGAAAAAATATGTTTTGAATGTCTGTGAATGTATGTTAAGTATGAGTTTGATTAAATTACATTTTTTTAGGAACAAACACTTGAGTATTCATTACTAACTGTCAAGTAACACCTTATTATTAATGGTTTATAATGTGTTTTCACTTTAGAATGATGGTCCAGATAACCTTTAACTCCCAAGGAAGGAAACAGAACAGGTCTCATTATTTAATTTATGTGTTACCATGATCCTCACTTTAAAATAATGGTCAAGATCATTAGAAATTCCTTCAAATTTATGTGGTAACACTTGACTCATTACTTTTGGGTTACCAGAATTTGTTAAAAAAAGACCTCCAGCAATATCAAACATGCAGAATTTAATAATTTTTTAATGAACACAAGAGATATCCCAAGGAATACACAGCTTGGGCACATACATCCCTATATATCTGTAAGATAAGCTGACAATGATCATGGCCGTAACCACCATAGACATTGAGGGGGTCATGAAAAAACATAATCATTCACATTTTAGACACATGTTAATGTTTTCATTAGTAATTAATTAGTAGTTATTTTAAATTAGCCATAGTTAGTTGATAGTTCTCAATGAGGAAAATCAAATTCAATAATTACTGATTACCTAACTGTGAACTACCTAGTTCACTATTACATACTGATTGGTTAATCATGTTTCCATATTAGTTAATAGTAGTTACCAAATACCCTCACATATAATGGTGTGAGAATGAGGGCACTCTAACGGTTCCCATCTAAATTCATCAGTACCCTCATTCTCACACCATTATATGTAAGGGTTTTTGGTATGCTAAATTTAGAAGGGAATTTAGGGTCTCGAAATATGTAAGCTATGAACTAAATTGAACTGTCCTTATTATAATTTATTAGGTAATGAAATGTATAATAGAATTAGTCGCGTTCGACAAGCATTATAAATTAGATAAATGACAAATAACTAGATTATTCTCCACCATTAAAATTGTAATACAATGTCTCGTTGTATCCGCTCACAATTTCTACTGTAAGGAATTAGCTTTAATATGTGAACTGTGATTAATTCACTTATTGGAGTGATATTATTCTCATGGCTTATTAAAAATAATATCACAAGTATTTAGGTATAGTATGAAGCAAACTCTTTTAGAAACAGTGATGAGATTATTTATCAAAATATACCACAGTCAATCATCTTTGAATACAGACAAACTTTATTACTATTCTAAACATAAATCTAATCTAACACATATGTACAGTATATATATATATATATATATATATATATATATATATATATATATATATAGAGACAGGTTGGTGAGTCTGTTGACAATGCATTAAGAACCATTTAACCCTATTTGAGTCTACATCGATTTGCTATTGGATTACCCAAAATATTTAACTAATACACCAGCACTTTGAGCAATATATTGGAGATGTACTTGCGTGTAGTGGTGTTTCCTTACGTTCTTTGTGTTGCTTGGTTCTTGGCTCTTGGCTCTTGTTCAAAAGTTTGTTCTGTCGATGTTTTGGACCTCTGTAAGATCAGATCTAGTTATTGTCTGTATGAATGATGTGGTTGGCTTTGAAGCGAGGCCTTCTCATGGACCATAGCGAGTGAGAGGCAGCCTCATGACTTTGAGTCCCAAGCTTCCTTGGACCTCACATGGCATGGATCTGGTTCTAACGAGATCCAGAGAAGACCACGAGGGAAGAGTCAGAGTGAAGTCTGAGCAGTCAGTGGAGCAGGAGAGACAAGCAGAGAGGGAAGATGACAAGAGAAGACAGATGAAGAGAGCGTGTTCTTCCTGTTTGGAAACATTTGAACTGAAATTAGCTGCATCCCCAAAGGTTGTCATCAGCTTTCTCTGCATACACCAGCGAACGTTTACATACTAAACATGACATTCTTTCATTAATATTGTAAGTGTAGGTAACAAAACATGAAAATCCCTGGTTACAAATCATACTGGTTAATTCCTTGGTTATACAACATGGATAAAACATAGCACACATTTTAAAGAGGTACATCAGGCTATAATCATTAATTTGTCAGTTATACAAGTTACCACAGTTCAAAGCAATTGTTAGAATTACCTCTCAAGCATAGGTATTGTATAAATCGTGGATTTAAATGCATGCTGTACATTTTAGAAGGTTAAATCGTTTAAGTACTGTGACTTTGTGTAGAATGTTCCTGGATTAAGATGAAATGTGTTAGTATTCGAGTTGTGCCAATCTGATGGTCTTTTGGAAACCTTTCAAAGAGAAGTCTGCTTTAAATCTGTGTGGAAGTTCAGAAAGTCATGCTGAGGGGCCTTTCTGAGCAATGTTGATGCCTGGGCCGTTTAATTTATGATGGTGAAGAATACCAGGATTGCAAAATTTGGGTTTTTCCTAGATTAAAATCATGTCGTTTCAATTCTTCTGCATGTATAATACTACAATAATTACCTATTAATGACGGACCATTATTATAAAGTGTTACCCATTTCTTAAAAAGCAGTGGGAAGTTTGCACGGAATTGCTGTCCGTCGGTGGAACACAAGAACAATTGTGCTTAAGACCGTACATGGAACATCTATTTTTAGGTGTGGACAAGCAACTTTTGGAAAACTTTTAAAAACGGTAGTTTGGACGGAAACACCATTTTCAAATGTGTCTGGATTATTGTGGATGTAGCCTGAGATGAAGGTGCATGACATCACACAAACATGACAGCACCTAGGAAGATGTATATTGAAATGACTTTTAAGCAAATAAAAAGCATAAATGAGTTAATGTTCCTACCTCACATGATAATAAAACTTGTCAAGAATATGTTTACAGAAACATGTGTAATATATGTTAAATGATACTCTTTTGATAATCATGAACCTGTAGAACAAATACTAGCATTGTTTATCCTCCACAATTTGGTTGTTAGGAGACGTCACTTGCAAAACTAATGGGAGCATTGCAGTTTTGTTTGCTTATAAATAGTGTTATGAGGATCAGCAATGGAAAGGCTTTATGGTCAGAAATTGGAGATATCAAGTAGGAATACAACTTTAAATGGAACTTTGAATAGAATACAGCATTAAGCCTATTGGCTATTTTAAAAAAGGTAGAACAAGACAGAAAACTGAGCTCATCAAGTGATTTCATGGGGTCTTTAAGTAAAAAAAAAGAAAAAAAAAAGAAAAAAAGCTTGCATACCTCCACATAACAGTGGCCAAACTTTTACGTGCCCAAAATAGTGGCCTACTTGAAATGCCAAAACAGCATCAGAACAGAGGTTTCTGTCCTCCTCTAGTAGTTGCAATAGAGAGAAGACTCTGTTCTATTGTTGTCTTTGAGTGTCTCTCCCAGCCTGAGATTTCTGAAAACAAAAAAAACGCACACAATATATATATATTGCCTTGGTGGCAGTTTTCAAGCATCACAGTTTTGAACAGCGTTAATTTCTTTAAAGCTATCAAATTTAAACAGCTCAAGTTGCATTGGGAAAAACAAACTTCATGAGTTCAGCAAAAAAAATCAAATCTCAGATTATCTGGGGTGAGGTCTGCTTGAAACCTATAACTGAAACTATCAACTCATGATTTTATTGAACGGGATGACTTGGAGGCTATTGATTTTGCTATTATTGTGTTTTGTAAAGTTCTGGCATGGTGGCTCAGGGGGCTCAATCTCCATCCCCTCAACTGTCCACACGCTCCCACTGGACAAGTGCAGTTGATAAAGGATGTAAAGATCAGCTCCCCCTTGGCCTTTATAGATTAACGAATATGAGCTGTCAGCACCTCTCATCTCCATTTCCAATGATTTGTCAAGTTTAATGAGCCTGCCAGGGCTGGATAACACACAATTACTTACCAGTGTGCTATCTCGCAACTATTTGATTATGGTTAAAAAGGAAAACTCTTTTGCCATTTACTCACCTTCATTCCAAATATCAGGGTGAGTAAATGGATTACAGAATCTACATTTTTTGGGTGAACTAAACTATGGAGACAGACTCCAGAGATATAAAACTTTAAAAAATAAAACGTAACCTTTTGTATGCCGTTACGCTGCATGAGAGCATCTGCTAAATCTATTAAATGTAAAATAATTAAAAATAATTCACAGCATCATAAAACACCTAAAGATTGTATCTTATCACATATCACATACTGAAGACCAATTGTGCATCTGGGCAAATGCCCTGAATTTTATAATGTTTTTTATTTATTTTTTGTCTGTAATTAATATTAGTTGGATTTAATGTGACATGTGGTATACTTAGCACAAAGTGTATCACAGTGCTGATTGATAAAGAATCAGGGGACTTAGCCAAGGCTTTGCCCTTGATCCAGTGTCATGAACGGGCCAGAACAGTCTGGACATACAGTGATCCGGTCCAGAAACAAAATCAAGACTTTCTATACCAAAACAATTTAAGATTTCCACAACCTAGTTTCATAATGTTTTTAACTACCACATATTGAGACTCATTGACTCAAAGTATACAATTTCAAAACCCTAACTGTCATTTTTTTAAAATCTGTCTTATCCTGGCTCTGGCGTGAATGTTTTTTCCATTATTAATATACTGTATATTTCCTTATGAACGTAATAAGTGGATACTCCCTAAAGCAAGTATATTTATATAAAGCACCATGGCTACACATTCCCAAAACTAGTCAATAAACGTAGCTAAGAGAGTTGGTTACTTCAGAAGTCCTTTAGAGTACTTATAATTATGATAAACTTACAAAATCTATTAGAATTTATAATAGAAACATTAATCAAATGTAAAAGTAAAAAAAAAAAAAAAGATCATTCATAAGTTATTAATAACTAACACATTATTATATTTGACATTTGTATACAGTACATGTATGTTAATCACTGTATATACTAGTTATTATTTATAAAATAGTTTAAATACTTAAAAAAGGCAAATAGGATCTATTTATTTATTTATGGTTTAATTTGGCAAAAACATTTCCCCTAATGACATTAATTTTTGTTGTTTAGTGGTAATATAGTAAATATGTATAGGTCTCACAAAACTAAGCAACCATGAGTGTTGAGAAAGCCAACCAATAAAAAACAAAAAAAAAAACTTGGTGATCTCACAAACGGGAATGACATAGACAGAGTCCTTGAACAAAATATTTTCTTTATTCTGCAGAGAACTGAATATTGTGGAGTTCCATTGAGTATATACATGAGTTCACCTCATAACAAATTGAGAGTCTACAACCAATACAAACTATTGTAACAGATACAAGAAAATTTTGGATTGTGGTGGTAATCGTAACTGAAGAATATCAATAAGTCTGATAAGCAAAAATGATATTCAAATACTGAGAGAGAGGATTTCTGACATCTCTTGTTCTCCAGATGCAATGAACAAGAGATCACACCGCCTCATGTCCATTTGTGCCATATCGTGTCTGGAGACATGAAACACTAGTTATACAAGCATATATTGACTGGAGCTGGAGCAACACATTCTTTATGTTTTCATTGGAGTACATATTGGACATAAAGGGGCCCGTGGCTTATTGCTCAAGCTGAGTCTATAATGAACACTGCTGGTTTTTAGGGAATATTTATATTTATACAGAACAAAGTCTGCATTCTGCCATGTAAATAATATGATGTGATTAAAGAAAATGTAGTAGTTTACTGTTCTTCAAAGAGAATGCATTTACTGAGTTCATACAGGCTGTGCAAAGGTACTGAACATGTTGTTTTCTATTGCTTCTGTAGCTCCTCTGTCTCAGTTTTTGTGGACGATATCATTTTGCATGAACCACTGCAACAAAGGGTGGCCAACTTATTTCAGCTGAAAAAGCTTTTTTTCATAAGCGATATAAAAATGTATATTTGACTACACCATAAACAGACAATTAACAGTTTTTGTTTCACGTCTTTTTTTTTTTTTTTTTTTACACAAAACAACAGTCAATAGTACCAAAGCATGCTGGGTTTTACGTATGCCAAAGTGGGAAGGAGAGTGAGAGCATTTTTTCATTCTTTTTTTTTTTTATTATTTCTATAAGAAATGTGCTGGATATCATGGTGGGACAACTTGTGGTAAGAACACAAAAGACTCCCAATGAGAATCACAACATATTCGAACCTGACTGCAAATAAAACTTTGCAGAACTACACAATGGGGCAAAAGCCATTGCTAGTTAACAGTCTGGAAATAACCTTAGCCAGGTCATCTAGTCATTACACCTGCTTTGTACCGACATTGACTGAAAACTCAAGCGGTTATACAGGAGTGGAAAAAGGTTGTTTTGCTTCTTGCCCGAACCCTCTGAGCTTCTGAAGCAATGCACTGTTGATTCTGTTGGCTTGTTATGTATTCCTTTCCCCCATTCCCACTTCTCTTTTTTGTTTCTCTAGAAAATGTCTCTCATACGAATACCCAATGCAATGCTTATTTCATATCCCTGACAACTTTCAAAAGGAAAAAAGAAAAACAAAATATTGCATGCTTTCTGGAGTGTAGGAACAAAGAAATCCAACAAACCCCACTGATTTCTGCCCTGCAGAGAACGGCAAATCACATATTTTTTTCAAAACAAATCACAAATTACTGTGGGGTATAGGGTTTTTCATTTGCTTTATATGGATTTCCAGAGCAGAACATAAAAACAGTGTCTCCAGCTAGGTCAAGAATCAATAAATGTAAGACAATTCTGTAAAGAAAAAGAGACAATGAAACACTTGACTTCGATGACTTTAGAGGTGTTTTAGTGAACTAACATTCAAATTCTGACAAGGTTAAACTATGATGGCACACAAAAATCTATTTATCTCTTCGAAATAAAAGTGCAAAAATGAACTATCAACAAAAATACCTCAGCTTTGGGTCAAGTCTCAAACTGTTCATTTTGAGGCTTCACAAAACTACATCTCCTTTCGGTAAACAAACTGTCATTTTATTATTATTTTTTTTGAATGGCAAAAAAATGCACTCCCTGCCAATCCACAGTGCGCTAAAGTGAATTTTAAATATGAGGACACTAAAAGTCAATATTTTCAGACAAGTGAGGGACTAGTGATGGCAACCCAAAAACTAAGACACAAAATTAAGTTTGCATGGAAGCAATGCAATTGAAATACAAGGGAAAAAGAGAATGCATATCTTCAAAACTAGGAAATAAAACAAAACAAACCAAACTCAAATCTTTGGTCTCAATGCTTGGGAAAATGCTCATTAAAAAAAAAAAATTTTAAATCTTTTTCCAAACAATTTCTCAATAAAAGTCATGTATGAGCATGGTGTGAATTGTCAAACATAAATCAAGTTACCTATTAAATCACTCTAGAACTCTTCAAATATGATGTGTGCTATATTGGTCTCCAATAAACAGTCATATTTCAGCTCTGTGAACATAAAATAAACTCCTCTCTTTAACAAAACACACAAATTTCTTTTCTTAAAGTACTCAATCCACTCATGGCATAAAAAGGAGTTTCCTGTTTTTTAATAAATGTATATATGCTTTATAAAGACATTCAATGGTGAGCAATGCAAGAGTTCAAGTAATAGACAGGGGACCCCAGCTTAAAATAATAATTATAATCTGGACATCCCAAAACATTTGGAGGATAGGATAAAGATGAAAAGCAGGACATACGATAAAGAGCACAGTAACCCAAACTTTCCACAGAAAAATGGCAAATCCATGATCATAAGACAAAGCCTGCAAAGATGCATTTATGAAGGACCACATGCACAGACAGAATAGAAAACAAATAGCTGATTTTTCTGAGGATAAAGTTCCAGTTCAAAAGTTCAGGTCCTGCCACAGTGATGGTAGAACAGACAAGAACATTGAGTTCTCTCCCTCTTACACAAAGATTTCTACTGGACAAAACACCACTGCTGTTTTTCCCCTGCCACTAACATCCAATAAAGAGACCCAAGTACACCACAGTCACACAGACAGTTGAAATAGCAAAAGCAGGAAGAGCAAGTGAAATCAATAGTAGAGGGGGGTCTTTCAATTTCAGGCCAATTCCATCAGTTGCCCTGTCTGCATGTGGTTTTCATTAAGGGCTCTAGGTTGTAAATTCACCTCAACACCTGATCTGACTCATTGCTCCATCTGCAAAGGCCCATCATCACCCACCAACTACAAGACAACTCCATGTAGACTTTTCCATCACAAATAACACAGATCAATTAATGACATTGTTTATTCAGTTTTCACAATACGCTGCTTTGCATAAAACATATGCTGTGCATTTACAGTTTTTGGATTAAAGTCTCAAAAGTGTAGGACAATTGGAGTTTTAAAGTTGCAGTGGTGGGAGATGGCAAACCATGCTGATTGATCTGTATATGTCTGTTGTTGCTCTTTTGCTAGAGGCGTCTTTCAACACAGAACCACATTTTGAAAAAGGATGGCACAAACAATTAGGAAGTAAATACTCAACAAATGGACAACTGAGTGCCAGATGAAACAAGTGCAAGAAACAAGGAGTGATATAACTGATTTTCTTGACACTACTGTGCATATATCTGTGTGAATATTATTTCATAAAGATTTTATTGTGCAACATTTAAACCAACAGGCATCCAAATGATGAAGTGTATTTTTTCTTTTCTGATACAGAACGAGGCAACCTGATAAAAACAGAAGCACTGGGCAATAAAGAGGACTTACCACCCCCAAAAAAATAACAAGGATTCAAGTGATTAGCACTTTTTGATGCCATTAATGTCACTTTTTCAACAAAAGCTGGATAGCACGGTCTTTAAGTTACGTGCTAAAGCACATCTGTTTTAACGATAAGCACTGCTCCTGTTAACTGAAGATCTCGAGATATATTCTGCAGGCCTGCCTTACAACTACACAAATCCGATTTTTCTGGAACAGACATTAAGCATATAGATTCCTTTAGTTAAAAAACATGAACTTTCAAATTTAGTGTACAGTCGTGCAGCAATCACTTGTCTGCCATTTCTACATAAGTGCGTCACGTCGACTGTGTCTGTGCATGGGATTTTGGTTCTTGAAAGAATTTAAAAAAAAGCTGACAGATCAGATTGTGTAGTTTGCAAAAAAAGTGTATTGAGAATTAACATTCCTCTCACTTGAGCCAAAAAACAAAACAAAAAGAAAACAGGATGTCCTCCCCATGCCAACTTTGGTCTCTGTACTGAACTGTAACGATCTTAACTGCTTAAAAAAAAAATATCAAGAAAAAAAAATACAAACAAAAAAACACCTTTCTCAGGTTAGTGTAAAAACAAGTTTAAGACCACAACACAGTTTCACTTGTGCCCTCCCAAACCATCCCACAATCCCTTGTTCAGCAGCAGTCAATGTAAGAACACTCTGGAAAGTGCCAGTTCTCTGTTTGCTACATAGTTTTTGCCTTTTTTTCAGAGAGAGAGAGAGAGAGAGAGAGAGAGAGAGAGAGAGAGAGAGAGAGAAACAAATATTTTCACTGCAATGTTAAGTTAGGAACGATTCAGCAATTTAGTAAGGAAAGACAATTCAAAGAAAAAACAAAAAAACATTTGAATGAAAAATGGAAAGATGTGAGAAAAGCGACAAGATAGAAAAAAAAAAAATAAGCTTAAGCTAAAATGATGCATGTAAAATGTCCCAGCTGGAGTTTAGGTAGCAGCGCGGGTCACCTGAAACGCGCCTCTTCTGCTTCCTTCTGCTTTTTTTTTTTACATTCACAAACATTTAAAACTTCCTTGTGCAAATCAAGCTGTCTTTAGAAAGAATGCCCTCCAAATTGTTCTTGTAAAAATATATAACTCCAAGGTGGCTGACGTGTGTGTTGCAGCAAGTGTTTTTTTGTTGGTATGCTTTTTTTTCCTTTCTTCAGATTGTTCAGAAAGCCTTCCCCACCTTCCCAGAGTGTAGATAGTTTAATTTGGGGGTTGGGGGGTTTGGGGCAGTCTTCATCTGTGGGGGCCTGAGGGCATCTGTGCATACACTGGGTACGCCAGCCGCACGTTAAGTGAGTCGTTGTGCTGGACCAGTGAGGTCTGGTGGTAGTGCAGGACCAGGTCTTTCAGAGAGCTGTACAAGTTGTAGGGCTCGGCAAAACCGTAGCCACGAGGCGTGCTGTAGATGACGCAGTGCTTCACCTCGCCATCCACACTACAGAAAGAAACAAGAGATATCTGATTATCAAGCTGATTTCAAAACAGAATCTGACCTCACGGACACAGCAAGGATAAAGGCAGTCTCTTTGCTCAATGACAAGCCAAGTCAATAATAATGTAGAGGTGACTGATTCAGCCTTGCAGAATGTAATCAATAAATTGATGTATTGTGCATCATGCATAATTGGAAAAGAATGCAGCCTTAATAAATGCTGAAAATCCAGATGAAAAACAAATTGTAGAGATAAGACAAGATTCAAACCTGTATTTGAACCTTAAGCATGATGGCTTATCGTGTCTGGAGAATGTACACTAACCACTAGACCACAGCACAAACATGGAAAATAGCCTGGCTGAACATTACTGTACATTTCTATGTAATAGGTAAGTGAAGGAACAATGCAGAAAATACTTTGTAGACTCGTGCGATTGCCATGTTTATTCCATTTTATTTACATTGCTTTGAACTCATGTTGTAAATTTTTTTATTTACAACGCTTGTATATTTGTATATTTTTATTTTAGGATACTCACACAACAGAGCAGGCGTAACAACCCTTCTTGCTGCTCTCTCTAATAAGAAAAGCTCCATCAGGTTTGCCGTGGAGCAAGTCCTCCGCCTGTGTTCGGTTTAGGTCCCCCACGAACCAGCTCTTCTCATCATAGTGTGGCAGATTCTCATCCTCCTCACTTACAAAGTAGGCACTAAGAGGAGCGCAAAATCAGAAGGAAATATAATAGGTACTTTGAAATTTCAGTGACAGAAATGTACACTACTATTTCCAAAAACTTACTCATCCGGGTTCTCATTTTTTATCCCCAGCCAATCATTTATGCGTTTCTGTCGAACACCTTTATGATTGAGCCAACTGCATCAAAAAGAGAAAAGCAGTATGGAGGAAAATTTAGTTTACAATGATCTTAAACAGAACAGCAATGGTGAGCAATATTAACTGTTAAGGAGGTCCTCTTACACAAGATACTGATCTCGGATCTTCCGAAGCTGGATGAGGTCTGGTTTTAAGCTGTTCATCTTCTTGTCTGTCTCCCTGTTGTCCAGAGCCTGTGTTTTCAGGTCTTGTTCAAGGCGGGTCTTGCTGTCATGAATCTCGCCCAAACGGGATTTGAGCTTCTCGTAGTTCATCATAATCCTGAGAAAGAAAAAACAATTTCATAAATCCAAAAATGTTACCTCCACTGGAGATCTCTTGATTGTGGACTGCTGTAGTTATACATACCTCTCAATCTCTTTGTCATTGCCCTCTCTGCAGAATCGCTCGATGTACTCTTTACTGTAGCGTTCCTGCGTGTGACACTGCTCTTCGAAAATTTTTATGGTCTCATTGAAGGCCTCTATTGCAGTACGTTTCATCTGAATCTCCTGCAATCAAAGCAAAGATAAATCAGTTGGTCTGATGCAACCTCAAAAGGATTGTACCTCTTAACTGACTTAATGATTAACTGGTCAACAGAGCAGAGAGCTGAATAAAGTGTTTGCATTCAAGTTAAGCTGAGCAGCATGAGGTTTTTAAAGCTGGAACTAATGGATTGGCTGTCTATCAATCATATAATGATGTTCTTAGAGGTTGTACCTGTGAGGTTTTTGTGTGCTCCTCATAGAGTCTGTCATATTCTTTACTTTTATCCTGATATTGATTGTGATATTCCTGGAGTTTCCTCCCCACTGCATCAATGTTGTCCTCTTTCACCAGCTGATCCTGAGAGAGAAAGTAAATGCATTGCTATTGATATGAACAGCTGAGAGAAGAAAAGTGCGGTGGGAAAAAGGACTGCTTGCAGAAAAACACTGTAGGTTTTGCTTACAGAGCGAAAGCCATTTTCAGAAATTCTCTTCCAAGAAACATTCATAAAAATCATAAAATCTTTTAGTGCCTCTCGGGGGCTTATTTTGGAGGAACCCCCTAAATAATGAGCACCTGTGTGTCTGAGGAAGATACCGGGAGGGCACAGAGCGAGGGAGGTGTGGAAGAAATAAATAAATGCCTGGATGGCCTTTCGACATTGTGGATGTGTGCAATTATTTAGGAGGTGGCAATAAACAAAGTCATATTTCATGCCAAAAGCATCCTGCTGTCACTGCAGTTTCACTCACAACAAGCTGCACAATTCATTCAGCAAACACACTCTTTCGAGAAAAAGCGAGGGAGGGAGAGGTGGGAGGGCAAAGACTTGGAGGAAAGGCAGGGAGGCTAGGAAAAGCAACAGAGAGTGCTCATCGCTGTAAATGTGATACCCATATCCCCAATCTCAAGCCTAGCCAATGTTTTTACCTGCTGATAACGGGAGATGGGGTACATGAGCTTAACGTCCAATTTGGTGTTGTACTGGGCCAGAGACTCATGCCTGTAGTGACTGATGAGCTCTACCACAGAGCTGAATGTGAGCGGGTCTGAGAAACCATACTTCCCATCTCGGTGGTAGATCTTTATTAGCTTATTGTTTCCGCCTTTCCTACAGGAAGAAAGGAATTATGTTACTTAAAAAACAAAAAATTCAATCTAATGGAACAACTGAATCCCAAATTGAGAGGTTTTGGGGTGAACTATCCCTTTAAGTCATCAGAAATAGTTACCTTAGCGTTAGCGTGTAATCTCCCTGCATCTTAGTTGAGGCATCCCGTACCAAGAAAGTACCATCAGGCATGTCCCTTAATTTGTCGTTCACCTCTTCCCTGCGTGGAGAGAAGGGAGAAAGAGAAGAGTGAGTGATGCAAATAGCCTACTTCTAGAATACAACTGGCAAATCTTGCTCTTGGTAATTAGCAATTAAAGTTAAAAAAGGTTTGCTGTGGCCCCTGACATCTGCAGAAAGGTCTCAATGAATCACTTCTAGCCATCATTTTCACTTTCAGATGGCTGTATGTGGGCTGGCAGAGAGCAAAAGCAAATGTACGCTGATGCCTCCAGCTCTTGACTTGAACTCAAGGCTGTCTGTTTCTTCAAAAAGAGCCTCCAGACAACCAGCGGATGAGCCAAAAGGCTTTAGAGACTTGCCTCCTTTTTTGCCCCCTCTCCATTTTAGTCTGTCTGGGAGGAATGTCACACCCCTTGACTTCCCCCTCCGCCATTACACACAGTCTGTGCCTAACAGCCAACAGCCATGTCATGCTGGAGCTCAGCTGGCCCTGGCTCTCAGGAGGGGGTTTATATAGCCTTCAGAGGAATGGGGCCAATGACAAAGAAAAGCTCCCACTTTTCTTGGGAGTCATCATCTCAAGCTTGATTCTACAAAGTTCCTAAACTTTGGGCTATGGGTAATCTAGCCCATTTTAGGCTGCAATGAATCAGCAAGTACACTGTTGGGCCAGCTGAACCATTTTATCATTTAATGTTGTGGGACCAGGGAAGCTTCCAATAATGAGAAATCAGAGCACAGGAGTGAATTTGAAAAAATATTCACAACCAATTTGACTCCCTTGTTGTGAAACATTTCAAAGTGAAACAGGGTATTCAACTACGGGGAAAAGAATGTAGTGTGGGCCTTTATTTAGGGTTTGTTTTTATCCATTGGGAATGGATTGGATAGTGAAAAGTGGACATTCCATAAGAGACCTTGAAGTCAATTGTGGAGGAATACTGCCCTCCTGAAACACCACTGCCACCCCTGTTTGAAATGTAAATGTTCTTTGATGAAAGATTACAAAGACAACATTTCTTTAGAAGGACATGTACTAATGAATCTTATACAACATGATCAGAAATATGTCTTAAGCAAATGGGGTCTATTTTGACAAAGTTGGCTTTTAGCACAAGCCCAGGATAAAAAAAAAGACCAAAGCAGGCTTCAAATGATAAACATGATTATTAATTTCTAGCATGTACTTAACTGAAACTGCAAAACCAGATCAAGTCTGATCTCGATTATGTAAAATCACTTAATGGACTAACACAGTAAAGACCATCTGACCATACTCCAGTTGAGCTCATTTCTCACATTGCAGATTTAAACATTTTATACAAACTGCTGATGTAGTTAGGTAACCATGGTATATCAAGTAACAGATATATTAAAAAGAGCCTAATTTCACAGACTATTATAGGCTAGTTTACATTTGAATGGTCCGTAAACGGTTTGCTTGGAGTGCTACTTTATTTGAAGCCTAGAGTGACTAGCCACTTTCTGCTTCTTAAACTAGTCAAACACTCAGGAAAGATTCAAAGTCATGCTAAAAGCAGCTCAGATCTATCTGGGAAGGGGCTGTAAGAGTTAAAAGGATAGTGGGGCTTCAGAGTGGTGTAATCTTGAGAGCACCTCTGCAGAATTTCTACATGGCCAACTTCAAACAGGTCTAAAGCTGGTGCTAAGCAGCAGACTAATCTGCTAAAACCTGGGTGTTTTATGTTTAAGTTCCCTGTTGGAAATGAGCCAGACTGCTTGGCATTTTGGAGATTTGGGCTCTTCTATGCTTCTCCTTAAATAATGGCAACTAAACCCTCTTTTTCTATATTCTAAACTCTCTCTGGATGTATCTTCCCCATTTCATGGCCTTTCTGCTTTTGTACAGCTTCTAACAAGAGTATGTGCCTCCAGGACAATTGAGCCAAAAGATAGGGAGATGATCAAAATAAGTTTCATTGGCTAATGTAAAGAAAAGTTGGACTCTGGAAGAGTAGAGCACAGAGACTTTCTCAGAGATCTGGTGGCAGACTGCAGACCGCTAAATGAGCAACATGACACTGCAGAGCTGCATTTGAGACTATACCTTAGGCTACAAAAGGCAAAAGGGAGCCATCAGGGGAGGGGGATGCTAGGGCAGGAGAATGCAGGAAACTTCTGACTAAAGAGCAAGTAACATCGTGAAAACCCGGATAGGTGCTTGCAGCCTTAATGAATGCAGTGACCAACAATCACCTGACCACCATGGTGACTGTGCATCTCACACATTGCCATACGTGTCTGCTACACATGATGAAGACGGAGTCTCATAAAATGAGCCAACGTTGAAAGGAAAGATTTTCAAAACAGAACAGGCAGAAATCCAACAAATCGAGAAATGAAGTCTGTTGAGTGTCAAGTGAGTCTTACCTTGATATGTCTCCCCAGTACCATTCTGCTTCTTGCAATGAGCAGCTTGCGGCTTCTTTCACACTATTACCGTTTACTGGTGTCATGGGTTTTGCTGGTTTGGGAGGAAGTGCTGCAAAAGAAAACAAAAAAAGAGAAGACATTCATCACTTAGAAGAAAATTTACCAAATGTGGGATCTAATGGGCAATCCTCAAGATATGAAGTAGTTAAAAAAATTGCTGACTTTGGAAAAGTTGGAACCTCTCTAAAACCAGTCTTAGACATAAAAATGTATGCTTGTTATGGTGTGGCCTTGCAAGATGATGGCCTTGTTGCCAAAACAATCCAAAAATTGAGCCAAAATTGAAAAAAAGAATTCAGTAACCTCAGTCTCACTCTTTACTTTAAACACAAGTTGTATTGGAATTGGTCTTTGAGCGCTGGCGAGTGCTGATATCCAAATAGGAGAAACTGAATGCAGGTTACTACCCAGCTTTAGCTACTAATCTTTAGCCCAAAAACAAATAACTTTATTTCAGTTTCCCCATAGAATTCCTTTCCATGCATGCCACCGAGTTCTGACCCCTTAAAGTCATCTGTCACTATATATGTTTGTTTTGGAAAATGTGACAATAAATTCCACTGAAAATGCAAATGGATTGGGTTTCATGGAAAATGCAACAACGACATATTCCTGTCTGCCCGTACAAACTGTAAACAGCAGGCAAATGTCTTCAACCAGTGTTGCTTTTCTGCTATTTGTTGAATTTGCAATGAATAGGCTCGTAATTAATTTCCGTTGAGTGTGGTGCTTCCTTTGTTGAGAGCAATAGCATACAAAAGCTGCCACAACAACACGCAAGAAAGCAAACACTGATATTTCTCTTGCTGTCCTCCAGATCAGGGGGTCGCTAGAATGTGCTGCTCAGCCACACACTAGCCTAAATCATGACACCCGCAATCAAAGAAATATTGATGTGTGCGAATGTGCCATGTTATGTCTTAACAGCATGCATTCTTCCAGGATTATTTTATGGTCTAATTTCCTGATATGAAGATTTCAACCCCCTCTGAGCCAAAAACAGCATCCAGGTAAATGAGAAAGGCTGAGAACTAAGGTTAATGCAAATGTTGTCAAATGCAGTCTGAAGCAACTTTTAGCAAGACTACAAAGGATTTCCTTGACTGAAGCTGGTCTAGACAACTTTGGTTATGATGTGCTTGCATTAAGTGTATTTGTGTGTGAGTGGGGCTGGTGTATTGGCTTCGGCGAACCTGCAAGAATTCAGCTAGGTGCAGTTGGCAAAGATTGCTAGCTTTGAAATGGAGAAAAAATTTGAAGTCTGTAACTTCGTCTGAAATCACAGAGGCACAGTGTTCAAGCCTTGCACTTACCGCCAAGCCAAACTAACCTCCCTCTGACCTACTCGAAAGCTCGCAACAGCCTCCTCAAAACACAGCACCACACTCCCCTGTCTCAATGCATTTGTGTTATTCTTGCACAGATAACCACTGCAATAGGATTTTACGTGAAATGATACTCCAGGCTTTCTTATAAAGGCACTTGTTTTAGGTGGGAGTACCTTTAAATGCTAGTGAGCAGCTACAGTCTTGTAACTTCCTTTTTTCTGATACTTTTTTGTTTCATATCAAAGTTAATAATGATGCGATTCACCTCGGAGATGGTTTGCTTTATCCATGGTTTAGAACACATTTATGATTCATGGTTTAGAACACATTATCTAAAATCCCTATGGAAAAATTCATGGGAAAAATCCTTCCAGAACCAAAACAGCTGAAAAGATTGGCAGGCACTGTTGCACTCTATTGTTTAAGAGCACATGGCACAGGCAGAGCTTCTGGATATTGCCAAAGATTGTTCCATAAGTAGTTAAAAAAAGACTGCATTATTAGAACAGTGAAGTTTCAGTAGATACAGTCACCCAACTGTCCTTGGCAAAGCTAAGAAAAGGCTGTGTGAGAGCGGGTGGATATCTATGCAAGGACAGGAGAGGGGGAGTGGTCTACTACTCTCTTGCATTAAAAGGAAAGAGGGGGAGGGTGCAGAGCGAGAGAGCATACAGTTATCGTAAAAGTCTGTTCTAGAATCCACTGGGCACTTCTAGCTGAAGAAACCGATATGGTATGTGAATGAGAATAGGCAAGACTGTTTCTGGCACATTCTGAAATGACCCACTGCTCCGTTAACAGTGCTTGAATAAAAAAAAAATCAAATAAAGAGAGACCTCCTTAAAAGTTGCCAGATTCTATTGAGATTTTCATTACTTATCTCATTACTGTTCAACATTGAAGTCTAGATATAAATATTGATTCAAAAAAATTTATTTCCGATTAATCACGGATCTTCATTTGAATGATCCTGATATTGATTCTTAAAATCCCAAGATCAACCTTTAAAGTTTACTTCAGTTTTGGCTGTTTATTATTATATCTGTTAAGTATACTGTAACTGAACAGTTCAAATTAAAAATGTTTTTACATTCCAAGTTAGAAAATTCTCAGAATAATTCACAGCTGAGAATTTCTTATATATGCAAGCTGAATAGACATAATGAAATACATCAAAATGAATCAGAATCTAAATTGAATCAAATCCAGCCTTATAAAATACATTGCAAACATTTGTCGAGTGCAGGTCTTTATAGCCCATCTGTTTTTAAGCAAGTGGGCAGAGGGGTGTGTGAATGGCTTTCATTGATAGCAATATTAATTAAAAGCAGTGGCGGTTTTGGAGTGAGAAAGCATGTGTCTAGTATGAGTTAGAGTAGACCTGGGCACAGGGACAACTCCTCCCTCCATTGGTCCATAGGCAACACCTTAGTCTGGTGGGGTGAGCTGCTTCAACCAGTCAAAGTGGAGCTAGGTTAACGGACACATCCCCACCCAAACTCTGGTCTTGCAGGTGTGTGTGTGTGCACACAGACACACACATACAAACACTCTTCCTATATTTCAGTTGGCCTGAGAGGAGATTGGCTAAATGCCTGGATAGGAAAATATTATTTTTTGATAGAGATAAATGTGAAAGAAAATATGACTTTGTGCACTTTCCTGTAGTCACAAACTTTGGTGGGAACAAAAGCCATCTGGTGGGTAGGTGGTCATTTGTGCAGCAGAGCAGCTTCTGAAGACACATTTGAAAATGTACACACTTCTGCTCCCTCTACACCAACTCAATATCTACAATATTATTATTACATTTGCGAATACCCACGTTGCTCACCTTCTCTTCTCACTTATTTAGAGACAAAATAAAACAAGGAATGTTTGAGATTCAATAGCTTACTACACACACAGGACTAACTTGTACACAGGACTAACACAAAAAAATAAAAAAAAACTTGCACACAGGATTGATATATTTCATGCCATCACAAAGCCTCTTTCAAAGCTACAGCAGCAGCCAACCAGCAGAAAGGGAAATGACCCCCCTCTTTTTCCTCCTCTCTCTACAGCAGCCAAAAGGCAGGTGCAGCAGCCCATCTGAAACCTCAAATTCCTGCCCACCAATGTTCCATCGTCAGCTCTTTCTGCAAGTGTGTGACCACCTCTGTTCTCCACACACATACCCGTATACGGTGTTTCCTGCACCGCTGTTCAACAGCAGCACTCCACCACTACTGAATCTCCAGAGTAACTGTAAAAGAAAATATTTCACCGGTGTTGTGAGCTTCAGTCTAAATTTAATGTGGTGAGATAAGACCGTGTACTGTGAAATAATGACAAAACTAATGTCATCCGATTCACAAACAAATGACTCTTATGAGCCAGTTCTTTAAATGAATCGCTCAAAACAACCAGTTTGAATCAGTCTGAATAATCCATCTCTGAATGATCTCACAGAATCTGTCAGAGCAGTTACTGAATCGACTTCCTTACTGGATGTCTTTAATTTCAGCCATGTCTGACTCAAAATAAAGCAAGAACAGTTTTGTGAACTTCATAACAATCGTGAAATGTAAATTGGCCATTACACTGGTTGTTCATATGACAATGTGTACACATAATTAATGAGATCAAAAATAATGTTATATAAGCTATATAAGATTGTTATTAATATTCTGAACAAAAAAAGTTAACTTAAAAAAAAGCATAATAATAAAAAAAAACATTACATTACATTATTTATAAGTAATATTTAAACACACGCACGCACACACGTCAGATATTGCAGCGGAGGACACAATGGAAAGCCCACATAACAGAGCCATGCCATTATTTCTGAAGTCACCGTTCACCAAATCCTAACAAATTACAATCATGACTTATGTCATAAATGTCATACAAAAGGTAATATAAATTACAGAAGCATTAGTAATTTCTTTTGAATTATCAATCCTGCAGAAAACTAGCCCATAATAGCCTTAATACTGAATAGAAAAGTAAAAAAAGAGAGAGAGAGAGAGAGAGAGAGAGAGAGAGAGAGAGAGAGAGAGAGAGAGAGAGAGAGAGAGAAAAGAGGATTAATAGGTAAATAATTTTACTTTCTAATGCACAAACATTGATTTTCAAGGCAAGTGAAAGAGAAAGTGATTAAGGTAAAGGACAGGGAGGGTGAGAAAGAAAGGCAATACTGCATAGCAGTCCATTTACAGCTGCACTGCCCTGAACAAAGAAAACTCTACTTCCATAGGAGAAGTCTAGGTTGATAGAAAACAATTAATGGCAAAGTGCTACTCAAAATAACTCTTGTGGTCTTCGTTTGTTGTCTTACCACACAATAACATCACTTTAAAACTTCTGGTTCCACAGGTAATATTTTAGGGAGCAACCATACTTTGACAAAAACACACACAAACAAATGAACTGACACAGCCACACACACACATACATACAGCTTGGTTTAGAGTTTGTATGGAACTGACACAGCCACACACACACACATACATACAGCTTGGTTTAGAGTTTGTATGGACAAATTAGTGGGTACATTAGCATGAGAAAGGGCATGTGGCAGAGAGTGATGACAGTGCCATTGAGGGGTGTAGCAAACGTGGGCTGCCACGTCCCATTCCAGGGCAAATGAATTAAAAGTGTCGCCAAGCTCATACAAGGTTTAAATGGACCTTCAGGGGGACACACAATCGCATGTGAACGCAAATGGGCTTAGCTCTGCTCTGTGCACGTATTGCAAAGACACAGTCACTATCCACTTCTAATGAATGACAGATTAAAATTCTACTAACAGGCTTTTCAACACTCTAGTCAATTTTTAATAGAGTAAAATATATACATATATAAAAGAAAAGAAAACCCCCCAAAAAAGCACAATTTTTAGTTTAATTTATGTTGAGCACAATGCATGCTTCCAACAATACAGGAACCATGACACTCAGCACACAATTGGACAAGCACTAATTGTCATTGTACTTCAATGACAGCCTGTTCAGAACGTTACAATAGCCGTAAGTCAGAAAAGACGAAAGCAAATAGAGTGACAGCAGAAAAGTAGAAGAAAAGAAATGAGTCTCTCCCTTACCGTCCTCCTCTGGTTCCTTTTTCAGCTGCATGTGTACAGCCTTGCACTCAGCTGTCCGTGAAGCCCTCTTATTCTCTCTCTCCCTCTCCCACTCGCTCTCGCTTTCTCTCAACCCTCCCTTGCTCGCTCTGCCTTTCAGACTAAAGCCAGAGGGAAAATCCCTGCTCCTAAATTCAGATGCTGCTGGCTTAACATACACTCTCAATGGAGAAGTCTGCAATAGCCAATGAGGACGCAGAAGGGGAGGTGGGCACAACCATATGAGATGGAGAGAGAATGAGCAGAAAGCTCTGGGGAATGATGTAGGGGGGAGGCGCTCCTCCTAGAGAGAGACAAGGCACAGACACTAGCACACGCTGAGATGGACATGAACCAGGACACTGAATCTCTTCAAGTCCACAATGTGGGTAACTTGAGAATACAAAAAGCAAAAACTGTGCCATTTATCAAAGCACTTGCAACACCGACCAGCCACAACATTAAAACATCCTGCCTAATATTGTGCAGTTCTTCCTCTTACCGCCAAAACATCTGAGATGCTGTTCTTCTCACCACAATTGTACAGAGTAGTTATCTGAGTTACCGTAGACTTTGTCAGTTTGAACCAGTCTGGCCATTCTCTGTTGACCTCTCTCATCAACAAGGCATTTCCATCCACAGAACTGCCGTTCAATGGATGTTTTTTTTTGTTTTTGGCACAATTCTGAGTAAATTTTAGAGACTGTTGTGAGTGAAAACCCCAGGAGATCAGCAGTTACAGAAATACTCAAACCAGCCCATCTGGCACCATCAATCATCCATGCGATTTTCTAATCAGCCAATCTTGTGGTAGCAGTGCATAAAATCATACAGATAAGGGTCAGGAGATTCAGTTAATGTTCACATCAACCATCAGAATGGGGAACAATGTGATCTCAGTGATTTGGACCGTGGCATGATTGTTGGTGCCAGATGGGCTGGTTTGAGAATTTCTGTAACTGCTGATCTCCTGGGATTTTCACACACAACAATCTCTATAATTTTCCCTGAATGATGCCAAAAGTGAAAACACCAAAGCGGTAATTCTGTGAATGGAATGTCTTGTTGATGAGAGGTCAACAAAGAATGGACAGATTGGTTTGAACTGACAAAGTATGTGGTAACTCAGATAACCACTCTGTACAATTATGGTGAGAAGAATATCATCTCAGAATGCTATTCTGGCACTGTTTTGGTGGCACGAGGGGGACCAACACAATTTTAGGGAGGTGGTTTTAATGTTGTGGCTGATCGGTATATATGCATATATGTACAGAGAAAAAGAAAATACATGTATTCATACATGTCACCACTGTAAGGCAGAGACACTGTGCAAGAAAATCCTCCATACCAAACAGCATATGAATTTGCTCTAGGCCTGTATGTTAAAGAATGCTCAAATACATTTGAAACTGAACAGGCTGCAAAGGCAAAAGAACAAAGAACCATGTATCAAATGAAATACAGTGACATTTCCACCCCTTGTGTTATATGAATGGCCATTAAGGAATGTAGGAAGCTGACTTGTACTTTGGTGTCAGTGCACTTTTGTTGTCCATCCAGAGCAAAAGGCTCCAGAAGCTTTTATTACACTCACACATCACTGGCCCTCATAGTCAGGGGCCAGCTTTCCCCTGGGGGAGGTGCAGCACCTGTGCTCATTGGACAGAGCAACGGAACAAAGCTACTGCTTGCTTGTTTTCACACTCTCTCACACACACTGATGTTGTGTTTCCATGTTTTATGGGGAATTTCCATAGACATAATGGTTTTTATACTGTACAAACTATATATTCTATCCCATGACCATAACCATATCCCTAAACCTAACCATCACAGAAAACTTTCTGCATTTTTAGATTTTCAAAAAACATAATTTAGTATGATTTATAAGCTGTTTTCCTCATGGGGACTGACAAAATGTCCCCACAAGGTCAAAAATTTCAGGTTTTACTATCCTTATGGGGACATTTGGTCCCCACAAAGTGATAAATACACGCACACACACACACACACACACACACACACACACACACACACACATGTTGTGTTTCCATGTTTTATGGGGACTTTCCATAGACATAATGGTTTTTATACTGTACAAACTTTATATTCTATCCCCTAAACCTAACCCTACCCCTAAACCTAACCCTCACAGAAAACATTCTGCATTTTTACATTTTCAAAAAACATAATTTAGTATGATTTATAAGCTGTTTTCCTCATGGGGACCAACAAAATGTCCCCACAAGGTCAAAAATTTCGGGTTTTACTATCCTTATGGGGACATTTGGTCCCCACAAAGTGATAAATACACGCTCACACACACACACACACACACACACACACACACACACACACACACACACACACACACACACACACACACACACACACACACACACACCTTGGTGCAGCAAAGAGCCTTTCAGATTTCAATTCTGCTGTAATAAATATTCTAATGAACCTGCACAGGACCCTCATCATGGGTCTTCTTTCAACCCATCTTCTGGACCAAACAGATTTTGTCAGTTTCACACTCTCCCACAGTGCCTCTCTAGAAACCAGCATCTCGGAGAGAAAGTGCTGTGAGTTGAGGAAGAGGCAGATGCTAAGTGAACGAGATGCTATTGACACTACATGGGGAGAGAGGGACAAACAGAGGGAAAGAGAAAAGGACGGATCTGATAAACCTGTGTGCAGTGGCACAGAATGAAAGATAAGATTAATGTTTGGGTTGATCACACAGTGGTGTGCTCATTCATCCCCGTGGCAGAGCAATCGAAGGGCTTATTCAAGCCAGAAACCAGCTTGCCAAATTCGTTCAGCCCACCACAGCTAATTTTCTCGGAAATGAGGAGGTTAGGACTGAGCGTTAAGCTTTGTTCCCTCGAACAACGAAGAGCGTGTTGTAAACGTAATAACATTATTCATCTTTTGCACGTTTGTGGGCTCACTATTGGAAACAGGCTGGACCAAGAAACATTGCATTCATAGTGTGCCGATAAAAAAGACAAAAAAGACTTCACAATCCAACAATTATGGACAAAACATAACATCCAGTCTGTTAAAAAAATTATACACAAAAAATGTTTTGTGCTTGTGTTTTTCTGGTTTCAAATATCAATGTGCACAAAAACCTTAAAATCACAGCCTCATGAAAGACTGAAGAACACTGTATCTTTGCCTACTCCATTCACATTTCATGCTTCCAAAAGTGTCATCCCTCTTTATTGCAGGAACCATCCTATCAGGAATTAATGGCATGAATTAATGAGCCATTGTCAACTATGCCCATGACTTCTGAATAGGATCCAGTTTCCAGTATATATGACATCACTGTCAATGGCAATAAAATGGTGTCAGTGATTAATAAATGACACAGGAATGGTACTGCATGTGAATAAGGAGAACTGAACACTAAAACTAAATTTGGGGATCTGATTCTGAGAGACCCATGAAATCCCTAAAGAGCTTTCAGCATATAGAACAGAGAAGGCACAGCAAACAGGGGAAAAGAGAAAGAGCTATACAAAGTTCCTGACTTTGTAAAGGGAACAACATACATATCCACCACCACGAACACTACATAGATGACGAAAACCAATTCAGAGAGTGTATTTGGTCCCTCCAAATTTTGCATATCAGTACAATTTGCGGTGAGACAAGCAAAACGTCCAAATCTCCTGACACTGGCAGACTATAGGAGGACATGTAACACAATCTCTCCAGAAAGATCTCTCATTTAACCATTTTCAGGCTCAAATTAGAACCAGGACCAAGACTGAAAGAGACGATTACGTCTATTCATAGACGTAAACGGCAGTATAAACTTAAAAAGTATAAAGGAATATAGTCTGTTACGCGGTCAAGTGAAATGTATATTTTTTGACATGGCTCCTCTGTCTGCGTGAAAAGTAGTTTTATCATACATTTAAAATGTTGATAATAATATGAATGCAAGTACAGCGTCAAATTCGATGAAGGCACGTTTATACTGACAAGCTGACTGGAAAAGCCCTGGTTTAAGACAACGGCAGGGGTTTTCCTTTAAGAACGAGGGGGGTTTAAACGGTAACCATAGCCTACAAGAAAAATACTACATACAATTACAGTACAATACCGTTAAACCCCTGAGTGAATATCAATCTGTCTAGGCAGAGAGCCATAGAGCTAGCTAGTGCTCTCTATGAAAGTAATGTCAGGCTAGAATGCGAGTGGGTTTTAACGTAAAGTATATTGGACAAAAGAGTGTTGTTACTGTAATTGTTACATAGGTACCTGGCGGCTGGTCCATCTCAATGTAAAATATTAATTCAGTGGAATAGGGCATCATCACGTCCTTCCAGTCGTCATCTTCTTTCTCCGTAGTCCACACTGTATTGTACATGGTCTAAATTATCTGGTGATTGATTTAATCTCTCACCAAACTGAGCAAAATAAAATGTTCAACGCAAAAATCTTTGTTTAACAAAACGGAGAGCTCAATTTTAAACGTCTGAATGCCTGCTTCAGAATAACTGCATGTCGTGAAATCTGTCAAAGCACCAGGCTTTACTAATCCAATACACCTTGATCACGCATTTATATATAGAATAAAAAAATATGTATGAACAGTCCGACAGAATAGAGAGTAGATACCAGCTCTACAATCCACTCCGTCTTCATTTCAGTCAGAGAGCACTAGTTCCACCGGGCCCTTTCACTTCATGACGAGGAGTCCATTCCCCGCGCTCAAAATGGGGGAGACTTTCTCTAACCAGTACTCGTAGAACAAAATACTCTCCTCTTGCTTTAAGTTTAGCGGATTTGTAAAACATATATACTTAAATACACGAAAAGGAGAGCGAATTTAGTCACATTTGCTCCCAATTCAAGGTACGCGACGGTGTCGTTTCATTCAGAAGTGACATCATTTCTCGGCACCCCTTCTCCAGCGCGCAGTGGAATCGCCTCATACTGGATCATTCGCACCAGTGTAGGTGCTGTGGAGCACACAGACTTCAGATTTGGGAGCCAATCAGAACGTGAGGCTCTGTCAGCAGTTGCCAAAGTCGGAGTTTGCCTCTTTAAATATCTATTATTCGTAGCCGCGTGTTACTCAACAGCCAATGAACGTGTTACCGGGGCGGAAGTCGGCACCCTATTGGACAAACCGTTACTATGAGGTACAAAGCTGATGGGAAGAACAGAAAACTGGATTTGGAAAAAATGTCAGTGTTTTTTTTTGGTTTGGTTTTAAGCAGTGACTTGTGCACAGATGTTTCCCCTTACCTTCCCAATCACACATAAACACACTGACTGATTTTTTGTTTGTATGTGTGAGCAGTATATTAATACATTTAAAATATACTGAGATCAAAAGTGAACAGCCTTGAGGCAATACATATAAAAATGACATTCTGGTCGCCTCAATATTTTACTCACTGTTGTTCTGTGGTTAAACGTCTTCGTCTGTATTAATGTACATCTCATGAAAGGGATAGTTCCCCACCCCAAAAAGTCATAATATTCTAACTTTGTTGTTCCAAACCCACATGATTTGTGGAACACAAAATTAGTTTGTTAGGCATCATGTTCAGTCTCTGTCACCATTCATTTGATGGTATGGAAAAAGAAAAGAAGAATTTGTAATTAAAGTGAATGGTGACTGAAACTATCAGTCCTTTGTAACATTCTGCATATCATTTCCTTTTATGTTCCACAGAAGAAAGAAAGAAAGTCATAAAGGGTTGGAACAATATAAGGGTGAGTAAAGAAGGATAACAATTTTCTTTTTTGGGTGAACTATCCCTTTAATGCAGCAATGGCTGGTGGCCTGCTTTAGAAACAATTATTATGTGGATGGCAATCTGCCTCCCTGCATGCCTCTTCCAATGCCCTCTGTTAGCATCTGCCTGATCTATACATGAAGAGAGAGAGGATGTCCCTCCTCTGTGGCCAGAGCGGAAAGCAAAAGCATGACAATGTTTGCATCTCTTTAACGAAAGACAGGGAGGACCCTCCAGATGGCTCGTGCCTGACAAAGGCTGTCCTTGTCAACTGTGTCAAACTTGCTTAATTGTTACTGTCTAATGCTTCACTTAAGCATGGACAGATGGATCCAAAACAATGACAAGGAACTGAATAGGCACAGTAATCCTCAAAAGCTGTGGGAAAAATATTAATCACTTACGACCAAAGTATAATGAACAAGTAATAAATGCCACAAGCCCATGGAGATTGCATTCATTCGAACAGTAAATTTAAACCCACATTTGTTAGAGGTCAATCTGTTTCAGAGACTTGAACATTTCTAGTTCAGATTAAAGTGTTGCTATCCGCCTCTGCAACACTAGAGCCAGACACACACCCACGTGACCATAGGGATTTGAGCGTTAGACAAGTGTGTGTGTGTGCATGTGCGTTTGCCATAGAAACTGTAATGCACAATGAACTGCAGCACTAACATGTTATTGGTGCATGTCTGTCCAGACCTGGCTATTCCAAGATGTGCATGTTGTGAATTAAATGAAATGACAAACCATGTGATTTTAATAATTCATTGGTAAAGTGTTTTCTATGAACTTTTAGATGGTGAATACATATATACATAAAGATTCTGAATGCAAATTAAATGTAAATGTTTTCCATGATCAGGCCTATCTGGTGTTCATTTGGTTACCCAGGCACTGGGCAGGTGCCATCTATGTCAACATTACGGCTGCGTTCAAACCTAGTATTTGTTTACTTATTAGAATACATAATGTTACTTTCAAACTCTAGATATAAATTGTGAGACACATCTTCCATGAAATTTGCTTAATTTATTGTGGCATAAGCTCACATTATTTTCTGTTATTACTGTTGTCATGACAATCATATTTTAGACTTGCGCTGTGACTCTCAAGGGAAACTGAGAGCATGCATGTTTAAGTGACAGACTTCACAATGTGTGAACAGCACATACTGTTTCTTTGAATGCACATGCAGACGGACCGCCGCTATCATGTAACACCAGCTTTTCTCAGATATTATTTGTTGTTTCATTCATTCATTACATCCATCGGCAGATAATTTCCCTCTCTAACTTTAAAGCGATTCAGTGATACAGAAAGCTCCTTTAAATAGTTTTTGAAAATGGACACTCCACAATTCATACACATTTGACATTGCTAAATATATTTTTGATGATGACAATATAACGAAAAAGATGGCTCAAGTTTCTGGATGCGGTTGAGTAGCGCTGATGTAGCGCTGCCTTTGAGCACATCCTCACTCATCCGTTTAACTTAGAAAACTCAGCTTTTAGTTTCCTAATGTTATAATTTTCCAAGGTATGTCGTAATGGAGAGCGTTTTCGAAAGTCTCAATTTTTGGTTGAATAAAACACCCTTTTAATGTGAATGGGAGACGCAAATGTACAAAAACAATGTATTTTCAGATGAAAATGGATTAGTGTGGATGTGACTTTAGATGCCCACTCCCTATGTAGGCAGTAGATGGCACAACAGCTCACTAGGTTTTGGAACAGAGCCTACAATATGTAACAGACAAAAGTCACTAAGCCCTTACATAATAATTCAGTTTGTTGACACAGCCTGGCCTTAACCTACCTTCTAACAGACAATTTCAAAGGTTACAAAACAAGGTTATGAATTGTGTCTTTGTGTCTATGCCTTAAGCTTTTATAGTGATTGTAAAATTACATGTTTTGACAAATTTTACCAGCTGGATTCAATATTCCATCCTCATTCCAGCAATTACTTGAAAATGCTGAAATGCTTCTCCATATGTAGATTTGTGAATCTGAGCGCAAGAGGCTGGCATGACTAGCAGAAAGAGACTCTAATCTACCTGGCTACAAGACCCAGCTAAACGATGCCAAATGCTTTTGTAAGAAAAAGGGGAAAAAAAGAGGGCTGGGGAAGTTTTAAAGGTACATTGATGAGCTGCAGATTTGAGGATGGTGAATGAAAGTACATTTTCTGCATGCTAATATAAAAGGAGCTAGCTTGCCGGGTGGATATAGCCTGAATGTGCTGTTCCTGTTTTGACTATATGCAGCTTTGGATATCTCATATTTTATCTGTGACTGTAGCAACTAGATTGGAATGTACATTTTTGGTTCAGATGCAAATAGGCAGCTTCATTGTTACATTTTTAACATAGACATAAGGGTGGTATTGAAGAGGCACACAAAACCCAGAGCTGTTGTGTGACCACTGGTGTGCACTATACATAATTAATAAAGGAGCTGAAAGCTGAAAGAAGCAATATCATTGTTCCCCAGTTAATATCATGGAGGGGAAACTTAATTTCAATTCACTGTAAATTACTAACGGTGAGAGCGATCACCTTTTTCGTTTATTCTGCTGAGCTCATGAGAATCAGGCTGCTCTCTCGGTCACTGTCTCCCTGTTTGGAAATGTGATATTACGAAGGGCCTGAATAAGCAATAGGCTGTTTCTCAAAGCCACAGGGCAACTGAAGCAGAGAAGAACTGCAGATGCGCTAGGATACCTTGAGTATTTGTTTCTCTCTGATTGGCTGTTTTTACTTGGGGGCGACGACAGTGTCGTTTAATTATCAAATTCAGTTTTGAGGCTTTTAAACAGGCACCGAACATTGTAATTACAATTTCTAAATAGTTGCTGTAAGACTGACCTATTTTTGAATGCAGATTTTTATGATGTACCTATTTCCAAAATGTCTACTACGCAGGTAATTCAGGAGGTGTTACTGGAATTGGTAAGGGCTGGAGTTATGGAAGTTGAAGAGACTGGTCCAGATTTGCATGGTGTTGAGACTGTGTCTGGGTCAAACACGCTGGCTGCAGCGGAGGCTTCGGCTGGTGTGTCACCAGGAGACGTGAGTGTTAGTTCTCATCTGCTTGTGGGTCTGAATACAGAGGACTTTAAACTGGCAGTCCGACCTAAAGAACTTGACTTGAAAGTCAAACACCAAGGGCATTCCACACAGCTTTGCGACTTAGGCAGAGTGAGTTGGAAGCTCAGAATGCATGCCATTTTCAGGCAGCCTCAGCCTGTTGTTCCAAGTACTATACACTCACCTAAAGTATTATTAGGAACACCATACTAATACTGTGTTTGACCCCCTTTCGCCTTCAGAACTGCCTTAATTCTACGTGGCATTGATTCAACAAGGTGCTGAAAGCATTCTTTAGAAATGTTGGCTCATATTGATAGGATAGCATCTTGCAGTTGATGGAGATTTGTGGGATGCACATCCAGGGCACGAAGCTACCGTTCCACCACATCCCAAAGATGCTCAATTGGGTTGAGATCTGGTGAATGTGGGGGCCATTTTAGTACAGTGAACTCATTGTCATGTTCAAGAAACCAATTTGAAATGATTCGAGCTTTGTGACATGGTGCATTATCCTGCTGGAAGTAGCCATCAGAGGATGGGTACATGGTGGCCATAAAGGGATGGACATGGTAAGAAACAATGCTCAGGTAGGCCATGGCATTTAAACGATGCCCAATTGGCACTAAGGGGCCTAAAGTGTGCCAAGAAAACATCCCCCACACCATTACACCACCACCACAAGCCTGCACAGTGGTAACAAGGCATGATGGATACATGTTCTCATTCTGTTTATGCCAAATTCTGACTCTACCATCTGAGTGTCTCAACAGAAATCGAGACTCATCAGACCAGGCAACATTTTTCCAGTCTTCAACTGTCCAATTTTGGTGAGCTCTTGCAAATTGTAGCCTCTTTTTCCTATTTGTAGTGGAGATGAGTGGTACCCGGTGGGGTCTTCTGCTGTTGTAGCCCATCCGCCTCAAGGTTGTGCGTGTTGTGGCTTCACAAATGCTTTGCTGCATACCTCGGTTGTAACGAGTGGTTATTTCAGGCAAAGTTTCTCTTCAATCAGCTTGAATCAGTCGGCCCATTCTCCTCTGACCTCTAGAATCAACAAGGCATTTTCACCCACAGGACTGCCACATACTGGATGTTTTTCCCTTTTCACACCATTCTTTATAAACCCTAGAAATGGTTGTGCGTGAAAATCCCAGTAACTGAGCAGATTGTGAAATACTCAGACCGGCCAGTCTGGCACCAACAACCATGCCACGCTCAAAATTGCTTAAATCACCTTTCTTTCCCATTCTGACATTCGGTTTGGAGTTCAGGAGATTGTCTTGACCAGGACCACACCCCTAAATGCATTGAAGCAACTGCCATGTGATTGGTTGATTAGATAATTGCATTAATGAGAAATTGAACAGGTGTTCCTAATAATCCTTTAGGTGAGTGTATCTCCTGTTCCGCCTACCCCTCTGAGTAGTAGTGACATTGACATTAGTAGACAAATTCAATTGTTCTGACATTTAGAGTCTGAAGTCAACTCTTAATGCTTTTGAGTGCATTGCTGTCAATCTACATTGGCCAAAAGACGTTTGGATGCTTTTGCTCCAGTGTAAACTGGTTGGAAAAGCCCAAGAAGATTGTTCTGCTTTGTTTCTTGAGGAAAGTCTCAATTATCACCTTTTGAAAGCTTCTGTACTTCAAACTTATGAGTTGGTTTCAGAAGCTTATCGACAAAAATTCCACAACCATTTAAAAACTGCCAATCAGACATTGATTCTTTTGGTGAGTATTTGTCTGCAGAAATTTTAGATCATTTGAAACGTTTTACTTTCTATTAGTTTTTGAGGCCCCTCATTGTTACATTGTCCAACCCAAAGAAAATCAACAAGGTGTTTGTTTTGTGCATTATTGATATTGTGGTTTTGCTCTTTCTCTGTCTGTCTATGTGAGTGTGTTTGTGCTTGTTGTGTCTGTTCCAGGTGCAACTGATTTGCCAATAATTTGTTCCACCTGTGTGATGGTGATTGGTTGTTCCTGATTGCAATGCTAATAAAAGCTCTGTGCTGGCTTTCAAATATGAGCTATTGAGACTTTGCGCCAATTGAGCTTGTGCGCTTCAGCAATAGATTTGACTCCGTGTTTTAAGCAGCTAGCTTTGTAGGGATGTGCTGTTTATTTGACTATCCATCCTGTTTGGTTAGTTAAGTCAGGTTAGTTTAATTGTATTTTTATTATCTTCTTCAGGGTAGTTATTTTCTCCTTTTTGTTTCTAGGTTGTTTTGTTTATTATTTTGGGCCAGGGGTGACCCTGAAGCCCAAGTACCTGGTGAATATTTTTACATCTTAAATATTTGATCTACTTCCAATAATAAAAAAAATTGGATCTATAATCTTGTTGTCTTGGGTTTTTGTTATGATGGTTGTTGTGCCCTACCCCTATAGGGTATGTAACTGTAGGCAAATGTTTTAAAAATGGTGAAAAGACCAGTTCCCTATCGAGAGGTCTCTCCTATTGCGTAAGTAGCTTACGCTATGGGAAAACTCAGTTTCTCGAGAAATATTGAAGTCTTTATGTAAAACGCATTGCAGCTGCACAGCAGACAGCAATGAGCGAGGCAGCTCGGTCATTGGCTGTGCTGCAGCAACTTGCTCGAACCAATGACGGGCGACTCTGAGCAGCGACCATGGCAGCTCAGCCAGAGCCCGCCAAGATGGCCGTGGCTTAGGGCTATATATTAGGCGCCCGTCATGAGAGTTCTTTAGATTTAATCTCCTTCAGCAAAGACCTGTTCTTCGCTGGATCCTCCGGATTGTTGGAGTCTTTAGCCCGCCGTCGAAAAGCCTAAAGCAGGACCGCTAAAGAGGACGCCGGCGCCTTCAGCCGCCTTGAAGCCTTCTGCTACGCCATCCGCACGCATAGCGCTATATCCTTTTACTGCAAGCGCTTGCCTCTGCGACGCTTTTTTAGTAAAATAGTAATTTTCCAAGGCGTTGTTGCAAATGCCTTCAGCCTGCGCCTCGTGCAGAGGCCCTCTTCCTGATGGGGATCGTCACATCATTTGCACTCGCTGCCTGGGACCGGACCACGCAGAAGCTGCTCTCATTCAGGGCGGATGCCCGAATGTGACTCCCTGGGCCTCGCCGAGCTGCGCTCTCGCTTTGCCGCTTTCGCCGCAAACGAGCCTGCTTCCACCGTGCTGCCACCCCCTCTGTTTGAGCCGCGCAAGAAAAAGCGCCGCTCACAGAGGCTGCCAGAGCACGTAGACTTTGGTGACGTCACGCCGGCCCAGTCCCCGCGTGCTTCACCGCTTTCTGAGATCTCCCCGCCGCCAGTCCATTTTATGAAGGCGGACCAGCACCCCTCCAGCAGAGCGGTGGGTCTCGTCTCGTTCGGCACGTCAAGGGACGACGATGAAAAGGATAACAGCCTCTCTATTGACGCTGCATCCGACGACTGGCCGGGCTTGAGTTTCGACCCTGCGCCATCGACATCAGAGGACACGAGCACGGGCACCAGCATGGACTCTGAGATCGTCCGCATCCTGTCCAAAGCCGTGGAAGACCTCGGGCTCGACTGGTCTTCTCTGGAAGAACCCGCCCACAGCCGGCTGGACGAGTGGTTCCTGCAGGGGCGCCGGCAGGCCCCTCGACAGAGACCCTCTCCTTTCTTCCCCGAAGTGCACGACGAACTCACGAAGTCGTGGAAAGCCCCGCACTCTGCTCGCCTGAAGCCTTCTTTTTCTTCCTCGCTCTCCTCAGAAGACGGCGCAAGAGAAAGAGGCTACGAGGGAACTCCGCCCCTCGAGGAGGCTGTGGCCAACCATCTGTGCCCACCCTCCACCGCCGGATGGAAAGCCAAAGCTTCTCATCCCTTGAAGCCCTGCAGATCCACCTCAGCTCTCGCCGGTTGCGCATACGCCGCCGCCGGCCAAGCTGCGTCAGCGCTTCATTCAATGGCGGTTTTACAAGTTTACCAGGCCAAACTTCTCCGCACCATGGACGAGTCTGGACCTGAACCTGAGGCTTTCAAGGACCTGCGCAGCGCCACTGACGTAGCCCTGCGAGCCACGAAGGCCACCGCCCAATCCATCGGCCGGGCCATGGCTAACTTGACTGTCCTTGAGCGCCATCTGTGGCTGACGCTAACGGAGATGAAGGACGCGGATAAGGCGTCATCCTTTGACGCGCCTATCGCTCCAAGCGGCCTGTTCGGATCAGCGGTAAAAGAATTCGCTGAACGCTTCACTGAGGCCCGGAAGGATTCGCAAGCTATGCGTCACTTCCTGCCCAAGCGCTCCAGCTCGTCTCACCAGAGACCGCCTCAGCAGCAGCAGCGAGCCAGGGCGGCCCCTCCCGTCTCCCAAAAGCCAAAGAGCAGACCTGAAACGGATGCTCGACGCCGCTCGCGTTCCACTGGCCGAAGAAAGCCGCCTGAGCAACGAGGTCCTCGGCCCAAGATCGTGCTGAACCCGGAGCCTCGTAAGTCTTCCTAGCAATAGGAAGAAAAAGAGAGAGTACGTGTCTTGCAAAGGCCGGACCACTCTCTCTAAAACATGTAAAACATTACCCAGTCCCCTTACAGGCGGTTGGAAATGTCTGCACAACAGTCAATGGGCCAGTCACAGAACTCGCTCACTTGCAATCAAACGCCGTTTTAACGGCGACACACAGAAATCACGAAGAGAGTCATTTTCTGCCTGTGTCACTAAGGGTTCACATGTCCACACTAAAGTGCGCATTCCCACATACCAATACTGTCCAAACAGTGCCAAATACTTCCCCAGCTCAGGCTGGACGTCCAATAAATGTAGATCATGTGCCTATTGTCATGTATGCACCACTACACACAAGCACTGTTCCCACAATTATAAACACTTCCCCAGTAAAAGCGGGAAATACTATAAATGTAGCGCGCGTGCCTGCTGTCCTGCATGCACCCCTACACACAAACACTGTATGCATAGCCAAAAAAAACGCCGCCGCGAGCGGAAGACTTTATGAAAGTGGTGCGCGTGCCTACTACAGTATATGTACCCCCACCCATAAGTGCTGCCCATACAGTTTCAAACAGTTCTCTGTCTCATGCCGCAAACATCACAGATGCGATGCGCGAGCCAAGAGACTCCCCGCTAAAAGCGGGAAGCTTCATGAATGTGGCGCGTGTGCCTATTACGATGTATGCACCCCCACCCGAAAACTCTGTCCATACAGTTTCAAGCATTTCTCCGACTCATGCTGCAAGCACTTACCTGTACTCTCACACGCACCCCTGCACTCGGCACTCGGCACTCAACACGGTGTGAACTCCGTGTTAGCACAAGGCAATTTGCCGGTGGGGCCCATACGTTACTGCGACATGCCCCCAGCCAGCATTCAGCCCATATCTGTGCGAGCAAAAGCCTGGGAAAAAATCCCCGACATGCCGAAATGGGTTTTGAACATAATAAAACACGGTTACTCACTTCAATTCGCTCGCAGACCACCCCGCTTTTCAGCGGTGGTCGAGACGAAAGTGAGGAAAGATGTGTCACATGTTCTACGCACCGAGGTGCTCAAACTGATAGAGAAGGGTGCTATAGAAACTGTTCCTCCCTCTATGAGCGAGGCGGGTTTTTACAGCCGCCATTTTCTCGTCCCGAAAAAGGACGGTGGCCTCCGCCCCATCCTAGATCTCAGACATCTGAACAAAGCTTTAATGATTCGCTCTTTCAGAATGTTAACAACCAAACATATCCTTGCGCAAGTTCGCCCCGGGATTGGTTTCTATCAGTGGATTTGAAAGACGCTTACTTTCACATTCGATAGCGCCTCATCACAGGCCTTTTCTGAGATTCAGCTCGAGGGACAGTCATACCAGTACACAGTACTACCATTCGACCTATCATTGGCCCCCGTACATTCACGAAATGTATGGACGCGGCACTTTCCCCTGAGACAGCGGGAGTGCGAATACTGAATTACCTCGACGATTGGCTAATCATAGCACAATCAGAGGGTCAGTTAACGACGCACAGATCTTGGATTATCAGCCATCTAGAATGCCTGGGTCTGAGAATCAATTTTGCAAAGAGTGTGCTATCCCCCAGCCAGAATATCTCTTTTCTGGGAATAGTGCTAGACTCAGTGCAGATGACAGCGCGCCTCTCATCAGAGCGCGCGCTCTCTATTCGACGCCTTGCAACATCATTCAGAACGGGTGCACACGCCCCCGTCAAACGATTTCAAAGAATGCTCGGTCTCATGGCCTCGGCATTGGCGGTACTCCAGCTAGGATTGTTGCACATGCGTCCTCTCCAGCGCTGGCTCAAGAGCCGTGTCCCCACTCACGCGTGGCGCTCGGGCCACTTTTTGATCAGAGCGAATCACGGCTGTATAAAAGCCCTGACGCCCTGGAAAGCCGTCAACTGGTATCAAACCGGCGTGAGTCTGGGCGTAAATACGTGGAGAAAAATGATCACGACAGATGCCTCCAAAATAGGATGGGGGGCCCTTTACGAGGGCAGGCCTGTCTCCGGCTTTTGGTCAAACCCGGAAAAGCGCCTACATATAAACTGTCTGGAAATGAAAGCGGTCGCCTTGGCTCTCAGAGCCGTGCTTCCGTACCTGAAAAACGAACACGTCCTGGTCCGAACAGACAACATGACGGTAGTTTCGTATATAAATCGCCAGGGTGGACTCAGGTCGAGCTCCCTGCACTCTATGGCCAGGGAGCTCATCTTATGGTCACAACACCACCTGCGCTCGCTGAGAGCAGCGCATGTGCCAGGCGCCCTGAACCAGGGAGCGGACATGCTGTCCAGAGACAAGGTTCTCCCAGGAGAATGGTCTCTCCACCCCTGACGGTTCAGTGGTTATGGCAAACCTTTGGCGAGGTAGAGGTCGACCTCTTCGCCTCCAGAGAAAACGCGACTGCCCCCTTTTCTTCTCAAAGAGCACGGACGCTTCGCCCAAGTCTGGCCGAACCGCCCCTTGTATGCTTTTCCCCGATCGCGATGCTATCTCAGGTCATCAGTCGGATCAGGGAAGTGAAATGTGCAGTGCTCCTGGTAGCCCCACTCTGGAACAACCAGGCGTGGTTTCCAGAACTGATGCAGATGATGCAATCTGCCCCATGGCCGATTCCGTTGAGGCTAGACCTCCTCAGGCAGGCCAACGGGATGATTCTTCATCCCGCCCGATCTGTGGGCCCTCCATGCATGGCCCCTCAACGGGTTCCCGAGAACCTCCCTAGTGGAGTTTTGAGAACCATCACTGAGGCGTGGCGCCCTCTACGAGGCTTATATGCCCAAAAGTGGAAAGTGTTCAGTGACTGGTGTGATACCAAGAGCTTGAACCCCAAATCGTGCGAGATACCAAATGTACTCGCCTTTTTGCAAGAGCTGCTGGAGGCGGGCCGCACACCCTCCACGCTCAAAGTCTATGTGGCTGCCATAGCGGCGTCACACAATCCTGATAAAGGACGTTCATTCGGGAAAACGACCTAATCATTCGTTTCCTAAGAGGCGCTAGGAGGATGAACCCTCCTCGCCCCCTCTTCTGGGACCTGGGCACGGTCCTGGACGCACTCAAGAGTGCCCCGTTTGAACCTCTCCGAACCGTGCACCTTAAACAGCTCTCGCTCAAAACTGTGCTCTTGCTGGCGCTCGCCTCAGTCAAGAGAGTGGGCGACCTGCACGCGCTGTCATCAAGCGCTGCTTGCCTGGAATTTGGACCTAACGACTGCAAAGTTGTCCTTAGGCCAAAGCACGGGTATATTCCTAAAGTGCTCTCCACACCCTTCAGAGTACAGGTGATATCTCTGGCAGCGCTATCGTCCCCAGCAGACGAAAGCGACGCTAATTTACTCTGCCCGGTGAGGGCGCTCAGAGTATATTTGGAACGTTCTGCCCTGTTCAGACAGACGGAACAATTATTCGTATGCTTTGGCAGCCGCACTAAAGGTCTCGCAGTCTCAAAGCAAAGAATATCGCGCTGGATAGTGGATGCTATAGCGCTAGCTTATGAAGCCAAGGGCCTTCAATGCCCCTTAGGCGTCAGAGCTCACTCTACGAGGAGCATGGCCTCCTCGTGGGCGTGGTTGAGTGGGATACCCATTGAAGATATTTGTCGTGGCGGGCTGGGCCTCGCCTCGACATTTATCAGGTTTTATAACCTACAGGTCCCCTCATTGCATTCCAACATTCTATCAGCCTGACTGTAGAATGGACTGGAGAATGTATATGCTGAGCATTATCTCCTCCCTTATAAGGTCCGTCTCTGACTGACTTACAGGATTTTTTATGCATATCAGTACATAGAAAAATGCATTCCAACATTCTATCAGCCTGACTGTAGAATGGACTGGAGAATGTATATGCTGAGCATTATCTCCTCCCTTATAAGGTCCGTCTCTGACTGACTTAGAGGATTTTTATGCATATCAGTACATAGAAAAATGCATTCCAACATTCTATCAGCCTGACTGTAGAATGGACTGGAGTATGTATATGCTGAGCATTATCTCCTCCCTTACAAGGTCCGTCTCTTACTGACTTAGAGGATTTTTTATGCATATCAGTACATAGAAAACTCAGTACATAAGATATGTGCTTGTGTTTGTACTATGAGCTCCCACCATGGACCACCTTGGAAGGGCTCTATACTATCCCATTATGTAGCTCGCCGTTGGCCAGCTCGTGGAATAATCACTTTGCTTTAAGGCTCAGGCATCTGCCTCTGGCTTTATAGAGCGAAGTCAGCACGCACGGCGTTTTACATGGTGTTCCCATAGCGTAAGCTACTTACGCAATAGGAGAGACCTCTCGATAGGGAACGACTCGGTTACTAACGTAACCTCGGTTCCCTGAGAGGAGGGAACGAGTATTGCGTAAGCTGCCGTGCTAGTGCTTGGTCAGTTTCGCTTCAGTCGATTGAACCTAAAGAACTCTCATGACGGGGCGCCTAATATATAGCCCTAAGCCACGCCCATCTTGGCGGGCTCTGAGCGCTGTGGCCGTAGCGCCATTGGTCGCTGCGTTCAGAGTCGCCCGTCATTGGTTCGAGCAAGTTGCTGCAGCACAGCCAATGACCGAGCTGCCTCGCTCATTGCTGTCTGCTGTGCAGCTGCAATGCGTTTTACATAAAGACTTCAATATTTCTCGCGAAACTGAGTTTTCCCATAGCGTAAGCTACTTACGCAATACTCGTTCCCTCCTCTCAGGGAACTGAGGTTACGTAGTAACCGAGTCGTTTCAGGACCTAAATTATATGTTTTCCCTTAAACATACTGAATTTTAACCTAAAATTTATATGTTGATAAAAAAAAAAATCATGCCTCAATTACACGTGTGCAATAGAATGACCCGAAAATTACAATTAAGTGTTAATGATGCTGCAATAATGAGCAGCAGAGGCACACCTCTCAGCCTGGCGGCTTACTAGCTACCAAATGCAGAGACACCATTTATCTCCCTAGCACCACCACCTCCCTCTGTCTCCATTTCTGGGTGGCAGGCAGTCTGTGCTCCTGTGATGTCATTGTGCAATGTGAGCACCCATCTTGGACTGATGCAATACTCTGGTGACACTCTGTAACAGGCAGCCATCGTCTGCTAATCCCCACCCACATGCCCCTTTCCTCTCTCTCATTGTTTTTCTCTGTCATCCTCCACCTCTTGGTCCACTTTAAATTCCTACACTGTTCTCAAGTTTTAATCTGCCTCTCTTTCTCTCCTGGGTCAACTTTTCTTGTCATCTTGTTCTCTCTACACGCCTACTCCTAAGCTAACCTTCTCTCTGAACAGCCCTCTGGTTGTCATGGCATCAGGCACCATTGCTCAGCATTCTGCAGTTCAGCAGATAAAGGCCGGGCTGTTTAACTCTTGCCCATCTGAGCCAGAATAGTCTGCAAGACACAGAGATAGTATATCAGCAGGTTTTATCCACAGAGCATAGACTAATCAACAATTTACGATGATGATTAAACAGCCCCTAAAACTAAATATCAGGGATGACTAGATTAAACTATCAACAAACAGAACATCAGAGGGCTGGATTGTGGATTGAAGTTGAAGCTGCAATTACCCCAGCCGCAGTCTCTAAAACCTCCGCAATAAAATGAGCCCATTGTTTTCTAGTAAGACACTGGGGAAACCTGCTGGGTTCAACAGCTATCTTGGTGCTCTGTTATGAGACAAGTGGCTAAACAAGGTTTGCCTCTGTGAGAGTGTGTCAACTTGAGAAGCAAACAGTGACAGATTAACCCTTTCCAGGAACAGTAAGGCTGCACTTATAGAAGCCAAGTAATGAATAGACTCCATAGCTTTAAAAGATTAGAGGCTGAAACTTGGGTGTGCCTCTTTCAGCCTTGAGGTGGACTGAAGTCTAGAAGAATTACATATGGATTGTGTGTTCATGTCTGTGTGCAAAATTGCAAAGGTGGTGGCCTATCAGTCCTTTAAGAAAATCATGTTTAAGAACATTGAAGTTTTATGACTTTTAGTTCACGCCTACTAGCGTTGTCAACTATTTGTTAGTGTACTCCTAAAAGCTGACTAGATTTATCTTAAGTAAATACTGTATATGCTTATTGTCTAAAGAAATGCTCTCTAAAATTAAAATGTCCCTTCCCCTAGAGTTCATAGATTTGATGTAACTAAAACCTATTGGCTGTTTCAAAACCGGGATGTGCCCTTTGACATTTCAATAGGAAATATGTCATAAAAGAAAGAAAACAGCGCTATTTTATATACAGTACATAATTCAATGTGTAGTCTATAATTTTACTTCTGATAACAGCACTGAACTGTTTTTTGTTTCTTACTTTTGTGCGTGTGTGAGTGTGTGTGTGTGTGTGGGGGGGGGGGCAAAACATGACAGATTTATAAATTATAATGCGTCCTCCTCATGTGGTTTTAAATGAGGATGGGAGTCTCATTTGCATCTTTCCAGTCTTAGTTTGGATGCAATTCAAATGCCTAGCAACCACAACCGTGGGAGTTGAAGGCAATCAGGAGTAGATACAATGACATGCATGTGTCACTGAGTTCAGTCTTCTATCAAGGGATGAAACAGGCATCAGGTGCTGGTTATAATTGTTACTAAGAGCTGGGGGTGGGTTTATTGGATAGTTTGTTTACTTTAACATGAAATCTCATTGGAACTGACACGATTATCAGATGAAATTAATTACGCTTACAACTTCAAGATACTTGTCACAACCCAAGGACTGTTAAAACCTGCCTTTTACTGTAAAGATTAAGGAAGACATACTGTAACTTATACTGAAGTTTAGGTGACGCACTCTCATGTAATATTTCCTCCCATATGCAAGTACAAGTGACAAGATACATGTAGTATCATATTTAGGTAGTAATCTGCCTGCAATTAAAATTCAGTATGACATTAGTTTGAAAACTCAGTGGATGGAGGGACAAAAGGGAAAGTATAGAGGTGTGATTCCTTGATGCACATTGGTTAAAGGCTGCCATTAGTTAAGCTTGATGAATAATTGTATAAATATATAAACCTTTAAACAATCAAGATTTAGAGAAGGTAAATGTGCCTCTACAATACAAAGTGTGAAAAAATAACAATGGATAAAAACATATAAAGGAATCTATACTTTACAAATCTATGTTATTTAAGCCCAAAATTTTAAATCTTTTCAACGGTTCAAGCTTTAAAAGTGAAGCTGTGCCAGAATGCATATTTATTAATGGGAAAAATATAAAAAAAAAAGGAAAAAAATGGGGGAGATTTTTTGTAGTCTTAACTACATAGGGGAGACCAGGGACAGTTATAACACTTTTTGCAATTTTTAGCAATACATCAAAAACCATTTATACTGGAATAATCAATTTGTTATATTATAAACTTCAATCTGTCAACTGCATCATTTAAGTAATGATTACCTTTTTTTCATACTATATGACAAAAAAGAGGCGAAACCATCAAATTATAATGCAAGAAAATTATTTAATGGGTAGAACATCTTCAAAAAGTTTAAACAGGAACTCAAACATCTCAACAACAGAGAGAGAGGGGGTGGGGGGCTCGGTAGGCCTAGTCCGAGTCACAGTTGTGGCAAGTGTAGAAATCCCTTCCATCTGTGCAGTCCTTGTGTGCCCAGGCTTTACAGGACCAGCACTGGAGCCAGACCTCCCCTGGCTTGGAGAAGCTTTCCAAGCACACAATGCAGAAATCATTTTCATCATCAGATGACTCCTGAATTTTCTGCTTCTTTGGTTTAGATTTTTTGTTGTTGCCGAAATTAATTTTTCTTTTAGGTGCAGACCTGCTTTTCTCAGCCTCCAGTTGTTTTTTCATGGGACTATCTGTCAGGACAGAGGTTTCCCTTCTTTTCCTGCCCTTTGTCGTCTGCTTTCTTGGGCCAGCTTTTGGGTGTGGACGGATGGACACTGGTGAAAAAGTTGTGTCCATAGCAGAGGATGATGGCTCAGGCTCAGGCTCAGGATTGGACACCACACATGGTGTAACAGGGGATGAGGCTCTAATTGGCATGGAGGATGCCACTGTTGCCACACTGGGTGAGGGAGTTGTGGAGGAAGATGGAAGCTCTGGTGTCACTGCTGGCAGTGGGCGGTCTGTGACTAGGGATGGTGCAAAGTCAGTGTCACTGACAATATTCCTATTAAAAGGCCAAATTCCAGTGCATGCAAACCCTGCCTGAATATTTGCTGGTGATGCAGCACGGGGAAGGGCAATATTTACAATGCCTGGCATATCATAAATGGTCATTGTGGCTCCTGGATGAGCTTTCATCCAGCTGTCACAGCAGTTGTATACGAGCCTCTTCGATCCAAGGGCTGCAGCTTATTTCAATTATGCAAACCTATGCAAAGAGCTGTTTTGTAGCTTTAGGTTCTTGAGATCTGAAGTCTTGTAAGGTCATATGTGTAATGAATTTCACAAAACTGTTACAATAAATGAACATACAATGCAATATTTTAAAGCATGCAAACATAATTAAAATGCACATGATGCTTCAATGTACTGGCAGGGTTGTAGCTTAAACATGATTAACATGCAAACATTTTCAGAAGTCAATGCTAAGTAAGGACAGATAAGACAAAAAGAGGACACTAAAGAGGGGTGTTGGACGTACATATGTGCATGTAGCCCAGAGATCTTCTATACTGAGATAACGGTCAACTAGCATATAATCATTTTCGGATACCATACAAATAAAAGGGGAGAGCCATAAACTGACTACCTGTCCCAATCTTGTCCGTTGCTTCTCTTAATAAAAAAACAATTGTTTCGTATTACAAATTACATGTGTGGAGTACACATACTGTAGTTCATATCAAAAGGACTGTTTAGTGCACTGTAAAAAATGTCTGTAATTTTAATGGTAAATGACTGTAACAGTTATACAGAATTTTTTTTTTTATTGATTAACGAGTATTAACTGTAAAAAATACAGTACATTTTAAAATATATTTTAAAAGACAATGCAGTTTTTAATAATAAAATGTTGTAAAAATAAATTGTTTTGATGTAAAAATATGAATTTCCTGTATAATTAATGGTAATAATTTACATTATGTTTAACAATAGAGTACATGTACTTTTTACAGTAAATTATTGTTAATATTACAGTAAAAAAATATATAATCGGCCGTTCCCACAATTCCCTGCATGACCCATCATATTTCATTATATTTTATGGGAATAGTTATATTTCATTTGGCTGGGGGAATTAACGCGTTAATCTTTGCGATTAATTTGAAATGATTAACGCATTAAAAAAAATAAAGCAATTGACGTAGCACTTTTTTAATTTTATTTTGCCTCAATCACAAACACTAAAGCCTCCATTTTAATGACTTCCTCTTGCGGTGGCTATTGTGAGTGTGCCGAGCCAAGTCATCCTGGCATGACGGAGAAGGACAAAAGTATAGTTTGCTCAAGGTGATGACAACTACTTGGGCATCACAGCACACTTTTAGATGAAAAGTGGCGATTACGTTCGTTTGCCTTTACTGTGAGTCAAACCACAGAGCGCTACCTTGCGGAGGCATGCGCTGAACATATTTTGGAAGTCACATGATGGCAACCGCGAGACTACTAACGTTTGAACACCTGCCCTGTGTGCAAAGAACAGACACGGTTTGTCTTCATGACTGGGGATTCGACAGTGTTCTGGTCAAATGTCGCAAAATTCTCGCAAATCTGCAGAAACTACTTGTGTGTGTGTGTGTGTGTGTGTGTGTGTGTGTGTGTGTGTGTGTGTGTGTGTGTTTTTTTCCTCCCTTCCTGTGTCTTGTGTGTGTGTTCTCTCTATCTGTGTGTGTATTGTGTGTGTGTTTCAACATGGTTTTTAATTTCAACTTGCGCTTTAACATTTTGTTTTTGATATTGTTGGTGCATATGAAGAAATTGCCTTTCTTTTGGCATATTGCCTTGAGTTCTAAGCTGATCCAGTCATTTTGATAACCCTGATGGTTTTAATATCCAACTTGCACTTAAACACTTTGTTGTTTATAATTTTGCTGCATGTAATATATTTGATGGGGATGAATACTCTGTAGTTAAATGTTATTTAAAATATACTTCCTTTGTGTTGATTAATTTAATTAGATGATTCTACATTTAAATATTGATGATTACAAGCTTGGGGGGAAAATGCGATTAATTGCGATTAATTAGTAAAAAAAAATGTTAATCGATTCCTAGCCTTAGTTTCTTCTTATTTTTTGTATCAGTTACGTACATTGGGTGTTCTGTTTTATATTTGATGTAGTTTAATTAATATTTACTGCATTATTTAAATTTCACATGTGTTTCCCTGATGGTGTTTAGTGTTTGTGTGGGTGCAACTGAGCACTTTCTCTACATATTTATTGGTCATTGCTACTGGAAGAGACACTATTGGTGAACTTCATGCCATCATGTGCTCTTCTGTAATTTTTACGGTGATTAACAATACCTTATAAAGTAAATAGCTGATTGAAACCATTTCAGAAGTTTAATGTCAAGTTTATGATGTTTTCTTTACTGTAAATTTAACTTTTATTTTTTTTACAGTGCCAGTGTGGTCATGTAAATTACAACAGTTTTAAACTGTAAAATGTACAGGTTGTTCTGTAAAGTTGTTTACACTTTTACTGTATTTTTTAAATAATTATTCTAGCAGTTATTTATTTTTTGTATATTTTCTTTTTACAGTGTTTAAAACATGACAAAGGTAAGCAAACAGGGGTAATTTCATTAAGTGATGAGCTGTTTCCTCACAAAAGCAGTTTATTCAGCACACATGCATCTCCTCCATAGACTAAAAACTAAACTAAAACTAAAATGGCCTCTAACCCCTAACCAGTGTACCGCCCATAGAATATCTATGGGACCGCAGCTATTTTATGCTTAGCTTGTAGGCTCCCCTTACTAGAAGGGCTCTGTGTAGCTTACTTAAATTGGAAAAGACTTAAGACCATTTCAGACCAAACGCGATGTGATAATGTGAGGCTAATCGCCGGCAAATGGCCCTTTCCCATAGAAAACTAAGCGAATGACCACTGTTAGCACATTCACGCCTTTACAATAGGTGGCGCTAATCGATAAGCAATTCTACAATATTATGTATGGTAGGTGGCTCAGTGGACCATTGAGCTGGTCTGCCCTCTGCCCATGATGGCTCATGAGAAGAGCGCGGGTGTTTGCTGTCCTTTTCTGCATATCGCGGCACCGTTTTGTGGTCCGTTCTACATAACGCGACAGCTCATTTTAGCTTATTCTCATTTTAGCCAGTTCAGCACGTTTCACGGCCGACCCACCGGCCCGTCGTTTCTCCCAATGGCCATTCTGCCCCTGATTGGCCCCAAAGTGCGTCGGCCCACCGGGAAAATGCCCGGTATGCCAGTCCAGCCCTGTTTAAATCTTAACAAGACTGTAACCATGTCTTCAACATTGGGGACCAAACCATTTTGGGGGTTGGGGACCGCTGGTGTTGAGGTCACAATTTTACATTAAATTTTAGCAATTTTACACTTTTATCCAAAGTGACTTACAGTGCACTTATTACAGGGACAATCCCCCTGGAGATACCTGGAGTTAAGTGCCTTGCTCAAGGACACAATGGTGGTGGCTGTGGGGTTTGAACCAGCAACCTTCTGAGTACAATGTATGTGCTTTAGCCCACTACACCACCACCACTCCTATTTAATGGTCTTCTTTGGTCCTTTGAAACAGTAAAGGTGCTGAATGCAATCATTTTCCGAATAAAGGCCCAAAATTTGATTTTTGGTTTTGTAAGATCCATGTTTTTCTTTTTTTTTAAGTTCAAACAGTACAAAACAAACACTGTATCTGCATTGCTAGCTAGTTTCAGTCATCTTTTCTTTATTTTTTCAAAGAGAAATAATGCATCACTGATGTATCTGTAAAATGACATGACTTTGCCAGCTGGGTAGCAAAAAGAAAATATACAAAATTACTTACTAGATTCAAGTTGTCCTTCATTGTGTTTCCCCCCAAGTAGAATCTTAAAGGTGTCATGAATTGGATTTGTATTTTATTTTATTTTATAATGTTACTTGAGGTCCACCTATAATGTTAGCGTGATTTTTCATTTAAAGTAGTCTATAATTGTCTATAATAGGTAATTTCCTATCCAGTTTTTGTGCCTCTGACTCAAATGCAAACATTTTTGGGGCATGTGTTCTTGAAGATTTCAGTGTAAATGCCCACTGCTGTGATTGGGTAACATCTGTGGGGTAATTTTGAAAAATTTGAATGGTTAAAATATGACAACCGGAGGAATTCATCCATACATGTTTGAGCCAGAGTCTGATCCCGGATTAACCCCTTCCACAAACACCAGGGATACTGCAGTCTGTGACAGCGTGGTAAGTAATCACTGTAATTTACTTGTCTATTTGTGTAATATGTATTACTTTTATTCTTGTTTAAACCAAGACGTGACACAATGGTGTGTATCTTGTTACATAGTTGTGGCATTTTCCAACGGTGAAACATTTCCGTGTTTTACAAATGCTGAGTAATGCATGACAGTACCAAATAAAGTCTAAATACATGATGCTATCACATTTATAACTGTGAAAATATACACTTCTTTCGTCATATAATCATCTTTCATAATATATTCAGTGTAGTGACAAACGCATTATTTGTTCATTACAATGAGTCATGTTTTCATTAAAAAGGGAAAGAGATTGTCTAAATATATTGATATCAATACTCTTTAGGTGCATCAGTGGCAATTGTGCCATCATGCCAACAGAACAAGAAAATATATGCTGCTTAGAGATCCCTGTGCATTAATACAACTAATACACAAGTGTCTAAAACCACTAGGATCAAATAAAATACTTCGTACACATTTAACAGCTTGCAACATACGAAGCAAAACAATTAACATGGATACTCACATGGATATATGTTGCGACATCTCTGTCGGGTCCAATATAGGTCTGCATCAACTTTTCATTTAAGTCTCTCTTCAGTTGTGTCTTGTTTGTGAAAGAATCATCAGCAAAATGAAGTGAGCAAACAAACACATTCTTACCGACGTGATCCGGAACTTCTTTAAAAATAAACATCAGCCACTCTCTCTTAATGTAGGGATCCTTGCAAAGCAAATGGAAGAGATCTAGTTTCCCACAACCTGGCACTGCAACATCTTGACATCTTCGTGGCCATCATGACACCTCCAAAAATAATCTCACCGCTCTACTCTAACTAGCATTGTTGGCAATAAAGTATGCCTTGATCTGCTTATTTAGAGGATGGGCTGTGCTGATGTAAAATCAGGGGCCTCTACTCGCAGGGTTGGCGGTTCGATTCCTGGCCGAACCGCACATGACTTCATATGCTGAAGTGTCCTTGGGCAAGACACTGAACAAAAACACATCATCACTGCTTCAGTGTTTAATATCGGTGGTCAAAACAGCTTTCTGTGCTTTAGCGGCAACTGTTTTTGCAGTGTTTGTGTAATATTATGTTTGTAATTTTCCCTTCTGTATGTATATGGTGCTGGCCACCTCCTTTAAATTCAGTATGTGTCTTGTCTAGTGAATCAGTCAGTTTGTTATTTATTTGAAGTGTCTAGTCCTGGTTAGGTTTTGCTGTGATTGTCCTCTGAAAGAGTAAGAGGCCAGAGCAACTGTATGTTATTTGAAATAATTTTTGTTGTCTTCACAAATGTTATGATGTGAACTGAACTGCATTTTAAAAGACTGTCACGATACACCCTCACTTTGCCCCTTGTTTTGTGGCTACGGAATTCTTGTTGTGATTTGCTGATATTGATGAAGGCAGATCCATCACAGTTTTGATACAACATTAATAGGATGAGGTTGTATACGTTTTGGACTAAAATGGTAAAACACAGCCAAGCCTCCATTTATCCAGTTAGGAAAACAATCAAACGTAGGGAATGCAACATGACAACATGATCACACGGGAGGTCAGCACTTTTGTTTCCTAGAGTTCTGATACACAATGATCGGTCACATTATGCTGACTCACCGACAAATGGCATCTCTTATCAAACATTTTTGCATCGGCTCTAGCATGTTTACTTTTCCCCGTAAGTGTTGTTGGCATGTTCATATCCCGGAAGTAAACACGTTTGCATAATCAGCTACGAGCATGATTCTGAAGTTGCCTTATTCCCTCTAACATATTTTTACTCTACTGATGTTTAAGTTTAATTGTGGAGTTTGGGGTGTAGATATTATAAAATATGCATTCCACTTCACTGTATTACAGCCTATACAGCTGACAATTTGACCATACACCCTGAAAACTGGAGCTCATACATGTCAATACTCCCAACAACACTTACTGCTTTGGCCACTTGGTGCAGTGTTTTGCATTTCAGTAAGCACACACCAATTTCAGCTAAAGAAATGTCAACTGTTTCTGATTTCACTGTGAGATCAGTCTGAACAAGCAGCTTAACAGCTTAACTTCACTTGCAAACATGGCTATGTGTCCTCAAAGGCAAAAAAAAAGAGGTAAGGGAGAAAGATGAGGGGAAGATGAGTGGTGACAACAGGACATTATGAGAGATGCAAAATGAGGTAAAGAGTCTGAAGGGCAAGGCTGAATTGAAGGCATAGAAACACCCTTTGTGGTTTTTACTTGTGTATACACGCAGAAAGCAGCGTTCAAATTAGCAAAGTAATATCCTCACAACGCTTGTGTAAATAACAAATGGCATCTGATTAAGAATATTTTACTCTCTGTTGCTTTGCTTTATTTAAATATATTCCATAGTTGTTGCTGTGTTTGTTTCCTTAACTTTCTGTTGCAACTTGCAGCAGAATTGCACAGTAATAGTGGGGTATTCTCTCTTACGTAAAACACTGGAATTCCACATATATGTGGAGGTAAAGGACAGTCGAAAATGTACACTGGTAATATATGAGTATAGTTATTGTTTGCATGGCATACCGCAATAAACCGCATGTATGTAAAAAGGGTCATTATATGGAAAAAAGATGAAATAGAATGGTGACTGAATCAAAAATTCTGCCTAACATCTCTATTTGAGTCAATTCTTCTTTGAAACTGTATAATTACCACCATGCATAGGTTCCAATGAAAAAACATTTATGGTTTGGATAAACATGATTGGGAGTAAATTAAAAACTTCAAATTATCACCTTATATGTTTCATATTTCAAGATCTTTCAACCATCCCTGGTTCTTAATGTTCAACTTCTGGCTCAGAGGGATAAAGGAAAGAGATTATGACAGCAGAGTAAAACTGAAGATAAAGTAAATTAATTGTGCATTTGAAAATCTTTCTGACCAGCAAAGGTAGGAGGCAAAAAGAAAAAAAATTAAGTAATTTTACACTGATTAGATGTTTAAAATCAACATTTAAAAGCCTGATGTCTTTCACCTCACTTTCCTTACATGAATATGGAGGCCAAAATATTCTTCCCAATATTTTGTAAGCGTAAAAGGCATCCACTATACTCTCAGAATGTACAGTATATACATTTTTGCACTGAATTTACCTTTACCCAAATGAGACATAAAATTTTATCAATGCTAAACTTGTAAGTAGAATCCTTAAGGCACATCATGATGTTACAGTATCTGGTGCTTCGGATGCATCCTTAACTTCTTTGCAATAGTTGCTTTAGTCTGGTTACCGAATAGTTTCATCTGAGTGTGGAAGTTCTAGCACATCGCATGGGACTTATCTGCATCTATAATGTTTTGTCCTGTGAACGCTTAATAAATTAACAAAATAAACCAATTATAGATTTTTGTGCATTTATGCAGAATTGTTTGAGAAAGAATCGTGATGTATCTGTGAATCTAAATTTTCCCCCAGCCCTATAAAATTGATACTCTATTCACTGTGACAGGTCAGTTTGACCGTATGTAGCAATCTGACCATGTGTATGCAATGAGAGGATAAAACGCTCTCATCAGATCAGCACAATTTTTTTCTCCAGGCCCAAGAAGGCAGAGGGTGATTTACTTGTGATCGCTAAATTGAATAAGCTTGAATGAAAACAGGAACGGTGGAAGACAAATTACAAGAATGAAAGGTTCTCTTATGTGCACAGACACAGTTATTGTGGTCAAAAGACAAACGGTCCACAAATCTTACTAAGGACAAATTACATTATGTGTCTATAATTGAGAAGAGCATGCTAATGTGCATTGCAGCAGTTTGCACAAACACAGAGCAGCTGCGAGACATGAGTTTTGCAGAATGTTTCCAAAGTGGCTGTGGGAAAAGCAAATCTGGTGAATTTGACTCTTGCAGTTCAGCTCACATTAATTATTAGTTATTTCACAGCGGAACATGATATTAGATTCACATGTTTGACATGCAATGTTGAGACTGACTGTTATATTTGGGTTCCTAGAGACCCCAATGTGCAGATAAAAATAATGACAGTAATTTTAAAAATACCCTTTTTTTTAAATAATTTCTCATCATTCGTTTTGATATGCTCCTCTGACCTCAAACCCAGTAGGCAAATACTATTGAAGCTGTATTCCTCTGTTTTGCTGAAGAGCAGACATGTAGGCTACTTCTCAGAAATGTGATTGGTATTGGTAAGTAGGATTTTTCAAGTTTGATATTCAGTTTATAATCAATTCTCATAATAATCATAAAAGTCATGGAGTACCATCCTTTACTATAATGTTAAGTATATTTGTGTAGCTAATAAAATGGCTTTTAGGTCTCTCAGAACATGAGTGTTAATCAAACTGTAATGCTTTTAATAAGATAAAATGCAAGACTGTGAAATCAAAGTGTAACTTTATCCAATGCTTGGGTGTGACTCCCTCACAGGACAAAACAAAAGAAATGTCCCTTTGGGACAAAAAGAAAGACATTAAAACGTTTACAACCAACCTTTTTTAAAAAGACATGCTTTAAGTACTAGGTTGTATGTCAATGTGTTTTGATTTTGATTTGACTGAAATACAGCACCAGTGAGTCAATTTGTTACGATCCTTCATACTTCTACTATGTTGAGAGATACAGAGGATTGTGTCTGGTGCAATGACATCACCTCAGAACATGACAACTGACACCAGAGCTCTCATTGACCCAGTGCACTCTTGGCTTTGTTGACTGTGCAGCCAATCATTAGAGCACATCGTCAATTATTCAAGGTATTGCATTGTCACTTATCCTACCTAATGAAGATGAATGGGGCCATGGCTATGGTATGAGAGGACACTGGGGTCTGCTGAGGCTTGATATCAGACACTAAAGAGATGTAGTAATGTGCTGAGGATTTTTAAGTGTCTTCTGTGATTTCACAATAAAGGCAATTAATTCAAGCATGATGCAGAATGTGATGTTTCTGAACCTTTGCAAAAAAATAAACCAAAACAGCCCTGCTTTACATGGGCTGACATGAACATGTAATTTTGAAAACCATATTCATATTTGAAATAATCTGCATAAACTCCTGATTGATAGAACAAACCATGACAGCATGTTTCCAAAGTATCTAAAGACCCTACAAAATTGCACGATGAGAGCATGATGAGAGCCGTTTTCAGCCCTGTGTTGACCCATTTGCCACTGAAACAAAAGTTTGGGTGGGACACGTTGAAGGGCTAGTCCCTGTAAAAAAATAAAAATAATAAAAAAAATACAAATGTATGACAGAATTTAGTTATGTCACAGCTGTGAACCATGTGATGATCTCAATCAGCTTCCTAGCTGAGTAACAAGAAGTCAATTTCTAGGGGTCCATTTCCAAAATCATTCCAGTGCACTAACATGTTCGCTTCCTAGAAATTTGCCAGTTCACAATATTTTATCCAGTTTGTTCTTAATTATCTTTCATCCATAATGTGCATGAAAGGGAAACAACTTGCTTGTGTTATTGCTTAAAGTAATTTGGTAGGTCATAAATATAAAATGAGTGCTCATAGACACATCAGGAACACAACTGCCTTAAAAACAGACAGACATATGACAAGTAGTCAGAAAGATTGCAAAGCATCTAGTAAAAGCAGGGGTAAGACAGAAGGAATTTTGCATATAACTGTGCAAGCTGGTGCCAGGTAAGCTTGAGAGCTCAGGGTTGTAGATTTGGTTGCACATAATGGGATTAATGGAGGAAAATCTGTTTGAATTAATCTGACCTAAAGGATTGGGAAACTGAAAGATACACTCTATACCTTATCCAGCTGCCTGTCTGACTCCAGCACTCCTCACCCCACACAGCTTTGCCAATGAGTGTGGACTGGAGAGTGTGGTCAGAAACTGCCAGTAAACAGGTCACTAATGGAGGAGTGTTTGAAATTGTTTTAGACTGAACCAAACTAAACTGAATCTATGAATGTGTGTCACCGATTTTAAACAAATTTAAATTATACAAAATATAAATGTAAATGTATCTAGTAAATCGATATTTAATAGATAATGTAGAGTCAGCCAGTCTTTTATCACAAAATAAACCTAGATAGGGCGATAAGGACTTATATTATCCTGAATGGGTTTGTTTTTGTAATAACGACAGGATGATTGTACAATATCCTGCTTATTACACAGCTATATACCAAATAAAGCAATTAATTGGACATGGAATATCTGAATTGAAATCATTTGATTATGTAAAAAGAAAGAGACTGTAGAGTGCTAAGAGAGACATAAAACTAGCACAGTGTAAGAAACTGGTTGTAAGGGACAATGGTCAAATATACATTTTACTGGTCATTTTACAAAATTACCACAGAACTACAGAATATCTAAAATATTTGACTACAGAATGTTCCGACAGACTAATCACAATCAAGTATTGCAGAAAGCTGTGTAATAAAAAAAAGCCTCAAGCCAACCGAGTCAGTGCATTACAGTGTTTTTACTCTTGGATGTTCTTTGGCTCAACATGTAAGTCCTAGTCAATTCGCCAAACTGAAGTCTGTTTAGGGTTGTCAAGCAATGTGGCAAATTGCCGTACTAATATAGAAGAATTATAGAATTTGTAATGTGCAATCAGGTGTGCTAGGGTGGAAAGATCTTTTTTATAATATGGCTTCAAGACTGAAATATATCAGGGTCATGCTCTTCCGTTCGCCACACATTTACATAAGTAAGAATAGACATAAAAAAATACCACACCCTTCCCTGGGGGCTCTAGTCTGGTGAGATAGCCTACAGTGTCATCTGCTCTCTGCCCAGTGGGTACAAACAACCAGCATCTGTTACATGTCAAACGTACATATGCACATAAGCACGTCCACACACTTTTGTTTTTTTTCTAAATAGTGGTGGGGACTTTACATTGACTTCTATTGCTTTTATACTGAGCTAATTATATTTGATATCCCCTACACCTAATGCTCACAGAAACATTTGCACATGCCTCAGTTCTCACGTGTCTCACGTGCCAACACAATTGCGTTACATGTGCATCCCACTGCTGACTGGAAGCGATGATTCAGAGTTAAAAGGTACTTAATTATTTATATTTTTTCGCACCAAAGGCGATCGTGTCACTTTATAGAAGACATTAATTGAACTGCTAAAGTCGTATGGATAACGCTTACGCTGATAGTCTGTTCTTTCTGAAGCATCAACAACTAGAGCCTTTCTGCGGTTTGAGTTATGTCAAATATGATGGAGAAGTACAACGAGATGATTATGGTGTATATCAAAGGTCTTGTTAGGGCAGTCCAGCTGGGAACCCACTTAGCAGCTCCCGACCCCCATTGTTCATGTGCATGTAAATATATGTATGTGTGTGTTGTGTTAATATGCATGACATCTGCATGTCAGCGGACTCTTGTAAGACAAAGCAGATCCTTGTTGCCCAGGTGTTGCATGTGTGACCCCACTTCTAGTGGATTTGCCTAAATAAGATATGAAATCAGATAAGATGCAATGCAGATATCTCGCTCTGTCCATTAATCTCACTCTCTTTTTTCCCTTTATCTATTGTAAACTGTAATAGACTGAACAGGATTTGACTAGAAGGTGTGACTGATAAACTGGCTAATTAACTGTGACTGAGGTAAGTGTGAATAAATGCTTTTATAAGTCTTGATGTTAGCATTACACTATGAACATACAAATACCTTACTTGAGTTAACTTGAGATCATTTTTTATGTTAACAATAAATCATAAAAAATGTTCTGTAACAGCCATGTTCTGACATGCTTAAGAGACTAATTCTAACAACACTGTGTGTATTTAAAAAACCAAAAAACTATTTAGACTGGAATATTGTTGTGAATGACAGTTGACCTAAATATTTATTTTTTAATTTCATGTTGAAAAACGAGGTGGGAGCGAGTCTGCCAGAGTTGGGTCCGTAAATGATTAGTCAACTTCGTGGGTAACATCATCTACACTCGTGTGTCTCGCTTTTGTGGCGTCACACTCATCGTCCATAAAAGTCAACCATGGCGCAACGAACCAGTGATGTATTTTTTCCATCTACGGCTCCTCCTGTACCAGAGCCAGGCCCTTCAGAGCAGCAAATTGTAGAGGTTGACGAGTTAGAGTCAGAAGAGGCCGTGGTAAAAAAGGCAAGAACACACTGTTTAGCAAAAACACCAACACCATGAACTGTATCTACTGCACTAGACGTGGTCCACAACATGCGGAAAACCAAGTTTGCAGAGGCAACTGGCACTGCACAGTTTAAATATGACACCATAATGAAGAACAACAGCAGCTTAAAACATCAAATATGCCGAGACCTTTACACAAATGAAATGGCATTGCCACTTCCAGTAGCATTTCTCTGGCAGGAAGCTACCATTCAGTCATCTGATGAGGCTGAAATGGTAGTGAAATTCAACATGGCCTATTTCATAGCTAAGCAGGAACTACCATTCACCAAATTCAATTGAATTGTTGAAAAAGAGCCACGTAAAAGTTAATCCTACATACAGTAATGATACAGCATGTGCGCAATTCATTGGCGCTATTGCAGATTCACTCAAACAGAAGACCCATGAGAAGATTTAGGACGCTACATATCTCTCATTCATGATCGATGGTGATACGGATGTTTCAACTAAAGAATGTTAAATAGTACACGCATGGATCCTGCAAAAGGGAAACCAATGTATGTTTTGATTGGCCACATGGAAGTCCAGCATGCACATGCTCAAGGTATGTTAACTACAGTAATTTATAAAGCAAATAATTGGACTCCAGTTTAGTAGAGACACATGTTGTTTGCTTATTCTTATGCTGTAATGACTGTAAAGACCACTGACCAGTGACCACTTACCTCATGTTTACATTTAATATATTTGTTTTGGTTTTTACACTGTAATGACAGTAATAATACTTCACATTTTTTTATTTGTTTACATTGCTGAATGTGCATTTGTTAAGCACCATTCAGTTAAAATGTGACTGTCAACTAAAATAAACCAGCACATTGTAGTTTCTGTATTTATTACCAAAGCATTTATCAGTAACACAGTTTAAATGGGGAAAATGTTAACTATTAACTAAGTAATAACTAACTGGCTTACTTTTACTACACAAAATAATGGAACCAACAAAACACTTCTGGTTTTCTGGTGTCATTCAATTGCAGTAACCTAGTTCCACAAAGATTACAGACTTGATATACAGACAAAAGAAAAGCTAATCTTAAAAGCTGGCAAGTATTATAGAGTTGGAATCACGTTGGTTGTCACGCTGCTAAGGTATCGGTATTTTTTATATTATTTTTTGTTTTGCTTTTTTTACAAATGTACTGTATTTACTGAAAACTGCACAAAAGAAACTGATAATGATGATCCTACTGCAGTATATTGGCAAAAAAGTTAATTGTTCTTATTGTGTCAAAAGATGATGAGGCATTGGAAGAACCAGCTCAGCAAAGCAATTTTACGATCATAATGGAGGCTGCCTTGCCAAATTTAAAAACTACAGTCCCAGAGTCTCGGAACGTTTTTATGGAGCACCCAAGTAAATTTAGGTGAGAGTGCAGTAAATATAAGATTTCCTGAAGATGGGTTTAAAGAATGGTCAACTTTTAACCAACACACATCACATTTTTGATCAAGCACTTGATATTAGATAGTGCTGTTAGCAGATCATTTTTTTTATCGTAATACCCCCACTAAACACATCGCAAAGGTCTCGCACTCTAACAGTGTTTACAACTCACACGGAGCTGAATAAAATGTCAGAATCTGATGTAAAATCGGTACATGCCTTAATCATGATTAAGAAAAATTACCGCATTACATTTTTTAAAAACGTGTTAACGCTGAGAGCAATTTTAAATCATAACACAAATCATAGAACTCAAAACTGACAGAGAGGTTTCCAGTGCATATATACTGTAAAGCTAGTTGATGAGGCTTCGTATAAGCTGCATAGTGGATGGGAGCATATCTGCCTTGAGTAAAAGGATTTCAAGTTCACTGTAAAAATAACAAAAAAAGGAGTGATGCAGACATCTACAGAGATGCTGACCTGAAAGATAAACAAGGTTGAGTTCACCAAGTTTGAACAGCTAATTGACATTTGCAATACATTCAAAGTCCAGACTGTGAACAAAGTTTTAGCCAGAAAATTCAAGACAAAATCTTATAAACTACTTTGTCTAGTTAATTAGAATCCACTCAACATAAACAAAAGGTCTAACATACCTAGACAAAATCTATAATAACTGAAAAAGAGCCAAACACAGACAGGAGATGCTGTTTAAGTAAGCTTCACTGACTCAAAATATCTAGCATAATACAGTATGTTTGAAGTGGACTACGCTACCTTTATCTTTATGCTTAATATGATTTTATTATAATAGTTCCTTACACATTTTTTTTTCATGATTATATCATGAACTAATTATTTCACTAAAGCTTTCAAATTTATTTGAAATGTTAGCCTTCTAATTTACTAAAAAAGAGGCTTTCCAAAGATCAGCACAGAGCCAGTTTATTTATGTAAATCATTATATGGATATTGGTTTAATAAAAAGTGGTTGGTTTACTATTTTGTACTATACATGTGCCATTATTTTATGTTAGTTGCTGTACCTATTATTAAGTACTAACAGTTAACAGTAGTGAGTTACCTCTACAGAAATTCATGAAGCAATAACCAATAAGGGGCCATGTCTTACAGGTTAAGGTGTTCTTAGGCACAATTCAAAGCCTAAGACCCTTTAACCTGTGGTAAAACTACTGTAACGAACAGGCTCAAGGCACTTATTGCTTTTATAAAATGGCAGCAACAGCAATATGATGAAAGACACCTGTATTCAATATACCGTTATAATTATAATAATTACAAACAATTCTTTAGCCAAGTAATGTAGTTAATTATCCTTACTGTTGGCTGTATACAGTTGCTAAACAACATAGTGTGCATTTAAAGTTATTTTACAATGGCATCGAATTTAGCGCAATCCCAGTCAGCGTTTAGTCAGAATTATGAATTTATAGACCACAGTAGCTCATGGCTAACACACTTACATAGAGTCTGAAAAAATGAGAGGGAAAACTGCTGAGGCCCCGTCCATTTCATCCATTAGAAAAATGAGCCAGCAGGGTCTCCTCATTGTCTATCTGCCTCTCTGTCCAATCATCCTCTGTCCCCCTCTCTGTCCCAATCATCCTCTGTCCCCATGACCCCCTCTTTAACCCATTCCCCTGATCGTCACCCCAGCAGAAGATTCAAGGCGCTCTGAGTGTCCAAATCAGTTGATACACATGACAATTAAGCAGAAGTGACATCTCTCACTGTGACATTAGCCAGATGTACAAGTGTCTGGAATGTAGAGATTCTCTAGAGCGAATGATAGACATCAGCATAGTGAGGGATGGTCAAAGGGGGGTAAGAGGGAAAAGTGCCAAATGTGAGAGATAATAAGATGCAAAGTGAAATATGTGCCAGAGAGATGACAGAAAATTGTAAGGTAAAAATAACAAAGAAAAGGAAGGAAGGGACACATTCAAGATTCAAATGAAAACATCATCAAAAGCCTTAAATGAAAGAGAGAATAAAGCAAATTTCATATGAAAGTGAAACATCTATATATGTAGACATAATACAGCTGGCGATGATCACCTATGGGGCATAAGGATGTGTTCTAAGTGTTATTGTCTGAGACTGATACCTGCAGAGTGAAAGTAAAAATAGCATTTCTTAGGCATGAATTTGAAAGGTCTACATTCAATATTTCCCACAATCACAGAGATCAAAGACTGTAACTGAAGCTTGGGGTAAATCTTATTACAGTAATACACTCAATCAGTTATGCACGCATCAAGACATCACATCAAAGAAAATGTTAGGCATCCCTTTCAATAGAAATTATAATGATCACATACATGATTTAACACGTTAAGTCAGCAGATCTTCCAGTATGTCAATGTGCACCAAGAATGTACTATTATGCCTGGTAAAAGAGTGTTTTAAAGGAATATGACATCCAGTACATTTTTCAAAAATTAAGCTATTTACAAAAATAAATAAAGAAGAGCAAGTGTTCTCATCTATTAACCCTCAACAATATCAGGGTGCATAAATGAGATAATTGTATTTTTTGGTGAACTATTTCTTTAAAGTTCAAACACTAACTGCCAACTGCCTTGGTATGAGACTCGACTTTATATCAAAAATCCAAATGCACAATAAAGACATTTGAAATAGGAATATTAGTTTATTAGCTAACTGATCAGTTGATAAGATATTCTGGCCCATCTTCAATAATTACTTAAGAATAGATCAGTGGTCATGACACCATAAAGTAGCACTACTTCAAAGTCAGCATTTTGAAGCCGTAACAACTATATTTGTCTTATCTCTTGGACACAGGACACAATCTGAGCCAACAATGGCATCATTATTTACACCCAGATGGAGAGGCCAATTGATAGGCAGTGGTGGATTTATGCTGTGAGTGTTAGGAGAGCTGACCTACACCCCTGACCTTCTCCCTTAGAGGGGGATTGATGTCTGGATGTCCTAGGCCAACAATGGTAGACCTAAACACAGGAAGAGAGTTTCTGGGGGAAGGTGACAGGAAAATGAGCACTACGGTTCATCAGTGACAGCTGAGAAGGAAATGACCTCCACCAAATGGTGATGTCTTTGTGTTATTTTACGCTATCCATCACTGGGCTATTATAACCCTTCAAATGGTAAGCTATCAGCATAGACAGCTATAGTTGTGTCCCAAAAGATGTACAACACATTGTGTACTGTACTTGAGCATATAGATTATGAATTTTCTATGAACCATCTCAAATGGAACACTACCACTACACAAAGGCAATCACCATTCATCAGTTGAGGAAAAATTACATTTCAGATGCACATTGTCTTGTTTGGTGATCTGAAGTTAGATTTTGACCTTTGCATTGCAAAGGACATAATCTGAGAAAACAGTAGTTGATTATGGAATACTTTATGTACTGGGTCTCTAGTCTCAAAAGAGAAAGTAGAGAAACAGGTATTTTACAACAAATCACCTTATGTGGCCCCAAAACAGATCTACACGTATTTCCCCCAATTTGTCCAACAGTCAAAAAGAAACTGCTATGATAAGATCCAGAGTACATGAAAGAAAGAGGCCAATTGGGTTTTAGACAGCTTTTGATGTAAAATCCACATTACCCCCTCTCTCTTCACATCTCAAGCCTTCCACTAGCGTCACCTGACCATCTATATCTCCATCGTTTTCCCCCTCTTCCATCCATCCGTCCAAATGTTTCTGATTCTCAATATGATCATCTGTTGGATTCTAAATCGGAGGAAGAACCATGAAGATTTCTCGCCTGTATAAAATCTTGTTCCAAACAGAGGGGATTTTATAGTATCTCGCCATTTCGACTTTTGGACCAAGTAAATCTCCTGGGTCACTGCGGCTGCTGATATGCCCTCTCGGCTGGCTTGATGGACAAGGCCATCTTCTCTGTAATAGACATAGTAATCCGTTCAATCAAACACATACAATGGAGGCCCAGGTCAATAATGCAAATCCATCAGTGCTTGCTCCAACCAAACACACAAAAAAGACTGTAGCTCCATTTCATTAAACTCACACAGTTAAAATGTGCTGATAAGCAGGGTGAGAATTTAGTCAGTTTTCTTAAAGGAAACCATTAGTGACACTAGCATTTACTCTAGAATGTTTACTAGGTATAGAATTTAGAATACTTGATAGAATATTGGGGAGAGCAATGACAGTAAGACATACTGGCAAAAGCGAGGTCTTAATACCTGGGGTGAGCTAGTTGTTACCCATCCCATTTATTCGCATCTCAATTGCAGTTACCCAGCTAATTGGTTGATGGCACAACAATAGAACACATAATCTAAATTCCTAGCAAAGTCTATCTAATGCTTTCAAGACCCCTTCAAAAAGAATTGGACCCTAGTAAAAACATCTACAATGAAATATTAGCAATATGTTGCTATTTTTTTTATTTTGTATTTTTTCAGAATACACAGCTAATTTTGAATAGACGTAAAAGAATAAAGATGTTTTTCTGGTTCAAGATAGTGTAGTATCTATCATCTACCAGCAAGGGCTAATGGGGCAAACCTTGACCCCTTGGGATAAAACAATTTAGTAAAGACCCCATGTTTCTCAAGAAATATAATCTCTATGAGACACATATGAATAGCTCTGCCTCTATGCATTGTCATTGTGGAACTCCTACCCATTGGTTATTGTTGGCATGCCCTCTTTGGAGCAGACTACAACCAAATGCAAACAGAGAATATCTGGCAGCATGGCAAAGGGTGCACATGAAACCAACAGTGCCTTGTCATCACTGCCATCATTTTCTTTGCAGCTCCACCAGAAGGCAACCAACTTATTTGCATTATGTTATTTGAGTCATCTGTTCCAGAGGACAGAGACGAATTTGTGCCACTCAAGGTGCATGGATTTTCCCCACTCTTCACAACTATCACAAGGACAATACACCCTGTTTTCCAAAGCATAACGAGGATAATTACCCAACCCAAGAATGCAGTCCTTTCCTCCTTTATCTATATTATTACAGTTAAAAATAAAATGTTTTTGCACATATTTGAAAGTATCTTGAGGTACATGAATATAGTAATTCAGTAACATGGTCCATATCAAAGAGTCATGATCTGACCATGTGATACCATCACTGTACCATTGTACTGCATACAATAAGGCCTTTTTCTATAAATGTATCAAAACCAAGAATATGTCACCTTCATGATGTTTCATGAATTATTCCTATCTTTTCATACACCCTAAAGAATGAGTTATTACACTGAATGTAATGGACATGCAAGAGTCTGGATCAATATCTCTATATAATGAGTGGTCTGCACACAGCACATAGTGTGCAAGTGGAGGCCTAAGGGGAAAATAATTGTGCCCGCTTAAGATATTGTTTAATCAAATATTTTTTTCAGGCTATGTCAACTGACAGCTACTAGTTAAAATGTATACATTTAATTAATTTGTTTGATATATTGCTTTTATTTTTAATTTTTTAATCTGATATGTAACCATAACCATCACTTTAGCCCATAAAAGAAAAGAGAAAGCTTTTTGGGGCTTTTTATTTCTCCCAACGTGAAATTATGTCTCACCTCCATATTTTGGTTGATATGCTTTGAGGCAAACTTCAAATGATTTATACAGTTCCCAGTTTCAGTGAAGCCATCAGCACTAAACAACATAGTAGGGGCAGTAGGGGAGTGTTGTAAAATAAATAAATAAAGACTTCAATATCTGAAACTCTTTTTTTTTTTTTTTTGCCAATATTTTTTTCAAACTATAATATTAAATCCCCATAATAATCTATTACTAATTAAAGTAGTTTAGAAATCTACTACTTATCCCTAAACTGTGTTGTTGTAGTGTCAAGTCTAAAGATTGCAGCAGTTCCAATGCATCTTGCATCACTGCATCTTTTTTCATTGGATCTTAAATTGAAAGTGAATATTGACTGAGACTAAGATGCTGTCTAATATCTTCTTCTGTGTTTCATGCATGTGGCATGAGGGTGAGTGAATGAAAACAGAATTTGCATTGTTGTGTGAACTATCCTTTTAATGAACACTTCTTATCTAGATTAAAGTCCAAATACCTACAAAAGCAGACCATACAGAAAAAAATATACCATGCATCATGCAAGCCTACTTCATACTTTCTCTTTGGAACATGAGTCACATACACGACAGACCAATTCAATGGGATATTTCTATGGGGACCCATTTCAAATTACATTACCCTATAAGATAGAGGGGGTTAGAATTGTGGCATTTGAGCCTGGAGGACAAAGTGACTGACATCAGAATGTAAATACTTCATTGATTTTTGAGACTCCACTATGTCCATTATAAAGAGTGCACACACACACACACACACACACACACACACACACACACACACACACACACACACACACACACACACACACACACACACACACACACAAAACAAAGTGAGTATCAAACAGACAAAAGCATCTTGTCTCTCCTTCTGCTCTCTAATATCCCTTGATTTACTATATTAGTACTTGATATTACAAGCATTTTACAATGGTCCATCAAAGACCAACGAGGAAATGACTGTTCTGTTACCAACTAATATGCAACACATTTGGAAATAAAAATAATATTTGTCGTTTCAATAACACTTTATTATTATCTTTTATTAATATCATCAAAGCATTGTTATGGACTGCTAGATCTCAATCTATTGCACTGACAACATTTCTTTATTTTACATACTGTATGTAGCTGACTGACAGATTATACTAACACAGGAGTTTTTACAAAAGAACACTAACAATCTATGTGACTAGAGTTAAGTGTTATCATCTGCAGAGCACATAATAACTATATACTAGCCATCACTGACATTTTGCTATCAGATCAGATGTGTGACCTTATGTTGTTTTGAGGCTAAAAACACTCTGCACACTGCCATCAGGGTTCCATGAAGTGTGAGGTGTACAAAGCCCCTAAAACAGCTGGTCATGAAAACATGTTTAGAGCAGCTGACGACTCCTTTTACCTACAGTTTTAACCTCTCAGTGTCTGTTTTGTGGTTAACGTCTGCCGCAAAGTGACCATCACAGCAAGAGTGCCCACTTCAAATGTTCCAAAATTAACACTCACCAAGCACCAAATGCAAGCATAAAACATGACTCAACAGTTGGTAAGTAACTTTATAAGAAACAATAACATTACACGCTTTAAGACAAACTGCAAAAATGACACTATGACCCTCACTGATGTGAGTGACATGAAAATATCTCTTTACTAAAGAAAATCTATGTCGCGACTTGTGTCTTCTAGCATCTTTTATCTCAGTGGAAAATTTACTATAAAATGTATTTTTATGGCAGGTAAGAAATCTTTATGGCCAGATACATTTTCTTGCTTTTGGCAGGTGTGGCCAAATACCATTTCTAATCCTGGTTAGGCATGTCTGAGAATGGTGCTGAATCATCACATGCACTACTTCTTGAAGCTTTGGTTTCACATATCACAGAAAAAACATCTGACGATGGCATAACAGGCTAGTCACATCTCTCATAAACTAGTTAAGTGCGACTTCTACATCAGGACAACCTGATTTCTTTATTATATGTAGCTATTTATATGTTTACATTTATATTTAAATTTAAACATACTTTTTTGTACATTTGTATGTACTCAAACGTACAATCTGGACATTTTGACAGCATCCAAAACATGTTTATGTATTTACAGCTTTAGAAATGTAAAATATATGCAAAGCCATTATAAATATATTTTAATCAACAAATCCATTCTAAATATTTTTTTATAAATTATTTATTATATATTTATACTTACTTTTTTAAAATCTTTTTTTAATTCTAAGGATATTTTAGATCCTTTAACCCTACCCCTAAACATATCCACTTTTCAACATTTCAAGACCTCTGCTTGGGACTCGAGTCTGTAGCCAGTGCTGAAGCAGTCTCATATGCATCAACCCGAGTGGCACGGCCCTGGCTGAGGATGCCATATGCCACAGGAGCCTCTGGAATTGTTATAGAGGAACCGCTGTGCCGGGCTCGAAGAGAGTGAGGCACCTGAGCACTGACTGAGCGCACACATTGGTGAGGCATGTTGTCATTGAGACTGAGTCTAACTCCATGCCGAGAAAAGAGATGATCTGAACTTGGGCTAGCTTGCTCTTTTCCCAGTTGATCTGAAGCCCTAGACAGCTGAGGTGCCTGAGCACCTGGTCCCTGTGAGTGCATAGTAACTCTCAAGCGTGAGCCAGGATGAGCCAGTCATCGAGGTAGTTGAGTATGCGGATGCCCACTTCCCTTAGCCGGGCAAGAGCTGCCTCTGCGACCTTCGTGAAGATATGAGGGGGCAGGGAGAGGCCGAAGGGGAGAACATTGTACTGATATGCCTGGCCGTCGAACGTGAACAGAAGGGAAGGTCAGTTTCGAGGCAAGATGGAGGCGTGGAAGTACACGTCTTTCAGGTCTTCCGCCGCGAAACAATCTAGCTGTCGAACGCAGGTAAGAATGTGTTTCTGCGTAAGCATTTTGAACGGGAGTCTGTGCAAAGCCCAGTTGAGAACTCGCAGGTCCATGATTGGTCGCAACCCTCCACCTTTTTGGGTACGATGAAGTAAGGGCGGTAGGGACCCTTCTTCATCTCGGCTGGAGGGACGGGCTCTATCGCATCCTTGAGAAGCAGAGTCGTGATCTCTGCCCGTAAAGCGCTGGCTTTTTCGCCGCGTACGGTGGTGGAGCGAATACCGGCGAAATGAGTTGGACTGCACAACGTGCAGAGAGAGAGAACGCCAGCTGGAAACACACTGTAGATCCAACAGCAGTGCTTCTTGCCTGAGTGGAACAGTGGTGAACTCAGCTTTGCTGTTGCACAACCGAATTCAATATTCAAGGATTCAATCACATACGCTGTTGTATGTTTCTAAACGTGTTGATGGGTAAAATTATTACAGTTTGACTGTCAATACGTCAATATTGCACGCTTCAGTGTCTATGCAAACTTAAGCAAATGTAAGTTTGCTAGAAATGGAAGTGCAGCGTAGTTCTAGCAGGAAGACTAGCAGCTGTACATCATCACTTCATTAGCGGGGTAACTCCTAGACAATCGCATGTAAGCCATTGCTTTATAAGTCTGCTCACAATCTATCACATTGCTGTTTCAGTGTGCTAAAACACAGGCAACTAGATGCACTTCAACTTCTCTAGGCCACATATAACCAGTGCACAGCACTTCTCCGGAAGCCCGCCTTCCCTTTCCAATGACGTCGTCACTTCATCTCAACTTCTGCCAACATCAAACCCATGGGGAGTAAACAACCAGCAAACCCAGATCTTCACCCATATCTCATTCACTCAGGAGATCTTTCTCAATCGCATTGCATGACCCGGCGCGGAAGGAGCGCACACCCGAATCCTGCACAATCATCGGCTCAGGCAGCAGCCGACTTCCATCAGAAATAAGCTAAGTCATTTTTATATCCATCAAATGCATTCAGATCTAGTCATGGGTCTAGACCTTCCGTTGCCATGCTACCTGTTCATCACAAAGTTGCAACGCTGCCTGTTCATCTTAACGTATTCGCATCAATATCAAAAGCCAGTATTTCATGTCAACAGCGCATTCACTCTCATAGTATGGCAGGCAATCGTGTAATCTCATGAGGGCAACCCGGTCAAGGTTCATTCACTTGTCATTCACAGTCTGCATACCCGAGCGTTCCCCATCGGGGAATTAAGATAATTATTCAGGCATATCATCATGTACAGTCAACGCTTATCATACGGGCTCTCATTACTTCATTCAGTAAGATTTGGCGGCTGCCTTCGCCCAAATCACGTAGCGCGTTCCAATCCAATTCATCTTCCCTATTCCCTACTCACTAGGAAGACCGAGCCCACGATGTGAGCATTCCGAGGCAGAATGACATCACAGTTTCACCCGTCGATGTGCGCCCCCCCTTCCCGAGCACAAACCATGTAAATTACATACCCAACTTAAATGGCTGTATCTACTGGCTCCCCTGGAGTATGGATACAGTTGTAGTATATTTTGAAAGAAGACACTTTGGGCTTCACTTCTCAAGTTTCAGAATTAATATATGTTGTTATTTTAAAGCAAAAAACTACAATCTCAAAAAAAAAAAAAAAAAAAAAATTGGGACTTTGAGATGGGCTCATTCTGTTTAGATGAAAGACTTCATATATCAGATAATATACAGTTTTACAACAGGAATGCTGCTCAGATTGCATAGTCTGTCGAAGAATGACAAAGTGTAATTCTTCCAGGCGAGATCTCATGTAAACATGGAGAACATATCAAGATTTATAATTACGTACAAAAGTGCTACTGGACGTTATAGAATGAACTCTGTCACGGACAACTGACCCAAGCAGGCTGAACTGGATTCATCTGGCGATCGCTATTTCATAATAAGGTATGAAGTCCCGTTTTTGATATTGCATGTTGTCATCCGCACTTCCGGCACAAATATACAAATTGCTGTTTCTGGATGACTGCTATCATGCAACAGAGATCGGATATCAATGTCAAACACTTAGACCTTCGAAAAGACGTATAATCTGTTATCATTAATTGCATATTCATGCATGCATATATCAGAATGCAAATATATTATAAATATGAAATATATTCACTCCCGAGTGCAAACAAATACGTATCAACGGGTTACTATAGCCTTCACCAAGCCTTGTGAAAGAATTTACTTCGTTCAGTACAACATTCGATGAGGTTCCCAGAGCGCCTCCAAGGGCGCATTTACGCGATCCATAAAACGCAGCATTTTCTTACTCCAGACGTACTTCCATGTTCTCATCGCTAGCACCACTGTTGCGGCGCACCTCTGACACCTAGCGGTAGGCTCCGCACCGCTTCCCCTATTCATCAGATTATCTACCACCAGTGTAAGGCATTTTGCTATGATCAGGTCATACAGCGAGTAATTCCCATCTCATGGCATACTTCCATTTTATTATCATTCAGGCATCATCAAAGAGCAGAAATTCGTTGGCATGTCTTCACAAATCATTCACTCATCGTGGTCAGACCACTACAGCAACAACTAATCAGAACCAATATGATCGACAGTGTAAATGCCGGAATTCAGCCATACATGTTTAGGTGTGCGTGTATGTGGTCTCCGAAATATGTCAGAGACAATGGTAACTCGGCACATCAGCCGTTGAATCAGCTATCAAGCACATTCGGAAGGAGATTTGCAAATATTCACAAAATATAAAGTGCGATACTGCATCTTCAGGTCGTAAAGGTGGGACATGAACAGCCGGAACTGATCCATGCTCGAGAATCACATTCTTGAAGATCCCGATTCATATCAACACACATTCACAAAGCAGTCTCGTGCAAGATGATTTGCACAAACATGCACACATTTTCGTATGTTTTGGGGCACACCTCCTTCAAAAACTAAACCGTCCACTGCATCTTCAGGGCTCTATGCTGGGAGTACATAACACTCTCATGTTCCTTTTACAGCCAACAACTAACCTCTCATGAAGCTGAGACATTATTCTTCTCACCATATTTGCTCCAGCTCGAGGAATAAGAGGGAGGAGAGAGAGAGAGAGAGAGAGAGAGAGAGAGAGAGAGAAAAAAAAAAAACAACCAACAATGACGAGCCATGTCTCTAGAATTCTAGACATCACACACATTCTCTAACCATGCAAGCTTCCCCCCTAAAGAAACATGACAGGATCAGGTCTATTTTCACATCGTTCCCTGGTCAGTTTGGGTCTCCTAACGCAATCTCCAGCCCCATCAGGCCACCTCAATTTTGCCATGCCAGATAGAAATGGAAGTGCAGCGTAGTTCTAGCGGGAAGACTAGCAGCTGTACATCATCACTTCATTAGCGGGGTAATTCCTAGCCAATCGCATGTAAGCCATTGCTTTATAAGTCTGCTCACAATCTATCACATTGCTGTTTCAGTGTGCTAAAACACAGGCAACCTCCGCCACCCCACCACCACCAGCTGAGCCCTGTCCCGCATGGGGGTAGGCTCCTCGCCCCTGCCTCCTATCTCCGGCAGGATATGACGGTTCAGGGCAAAACTCCCTCGGACCACCGGAGAGGGCCTACGCCAAAGAGAGAGACATTACTTTCTGTTTTACATTTATCAAATAAATGGCATCTTAAACTTCACTCAAGCCTGCGTGTCTTCCCGATAGAACCACACGTTATGTAAGAAAACACACAAATTCTCATGAGATCACATTGGTCAGGATTGTTGTTTACTGATGTCATGCAGTGCAACATATTACATACGTGTTGGTTTAAAAACCTTATTTGGGTAGTGACATCTGATATCCTATCAGGTGAACCACAGGCATTCAAGATGGAAAAGAACCTCATCCATATGGACTAAAAAGACAGACTGGCTAATTGGTGTGGATTCACTAATCATCTAGGATTGTCCTGCAACCAGATGATAACATTTGTTAATGACAGCTGGGGAGCTGACTACTCAGCAATAACAATGAGACTATATATAGGAACAGACGAGTTTTTTTGGGTGTTCTAGAAACAAAACAAAACAAAACATTTATACGTTTTGCATTGTAACGGCAAACGTAAAACTTATGTGCAATTAAATGGACTGGCTAAACATGCTGATATGGAAGTTTTATTTTGTGAAGTAATGTGAAGTGTTGTAGTGGATATATTTGGAAAGATGTTGCACAAAAGCTCGCTATATCCTTGCTAGTTTACTCACTTATTGCAGTGTTCACATACCTGATGGTTATAACCCAAGGAATCAGAACACATGTCCGGGTTAAGTGTATTACACCATTTACAGTAAGAGGTTTATATACAGCGAGCATACTAATAACTACTGGGTGTTTGCCAAGCACCCAAGGGAAATGAGAGCAGCTATAGATGTGCCCTTTCACACATGTACATGCTACACACAAGAAAACCTAGACATATACTATATACACAACCAGCGGAAGTGACAGCATGGGTTGTAGTGCACAGAGACTCTATCACAAAACACATCAAGGAATATGTCATATATAGGGGAACTTAACTGCTCCACATTCATCGATTCCTTCACATAAGCACTCCACGCTCATCCTAAGGGATCTACATTCACCTTATCCGGAATATCATATCAAAAGCTCACATGCACAATGTTTGTTTTTCAGTCATGATGTGGACTTTTCTTTAACTTCTATTGTGTTTTATACTGAGCTAATAATGTATATCCCCTATATCTAACATTTCTGATTTTTTTTTTATTTTCAACAGAGCTGAAGTGTGTAATGTCTGTGCCACTAGCATTACGAAATGGAATTGCAAAATTAATCACTGTTTTAAACAGATTCCAGAAAAACTCTCCCTTTTTTGTACCAAAAGAGAGTGGTTGGTCATTGGTTATAAACATTTGACCACTTAAACTAACAGAGGAATGTTTTAATAGCACCACAAAGCCACAATGTGAAAATTTGAGGTGAAATCAACCTACAAATGGCTTACTTACAGTTTACTGTACATATTAAGCTGAGATACAATAAAGATATTTCCCCCCACAATGTAGGAAAAGGCTGATAAACCCAGCCAAAATGTTTTATTTTTGTTTCATGGTGAGGACTTCCCATTGACTTCCTTTGTTTTATACTTAGCTAATGATATTTTCTATCCCCTAACCCTGACCCTACCCCTAAACCTAACCCTTTGCACTAAACCTTTCTCCATTTTTAGATTTTCATTGAGACATTATTTAGTATTTGTTTATTAAACCACTATTCTCTTGGGGACCGTTAATGGTTGGCAAAATGTAGGTGATTTCCTTGGTCTCCACAATGTAGGCAAAACCTGACCAACACACACACACACACACACAAAACAGATTCACCCTTCACTCTCATACACACAACCTTCCATTCAAGCTCATTATGTCTTTGGTGTCAGTATTGCATGTGGGTCACATCACTTTGGCCTGAAAGACTTCTGGTCAGGTAGGATGAGCACATGCTCATTTACTGCCTGTGGAAGCAGCTGATGTCAGCCCCCTCCTCTCACCTCTCTGGTTCATGCAGGGACACCGACCTAACTAACCCTTCATCAGCTCAGTGTGCGTCAGCCTTAATTTACCACTCACCTGATGTAAAACGCTCAGCCAGTGCAGACTGCAATCTCACGGCCTCTTTCTTCCCCTCTAAGAGAACGAGTCTGAAACTTACATAACAAGGTAATTCTCCCCTAAAGCCCCCTTACTGAGGAATTAGACCCCTGGAATGCATAGAAAGCCTTTGTTGAGAGCAATAAAAGACCCGCTCTATGCTCCTTTAAAAGAAATGTAATTTGGTAGTAAGACTTTTTACTTTTATTTTTATTTTTTATTTTTGGGCTTCAGCATAAAATTTACATTAAAGTAGAGTGAGAGACAGAGTGGGGGCAATTTATTAAGAATGAATAGCTCCCAGAAAAAGCTCAAATTATTTGCACACACTGTCTGTTTTTGTCTGGTTTAGTGCCCGAATCAATAAAGAAATTATGCAGATCAGACAACGGCACAAACTTACCAAGAAAATCTTTGCTGAACACAACTTGAATGCCACAATTCCGATCTTGCAGGCCAGTTCTGAAGGCTATAAATAGAAAGATGCAGCAGACCACTGCGATCTGTCAGGACTGTATAGCTTCACTCCACTACTGTGATTCAGACACCTTAATTATCTCGTTAACATGCTGAAAGTTTGCTTGACTACACAGAACATCTGGATTTATGCCAGGTTAAAACATGTAAAAATGACATATACCATTTACCTTCTGCTTACTCAAGCAGCAATAGCATGAGGTTAATTACGCTGGGCATATAGCACAGAGTTTTGTGAATGAATCAGAATCTATAATGGACCTAATTTACATAGAATGTAGGAGTATTTTCACGGAAAGGAATGACAATAACTAAATTTAAATGATCAAGCTCTGATTCCAGCGCTAATTGTGCCTGGTTATACTAGATTGCAGGTTGTTAGTGAATAAGAATTTTGGTAAGATTTAAGGTTTTTGCACTAAGCACTAGCTTCACCAAAATGGAAATGCAAAAATAATAACTTTTTTCAAACAGGTTTCTAAACTCTGGCAATTTGCCATTGGTTGACAAATCAGGTAGCCCCACCCAAAATTCGCACCATTGGTGGAGCAAATTTTGTTATGTTTGATGTGCTGCAGGAACTGCGCTCAGTGACCGACCTCACCCTTAGAGCTACGCAGTCACTCGGTCAGGCGATGGCCACGCTCGTGGTCCAGGAACGTCATCTGTGGTTGAACTTGGTCGAGATGCGTGAAACACCGCTTCCTGAACGCCCCTGTCTCCCAGTTCGGCCTCTTCGGTGACACAATGTCGAAAGCGACAGAAGGGGAACGTCTAGGTTATGTATGTAACCTCCGTTCCCCAATGGAGGGAACGAGACATTGTGTCCTCCCCGCCACGTCGCTGAGCCGAGCCACTGTTGTGGCCGGACCATTTCTCAGAAAAATCCTGAATGAATTCACCATATTTGCCCACTTAAATACTCGTATGTCCAGGGGCGGGGTATGCAAATACTGTCTGCCAACTTCTCATTGGCCTTTTTTCATATTTCGGCGCTCAAGAGAGACCCCCTAGTGTCGCTTCTCCGACACAACGTCTCGTTCCCTCCATCGGGGAACGGAGGTTACATACGTAACCTAGACGTTTTCTCTGCATATTAAGTAGGGAAATGTGAAGATATTTTAATTAAGGCTGTCAATAGAATGATAGACCAATTAATTAATCAAATTGCAATTAATCAAATTTATAAATATTTTCTGAGAATGGCCCTCTAATAATAATAATAATAATTCAATGTGTAATGATTAAATAATTATAGATATATATATTTTGTTTTAATTATAAATATAGTATATTAGAAAAATAGTACTACAAATAATTAAATGCATTACATTATAGTTACAGACCTGTAAAGCAGGACAATACAAAAATTGTCTTTAGAAGGCAATATATTGTTTATTTTCATATTATTGAACACAAGTGCATCATTGGCCTACAGTCCACAGCAATCCATTTAGAAATTAAATTAATCAATCTGTCCAAGATAGATTTATTATAAGGGCTTTTCTAAGGATATATGTCAACATAGACTTGTGTCAGTCGCTTTTTGAGCGTCTCACTTTGGTTGCATCGCATCATAAACACAACGTGTTAGGTTGCTGTGTCAAATTAAACTTAGTTTGAAACTTTGAAAAAACATGCCAGATCCGTGCATTCAGAATTGTACTCCTCCAGCTGTGTTTGAATGCAAGAACGTGTTCTCATCTAATTATGTCGCTAGTGTCAAGCAAGCCTGAGTTTGGTTTGTTCTCTGTACAAGCTGTGCGTTGCCGAAACAGCTGGAGTTTCGCTTTCTGCCCCTGCTAAAAACCGGTGGTACTTCCAGCTTGAATTGCTCCAATGGTTGGAATTTTAATTTGTAAGGTCTGGGGACATGATTAATTGTGTTAATTTTTTTAATGCATTCTTTTTTACATAATTTATAGCTCTGTATTAATGCATTAAATTAACAGCCCTAATTTTAATGGCTAGACAGAAATGATTCAGGCTAGTACATTTTCTCAATTCACCAGCCATTGGCATGTGTGGCAAAATATTATTACTGGATCCTGTGGAATATCAATAGTGCTTCTCACCTGTTCTTAACTTTTCATCAGATATAGAGAGTAAGGACTTTAAGTGGAGGTCATAAACAAACTATTTTGCTTGTCTTTTGATCTCCTCTATTCTCGGTGCTACTTTAAAGGGACCACAGTAGATTAGCAGTGATGAATTAGAATGAGGGACCATAGGGAGTCCTGCACAGCATAATACCACAGCATGTAGGAGGCAGACAGAAAACTAGAGAGCAAGTCAGACGTCTGGAACTGAAACATCAAGGCATTCATCTATATTGACTTAATCATGCTCTCTGCTTGTGTCCAGCTTCAGATGAGAGGGGGAAAGAAAGAGGGATTGGCTACTGGTAACGGCATAGTGTTAAGACCTCCTTAGGCCTCTTCACTGGAGCTTTCATGGTTGCGCTAGAGGATAGAACTCCTCATTAAACACTATGGTAATGAGACAGACTTCATTCTATGAGGGGAATGAAAAATGAAGGCTAACAGAGAGAGTTTGTGAGGCTTTTAAAGTTTGCTCCAAAATCCATTACTAGTGCTCAGGGAAAAACACTGGGAGTGATCATGTTTAGTGGAACTCGCTTAAACATTTAACAGGCAAAGTGATGTTTTCATTGCCCTTAATTAAGTGCCATACCAAGCCTGTGTCTCCGGTAATGAATTGACCAATGTAGACCATTAAGGAGTGGTTCACTTTCAATCTGCAAACAGAGGAAAAAACACAGCTGAAGAGCTAGAAAACATAAAACACATAAACCCCAAATGTAGAATGATGTCTGAATGAACTAAATGGAATGCAATAGATTATTCCCAGCATAGATCAGAATCAATATTTTACCAAAATGTAATAAATTGCACCACGTCTGAAATGACTTTCCTTTTCAGCTAACCATCATCAAGACCTCTTTCATTTTAACACCACCTTTCCAACCACATGTCATTTTAAAACAGCTTTTTTTAAGATCAAATCAATTTCAAATGGATAATCCAGTATCAAGTCCTGCCCTCATGTAAAAAAATATGCATTCTGAAAAGCGCTAGACAAATAAAATTTACTTGACATTTTTTCCCCTCTTGTTGAATATCCTGTTTCACTCTGAAAAATGTCACATTACAAGTAAAATGGGTTATGAACACTATTTCTTGTACAGTATATTCCATGACCGAGTATAAATGTAAACCGGAATCATGGAGTGGATTATAAACCAGAGGATTATTAATCATAATAAGAGAATATGAGACAGAGTTGATAGGCCGCACTAAAGTGTGTGACATTAAAGTTTGATAGAAGCATATGCAATATGGGTAGGAGGAAGTACACCTAAAAAATTATGATGGTGCACATTGAGTGCTAATACTTTACACAAACTGTGTGTCAAGGAGATTAGATTGTACCAATATGAAGAGATTATACTGGTTTCAAGGGATTACAGAGAGTGGACTTATGAAAGAGCATGCTACACAGCTTTGCTGAGATGCTGAAAAAACTCAGAATGTGAGTGAGAAAAACACAAATCCTACACTTAAAGCCAACAAGGACGATAGAGGCCTCCCTCTGCATTTTACACACAAATACAAAGTGTACTACATGATATTTGTTGTAAAGATGTAAAGGTGCATTGTACAGAGCTCACTCAGGGATCAAGGGCGTAGGAGGAAATTCAGATGCGCTTCTGCCAAAAAAAAAAAATATATATATATATAAAAAATAATATATATATATAAGTTTTCTGTGCATTAAAAAAAGAATCTAAGCATGGTACTGTAGGCATGCTTAGACAAATCAAAGCCTTCGATAAGGACGCAGCAACTAAGTCCAAAAGATGGGGTTTTCCTCTTTGCCTGGTTCAGAGTGAGAACAACTTCTTTTAGGCTTAGATATCCCACAAAACTCCCCGGGTATAATTTAGTAATGTATATCCATGCATAGGAGTCTTTATCCAGGATAGAGTCTGAGATGTCTGCAACACCAACACAATAAGGAGACACTGTAATGAAGATGAACCAATGTAACCTGAGCCTCTTCTTCTAATCCTAGCCAGACAGAATGGTATTACGAAAGTCTCTTTATTCATGACAAAACATAAAATGTACCATCCAAAGGGTGTCAGACAGGCAAATGAAGCTATCAATTATGTATACTCGGTCAGTATTCATCAGATGCGAGTCGTTGAGCTGAATTTTATAAAGCTATTTTCACTCACAAAACAAAAAATCCACAATAAACATGGCTAATATTTAAAATATTTTTAATTCTCAACAACTGTTTAATGTTTAAATCATAAAATGCTTTAAGAGTTGAGACGTGGCCTGGTGGGTAGTGGTGACATGTTGCATGAAAAAAGTATCAATCCTCCCATGTTCACATTACTAAAAAATGTATGTAACCAATGGACCTTAAAATAAAATTTTTTAAGGTCCATTGGTTTATTTTACTAAAATAAAATGTAATCAATGTGCACTGGGACAACAGAAATATTTTTTAGCTTGGAGCTAACTGAAAATATGCAGAGGATTTATAGCTTTGCATGGGACTCGGCAGGGAGACTAAATGTCAAAATTAAATATTTTTTCATGTGTCTTTGTGCAAGATAAATATAAAGGGGGAGACTTTTTAATGTTTAATGTTTTGTTATGTTGAGTTTTATAAGAACTTTATCCATTGAGCAATTTCTGAGCTGACCAGAGCATAGTGACCAAGTTGCACTCAGTAGTGCTTCTTACCAGCATGTGTTTACATGCTAACATGTCTTGTCACTAGCTAGAATATTACTAAAAGATCTTCATTTGAGTTGAGTGTTGTACTTGATTCAGTTAGGTTACCTCTACTTTAAGTTTAATTTGAAAGTGCATAGTAATTTTAATTTAAGAAAACTAATTTCAAACACAAGGAACCACTGTCCATGATTCAATCCAGTTCAGTCAAAGAGTTATTTTTTTGTGTGGTGGTGGTACTTCTGTGTGGGTAACACAAGTTAGAATCCAAAAAACAAGACAAAACCTAACTAAACAGAGTCAAAGTAAAAAAGCCAGCAATAAAGTACAGAGTCAAAAGCCAGCAACACAATCAAGGCCAGGCTGACCTATGACCTTTGGCCAGGGTTTGTCAATTCAGAGTCAGTTGAATTAATATGAGTGATGATGTTTAATACAGACATTATTAACAACATGCCCCTAAAATATTGCATTGGCATTTTTGAGTGCGGCATAATGCATAAAAATAGACATAAGTCTCATTAATTGTTGCTTCTGCTGTGTTTGGTATTTATGTGCCACAAGGTGAATGGATCAATACCAGCCCTCTATATAACTAAGAGCCCTGTCAGTATCTACTAGAAACCTGGAGAGAGGACTGGAGGTGAGAGAGATGGAAAGATGGAGGAGGGGAGCCACAACGCTCAGCCAGACATCTGGGATTGCGTGAGAGCTCGGGAAAGAAAGCACGCGATGGAATCCCTTGCCTGAAGTGCAGCCACTCGCATGCTTTCTAACACTAACACACACACACAAGAATATGTGTACACACACACATGCAAGGCACTGCTAGGCAAGGACAAGCTACATTGGTTTACAGTGCAGACTGTCAGGAGCAGTTGCTCGGCCTGTCACTTTAGCATGAAGTTTGCCGCTCTGGAACCCATCCAATCCAATGAGTCTTGATGGTCAAGAACCCCTCCCAGCCCTGCTGTAGAAGGATGTCATACATCATGTATGATACATGCATGAAAGCAATGGTAAAAGACAGATGCTCCAGTGAAGCAGCAAATGTATATGTTTTATCAACAATGAGGACGATGTTAGGAAATGTCCAGAGACCGCATCTCTCTCTATGCAGACTATAGAAACAGCATGGTGGTATCATTATGTATGTAAAAGGAATAAATCAAAAATACAAAAGTTAAACTTCTGTCATCATTTACTCAACCTTATTTGGTTATGTATGACATTATTTTCTCCATAGAACACAAAAGGAGAAATAATGAAAAATGTACTGATTGCCCTTTTTGAAGCTCCAGAAAAGAACAACCAGTACATTCCTCAAAATATGTTGTTCCTTTTATGTTCCACGGAAGAAAGAAATTAATTTGGGTTTGGAATGACATATGGGTCAGTAAAAGATGGTAAACTTTAATTACCTCTAATTTATTTATAAATAACTGCTTCCACTACACTTAATACATTCTCGATAAATCACTTTCTTTGTCTCATCAACTGAATCAAAATTACAATTTAAAATCTATTAAATATGCCCCCCTGTGACATGTCTAAGCTAAGTGTACATTACTGCTAAGCCTTGTCTAGACAGACAATCTAGTGGCTGACCCATGTGTTGCTGTGTACAGATTTTCAGCAGCTTTGCATAAATTGCATGATGAAAAAATTATTCTGCATAATATATTTTCCAAAGCCAGAGTAACATTATTTAATAGTGGTATAGTATTAAACTAAACATACAGTATATGGACAAGCAGAGCAGTATTAATTTCCCATCTACATGTTGAAAAATCTGGCATCTGACTTATTTGAATTATGAAAATTATTGGCACATACTCAGAAAGTCATACTTTCATTTCATTGATGTACAGTGCATCATGTGGGCCTACTAAGTCCAGCTTTGAGATATGATTATTTCAAAATGTTAGGATGTGCATCTCTGCCATTGTGCAGAGAGTTGGATACTTGGTTCAAATCATATTCCAGCCTTTGTGGATTTTTTTTCTCCATGGAAAAATAGGAAATTACTTGAGGATGTCTGGAAACAGACTTGAGAAAAAGAGAGAATGATAAGAGACTAAGGGGTTGGCAATTTTTTGTCAAAGTTAGTTAAACTATTTCTGAGTCAATATTAGTTACCCTGCCACTATTGTCCACATTATTAGTACCATGCAAAGGTAAGGAGTTTTGTTAAGTGACTATCCTTGCTTTGTAGTCATAAACCTTTATAAGGGCTATAAAGTATATCAGCTCCACTCTTGTGTAAACACATCTTAACAATAATACCCCTGGGTAATCCAAAGCCCATAAAAAGAAGAAAAAAGATAAAATAAGTACTAACAAATCCTACAGAACCTTCAGAATTCTCATGGATCTAAAGAATCTTGATCAGACTTGGTTGAAGAATTTGGGGTGTAGCATACGGAGGTCAGTATTTGAAAGCCCCAGTCAGCATTAGTACCCATTATTTTCTCCCCTGTAGGAGGCACTTCAAAGTCACGTTAAACAAGAAGTTACCCCCTGAAGGCAGAGGGTCATTTGAGGATAATTAGATTGTTTCAAGACCAAGATCATTCTGGTGGCACCGTTGGGATTATGTGTTTGACAGAGAACAAAACAAGGACTGAAACAGAGATTTTGTGTCTTCCTGAACCATGCATTTAGGTTTTTGTTTGGTCAAGATAGGTTAAAAAGAGAATTCCAGTATCATTAGCGCAAACATGTATAGATGTATGTTTTTATTTATTTTTGCATTCAAGTTTTTCACAAGTGAGCTCTCTAAAGCTGCGAGTGCCCTTTCTCTACTTACTCTCGCCATGCACTGTTTATCCAGCAATCTTCAAGTCTAAACCCATCTTTTAATTGTCCAGTGCTGGCCCTGAATAATATTCTCAAGGTATTAAAGGGGTATCAAACTGCAAAACTCTTAATGTCTTTGCATAGCCATGCAAGAAGACAGACATGGAAGTAAAGATCATTAGCGTAGTTAAGTTGGCTTCCTCCATGAACAGTTGGATCTCCATGGATTAACATTACCGTTCATTATGACTGAATGGAATTAAGTAATTTGCCATCTTAGCGATCTTCTGTAATAGAACATGTCAGCCGGATTTGGTACCGTAAGCCCATTTGACTTATTGTTGACTTTGTCTATGGATTGGGTATTAAGACTCCTTTGTTGATAACAGGGAAATTTCATAACACAATTCCCATTGTTCTTTAGTCTTTTAAAATTAAATAAATCTGAATTTACATTTGCAGACACTTTGTTTCGTAAGTAACACTTCCAACAAAATGCAGATATCAAATTTCATCAGGACAGGTAGCCGAGAGTTGCATACTAAGTTAGACCTCAAAAGCCAAGGTGACTTCATAAAAAAAGATTCAAGAATATACAGGTTTATTGGAAATCATTTATGTGATGAGGTCTTAAAAACACATGCACACCCACCTCTATTTATAATATATATCTTACTTTAGGTGCATTCATGCAAGCCTGTGTGACCTAACCAACGCTATCCAAAAGTAAACAAACAAGCCAGATGTACTGTATGTGGGGAAAATCCATTGAAAGAAGCCTGGCACACCACTGGCACTGGAGCTGCATGTTTCTGTAAGTATACAGTACAAGCAGCACCACATGCTATTCCTGTAGCACTCACTGTGAATGCTGCAAGACGTCATTAAGGGTGCAGCCTGGGAAAGAGCTGGTGGATCAGTGGCCCCAGGACTAAAGTTGAGGGGATTTTTGTCATCTTCTTTAACTCCCAACCAGCCTTACCCTGACGAGACATCTCAAATACTAACTATGTTGTGAAAGAAAGGCAAAACTTAGAAGAGAGAAAATATGGTTGGACATTTAGATTTTTTAGACACTTTTTGGAACTTTTTATGTGGTTGGCTTGGCAGTGGCTGTAGCTGAGTTTGCTTTTAGATTAATGGAATTTTCTCTTTTTTACTGGAAAACAATAAAGAATTAAAGTTTTGTTTTTGGTTGCAGAAAATGCTTTTTATTATTTTTGCTGTATCCCATTGTTGCAGTTATTTGGCTGGTAACAGCTAAATGTGTACTGTAATGGACAAACATTTGACACTTTCCTAAAAACTAGTTTTATGAGCCTTTCCAATAAAAGTGAATTTAATTAATCGTCCACTTCGCTTAACGTTCCCAAGCTCTGATGTACAGTTAAAAAGTTCGCAAAATTGAGAAGATAAATGAAGAAGAACATGAAAAAGTTGTTGGTTAGGTTGCGTAAGATGTCGAAGACTGGTGGCTCTTTGGGAATGCATTCTTCTCTGAAAGCATCATTAGCAAAAACAAATGGGTACTGGGAGATGCGTTCTATCAATAAAGTACCAGAGATGAGGGCAGACTGCCAAAGCCTGCCCAAAGAGAGTGGCTGAGCTGTGGGTGCAAGTAGTGGCTGGAACCTGGCTGAGATCTGCTTATTGGGTGCTTCGCCTGGAAAGAAAATACCCGAAGACTTTTGCTGCTTCAGATTTCCTTGCTTCCTTCTTTTGCCTGTATGACACAAACCTAAGTTGTACTAGCAGAATTCTCCAAGATCAGTGTTTATACTACTCCTTTGCAAACCAGTTTGTATTTTACCCAGAGCATGTGCTGAAAAGATACAAAAAACAGTGTAGCAAATGTATGAAAACAAAACAACATAGACATAGCTAGTAGAGCAGAGTGAAGGTCTGATGAGGACTTTGTGAAAGATATTCTGCTGGCGAATAGAATCTGCTGGCAGACTGTTGATTGCTGTTCTATCAGCGTGAGAGAGCAGCTTTGATGACAGTCCACAGAGTAAATTTCCATTAATCTAAAAGCAAAACCAGCTACAGCCACTGCAAAGCCAACCACAGAAGTCCCTAAAAGTTCCAAAAAGTGTCTAAAAAATCTAAACATAAATGGTACGTGCAAATATTATGCAGCTGTAGTTTTCTTCTTTATCTCCACCCAAAATATCAGAACACTGTCATTGTAAAATTTGTGAATGAAATACATGTCCATTTATTGGAACTTCATCCTCATGCCATCGTCCACTCACAGTTTATTCACACTGCTTTGCTGTATGGGTTCAAGTCCACCTAGCAGAGTCGATTTTATCAAATCGTCCAAAGGAAGCTGAGTCAGACTCAAGACAGAGTACAAAACAGCCAAGTTGGAATCCAATACAACACTAAGCCATTACATCAATATTTTAAAACCTTCACATAGACAAAACATTGTGTCCATATATTTTGCATGTCAAAATAAGCTAAAGACCCCATGATCCCATGAAATTAGAGTTTTGTGGCTTTTAGTAGGCTGCATGAGTGTTAATTTGGAGGTCATCTATTTGCTAGTATAAAAAATACTACCAGCTATTTACTAGTATCCTAAACAAAGACAAAATTAACTTTTACCAGATACATGCATTTAAAATGTACTCTGAGCAAATTGATGACTCATCCGGCACTTCACAAATGTTTGTCCATTTAAATGCTCTCTAGAACGAAAACGTTGCAAACAGCAAATCATTGTTCATGACTGATGTAACTTATATATATATATATATATATATATATATATATATATAAAATGAGCCCTTCCAGATGTACCACCCAAATTTCCTGTTTCAATAGGAAACATGGCAACATGGGACCAGAAACAGCACTTTTAAAGGGATTTCATAGGCTCTTTAAGGCTTTCACCTATGTTCATGTTATTTTGACTGAAATATCTTATTTCTAAGCAGCTATTACCATCAATCTCTTTAAGATGTTCAAAGAAGACCTCGAAAGCAAGTAAACTTTGATACTTTAGTATTGATTGTCAATTTGTTTTGCTGAAATCATTGCTATTCAGCAAATAAACACTCACAGTACTCTTGCCTAAAGCTAAAAGCGTTGACATGCACTGCAGACACTACACACTCTAGTCTGAAAATTGTGCACAGAGCTACAAGAACAAAGTTTATAATCAGTTATATACAGCTGCTTGGCAGCACAGTAGATGGAGAAGAGAGACCATATTATTCCATGCTTATATAACTCTGCTATAGAATGGGGGAGGAGGGGGAGGCAACTGAGACTTTGCTGAAAGTTAACTCAGACTCTGAAACTAAGAGAAAGTGGAGCAAGGAGATGGCGTGAGAATCTGCTGAGGAAGGAAGCCCCAGTCTGAGATCTGCCTGGGGGCCATCTCATGTGGTCTCTTCATCTATTCCTCTCTTTCTACCATTGTTGTCTGCTCCTGAGGCTCGAGACCATCATAATCCTCTTGAAGGAGGGCCTGCTCTCATTATAAAAACTTGGGACTGTTTTTACCACACTAGCAAAGCCTTAATGGTCAACTTTCTAAGGTTATCTACTATCTGTCTATATCTGTCAGATCTGCGAAAATATGTTTCAGAACATTTTCTCAAATCGAGCTTTGTCAGAAACAGGTGAAGCTGCATTATAATTCATAGTATATTAACCGGGAATAGTAATTATTCATAAAAACGTACATTTACAACCTTCCTGATCTAAAAACATTGGAAACATCTGACAGACAAAAAACATTTGTGAAAACAATTCACAAATCAGCCTGGTTAATTTAAGGTTGGTTTCATTTTCTTGGCATATAATGTCTTATTTTTATATGCATTAAAGTATAAAAAGTACAATTGTAAAATCGGTACATTTAGAGAGCTAAGAAAATTTATCAGTTTTTAGGACTATAATTGCTTTGTTGTCTTTAAAAAAGCAGAAAAACAGCCCAAATCGCTAATACATACTATCTTTACTGCGGTTAAGAATAGTGCTTTTCATTTGCATTCACTGCATAAGAATTTTTTCGCTCAAAGGCTTCGGCCTTCAGAACAGCCAGCTACTACAAATCATCTGCTATAGCACCTGATAATGAACAAGCCATTGAGCAGTTCTGTTGCTATAGCAGCCCTGCATCTGTAATTATTTGGGACAAAATCAAATGATTGGGTGAGCCATGTTTGAAGCCATTGAAAAACGACTATAGATGCACTCCTGTGACTGCACAGTCTACTGTATCTTAATGTGCCAAGAGGTAATGTTGCTGGTTATGTTATGGTTAATGAACTTCTACTTGTAGGAAGAATTGTTTATTTAGCTTATTATTAATAATAAATGTAAATGTAACTACTTACTGCCATTGCAGCTGTTTTATAAAAGCAATAATCCACTCAAGTTAGTGTGTTACAGTGATTATACCACAGTTTAAGGAGTAATTGGTGTTCAAAACAATTTAAGCTTAATCGACAGCATTTGTGGCACAATGCTGATAACAGATTTATCCTCAACTCCATTTTTGCAGGGTTTAAAGGCAGAAATGCAAAGCTTATAATTGAACAAAAGCACTTATATTAAAGGGATAGTTCACCCAAAAATTATCTCCTCATTTACTCACCCTCATGCAATCCCAGATGTGTATCACTTTGTTTCTTCTGCAGAACACACATTATGATTTTTAGAAGAATATCTCAGCTTTATTGGTCCTCACAATGGAAGTGAATGGGTGCCAAACATTTTAAGCTCCAAAAAGCACATAAAGGCATCATAAAAGTAATCCATATGACTCCTGTGTTTTAATTAATATTTTCAGTAGTGATATGGTATGTGTGGGTGAGAAACAGATCAATATTGCTAGAAATTCTTCTACTTGCCAAGTAGGGGGGATATGCATGAAGAATGTGAATCACCAAAAGCACAAAAAGAAGAATGTTAAAGTGATCTGTTTCTCACCCACATCTATCATATCACTTCTGAAGATATTCAATCAATCAATCAATCAATCAATCAATCAAACATTTATTTCTATAGCACATTTATTAACAACACATGTTGACCAATGTGCTTTACATAAAGGAAGCATAATTCATGCACATTCTGAGAACATAAATACTAAAGCAACCCAAATAAATGTAGTCACACACACTAGACTATGTCAAAAGCAAGAGAGAAGAGTCTTCAAATTATATTTAAAAACATCAACTGTGATACAGGATCTGATGTGGAGAGGCAAAATATTCCAAACGCCAGGAGCCGCAACAGAGAAGGCACAATCTCCTTTTGATTTTAAACGAGTTATTAAAATTAGACTCTGTGATGACCTTAAAATCATATACTGAATTCTGAATTTAACAGGGAGCCAGTGGAGAGAAGCCAACACAAGTGATACACTAACATGCTTCCTAGTTCCAGTCAGAAGCCTAGCAGCAGCATTTTGAGCTAACTGCAGACATGACAGTGAGGCATGAGAAATACCATAATACAATGTTACAGTAATCCAGTCTGGAAGAAATAAAAGCATGTATAACAACCTCCAGATCCTTAAAAGATAGAAAAGTTTTCAATTTTGCATTGGCCCTCAGTTGGATGAAGCCACCTCTTACCACAGAGTTTAAAACGGAATTGAAAGTCACACCAGGATTTCTTGCTTGATTATAAATTATAGGCAAGGGGGCCTAGATGAATAATTATATGTTTAGTTGAGTCAGGGGGTGCCAAACACTGCCACTTCAGTTTTTGACTCATTAAGCTGGACTTACAATCCAATTTTTAATATCATTAAAACGTGAAAAAAAAGAAAAGTGAATTTAAAGCAGAATTATCCCCTGGCTTTTGAGGGAGATAAAGCTGGGTATCTTCAGCATAACAGTTGTAGTATACATATTGTTTTTGACAAATATGTGCCAAAGGAAGCATATATAAAGAAAATAAAACTGGGCCCAAAATAGAGCCTAGAGGAACCCCATGGGTAATAGGTGCAGAAGAGGAGGAGGAAACATTTCCCAATTCGACAGAGAAAAATCTCTCTTTAAGATAGGAGGAACACCATTGAATAGGCAGTCCCTTGAATCCCTGAGCACCGTCTTAAACGTTCCAGCAGAATTCAATGATCTATGGCAGGGGTGTCAAATTCAGCTCCTGGAGGGCAACAGCCCTGCCGAGTTTACTTCCAGCCCTGCTCCCAAATGCATTGTAATTTTTAAGCACTCCTGAAGAACTTGATTAGCTGCTTCAGGTGTGTTTAATTAGGGTTGGAGCTAAACTCTGCTGGATTGTGGCCCTCCAGAAGTCGAGTTTGACAACCCTGATCTATGGTATCACAAGCAGCACTAAGATCAAGGAGGACTAGAATTGCACAATAGCCTGAATCAACAGCCAGCAACAGGTCATTAGACACTTTGAGAAGGGCAGACTCTGTGCTGTGTTGTGCTCTAAAACCATATTGAAATTTATCAAAATACCATTTCCATTTAAAAAAGTAGAGAGCTGATGATAAACAACCTTATCTAGGATTTTTGACAAAAAGGTCAGTTTTGAAATTGGCCGATAATTATTTAATACCGTTGGATCAAGATTGGGCTTTTTAAGAAGAGGTTGCGCCACAGCATGTTTAAAACAGAATGGCACGGTACCATTTACTAATCTGCAATTCACTATTAACAGTAGACTTAAACTGACAGCATCCCAAACCTGAATAAGGAGATGATGGGCAACAATAGCTAGGGAACATTGGGCAGACTTCATGGGTTGGACTATATCCACCAAGTAAGATCGTGAAATCCGTTCAAACTTACTTAAGTGGGCTGCTGATGCGGGTGGACAAATATGGTCTTAGTCAAGGTCAGGGGGTGAGATGCTAACTCTAAGAGTATCAATTTTACCCATGAAAAACTGTGAAAAATCTTCACAAGCTGCCAGGGTAATATCTGGAAATGTTTTGTGACAAGGTTTAGCACTGTATTTATAGTGCTAAATTAGGCTTTTGGACTATTGGAATTCTTTTTACAACCCCAAATCCAAAAACGTTGGGATAGTCGAGTGTTTACCACTGTGAATCATCATTTCATCTAATAAAACTTATTAAGCATTTTGGCACTGAAGACACAGGTTAGTCAAGTTTAGAAAGAGGAATTTCCCCCCAATCATCCATTATGTAGGTCTTTGGCTGTACAATTGTATGGGGTCTTCATTGATGGATGGTGTGCTTAATAATGTGCCACATATTCTCAATTGGAGACAGGTCAGGACTGCTGGTAGGGCAATCTAGCACTTACACTTTCTGCTTACACAGCCATGCACTTGAAATCCGGGCAGTATGTGGTTTGAAGTTGTCCTGCTGGAAAATGCAGGGAGGTCTCTGGAAACGATGGCGCTGGATGGCAGTATATATGGCTCCAAAATTTTTACATATCTGTCTGCATTCATGGTGTTCTCACAGATGTCTGACACACGCCTGGCCCATACAGACACTGGCTTTTGGACCTGACGCTAATAACAGCTTGGATGACCCTTTTCCTCTTTGGCCCGTATAACATGATGGGTTTTTTTCAAAAAACTTTTTACAACTTTGAAAGGAAGCGCAGGTTTCTATGATAACACTACATGTAGAATTGAACAATGATACCAACTCATTTAAGCCCAGACCAGAAATCGGAGATTCTATGGTACAAGATTTAAGATTTAAGAGAAGATTTATATGCATCGGAAAACTGTCTGACTGTTGAGGAATTTATAGAAAGGACATGATGGCCTGATGTCTTATGGTTAGTCAATGAATTGGAGAGAGTGATTTTAAAGATAAATGGCTTATGATCAGAGAGACAAACATCCTCTTTGTCCACATTATAAACTGGGACACCCAATGACAATACCAGATCCAGAGCATGGCCTTTCTTGTGAGTAGAACTTAAAACAGACTGAGTAAAATGGAATGAATCAAGAAGTTTGCTAAGTTTAGGCTTACAAGGACAGGTTTTTGAGTTTCCACAGTATGCAATAGACTGGCATATCTTAAGGTCATTATTAGGTCAAAAATAGCAAAAAAGAAACAGCTTTCACTAGAAACTCATCAGCCAATCATTGTTTTGAAGAATGAAGGGTATGCAATGCTTGAAATTGCCAAAAAAGTTTTCATGCAAAGGTGTACACTACAGTCATCAAAGACAAAGGACAACTGGCTCTAAGAAGGACAGAAAGAGATGTGGAAGGCCAAATGCACAACTAAACAAGAGGATAAGTACATCAGAGTCTCTAGTTTGACAAAAAGATGACTCATGTGTCCTCAGCTGAGAGCTTCACTGAATTCTACCTGCTCAACACCAGTTTCATGTACAACAGTAAAGAGAAGTCTCAGGGGTGCAGGCCTTCTGGGAAGAATTTCAAACAAAAAGCCACTTTTGAAAGAGAAAATCAAAAACTGGACTTCCTATTCCTGTTGCTGACGTCATGCTGCACAAGTGTTTGTAGCCTGCTTATTCTTATTCTCATACGTTCTTCTTTTTATCCTATGGGTTTTTCCACTTTTTTACTGATTCATCTGCGTGTATTTTACCTGTTGCTGCTGGCGCCTAGCTCGAGTCTGTGTTTGTAGCCTGCAAGCTTTTTTAGCATCGCTTTCAGCCTTTAATCATTAACATCTGCCATTTTTCAGCATGCAACAGCTTTCCCCCCACATTATTCTCTTATCGCAATTCAACCGCGTGCATTTTCCATGTGCATCCGCTTTCTATATTTATCGCAATTATACTGCGTGCATTCTACCCGTTTTTCTCCTCTGTGTTACATGGATTATTGCATCGATCTCAAAGCACTGCTTATCAAGAACAACCAACAACAACAAACAACTGCGGTAAGTTATGGCATCCACTCATGTTATTTCTTCCTGCACTGCATGTCACATGATACCAAACTGTCCTTTGAAAATCAAATTACCAATGTTTATAGAACAGCTTTAGCCAAGAAATATGGCTAAATTACTCACAATTAGGCAGACCTTAGTTAGGTCTGCCAGAACCAGAAACAGTGATAAGGATCTATAACTCTGCAATAAATTGAATGGCATCTTTGCTAATATTATTTGATTTGTTTCCCTGTCTCACCCTCGGGACTTCTATCCTAAGGTCACCAGAACCGGCTGGATCCAGCTCCATTCCTGCTTCGTGTTGGACTCGACTGCAACATGTCACTGTGTGATGATGACTAAATACAACCGATGCCAGCCAAACATCACTTTAGTCTATTACGATGGACTTCAGAGGAAGAACTGATGCCAAACCCAACCATAAGACATGGGATACAACATATGCCATTGCATGAACCTTGGACTTAGGATAGACCTCACCGAAATTACCGGCCAGGTTGAAATGCAATGCACCTAACTGATCTCTGCCTGCATCACCTTGGTCTAATGATGGACTACACTTTTGAAATGGAATACATAGACTATCAATTAATTACCAACAAACCCCTTAATCAGCCAACTGACAAGGACAACTGCATCTATGTGAACGTCTGCAGTTAATACACAATGATGACTCTAAGACATTATAGATTACAGTTTTATCTTCTGTTAATGCCTGATCTTCTGTAAAGCTGATCTGAAATGTTGTGTGTTGTGAAAGGCGCTATACAAATAAAAATGACTTGACTGAATGACTTGAAAATAAAGTTTAGAGTTGGCAAAGAAACACAGACACTGTACAACAGACAATTGGAAAACAGTCTTATAGATCTTAACCCCATTGAGCTTTTGTGGGGTCAGTTACACTGTAAGGTGTGTGAGAAGTGCCCGACAAGACAGCCACATCTATAGCAAATGCTACAGGATGTGTGGGGTGAAATGTCAAGTATCTGGACAAACAGACAGCTAGAATGCCAAGGATCTGCAAAGTTGTCTGTAGAGCGGAAGAGGGCAGGGCCGGGCTGGAACAACTCACACCCGGTCCCCAATCAGCCTGATTAAACTATTATTTATATTGCCAAGCTGGTTCTCGCCTCCTCCTTTCCCTTAAACCCCTTTACATTGGTGCCGAAACCCGGGAAGGAGGAGGAATGCCCGTCGAGGATTCCTCAACACTTCCGTCCACCCAGGGGAGTGCCGCTGCCATCCGCCAGGGGACTGAGTAGCCCAACCGCCAGGATGCGGAGAACGGCCACCGTCCGCGAGGCGAGTTGGGACTGGACTCTCCGAGCTCCTAGACGAAGGAGCCGCTGCCAGGGGCGGAGGAGTGCCCTGCTGTCCCCCAGAAACGCAACGGTCGAGAGGACTGCCGTCCACGAGGAGAGTCCCCACGGGTTGCAGAGAATGCGGAGGGGCGTTCTGTCCGCTGGGGATCGGTCTGACTCCGGTCTGCCCAGGGAGGAGCGCCTGCCGTCTGCCTGAGAGTGTGGAGTGATCGGGGATATCAGAGAACCGGTGAGTGAGTTTTTTTTCCTCTCTCTCTCTACCTGTTGCTCGGTGTTGGCCTTTATCCCTCCCCTATTTTGTTTTGTTGTTGTTTATACCCTCCTGCCTCCTCCGGGGAGGAGGGGGGTGTACGCAAAGCCGGGGGCTGCACGGCCTGAGGTAACGCCGGGAGGAATGTAGAGCGGAGGAGGGTCAGCTTGATGGGGGCGCGCGAGGGATAAAGGCGGCCGGTGACGACTGTTCGAGAGAGAGAGAGAATTACAGGCAGCTGCTCTGTGTGTTTATGTTTGTGTGTTTTTGGTTCAGTTTTTCATTAAATTATTAATATTATATAAATATAATATAAAAAATAATTTATATTGCCAAGCCTGTTCTCGCCTCCTCCTTCCCCTTTAACCGCTTTACATTGTTATTGCTGCATTTTGGAGGATTTTTTGATGAGAACTCTTTGAAGAAGTTTAAGTTTAATTTTTTTTCAAATTGTAATATACATTTTTCACATTATTAATGTCCTGACATAATTAAAAACATTTATTAAAAAGTACATTATTCCACACTACTGACTGCCGGTGTAAATTGTCGTTGAAGGGTTTACAGTGTTGCGTTGTCATGGCAAACAAGTTGTAAAATTGGATATAACTACAGAAAAGGTTAGTAAGTGATTTTATCACACTAAATCATGTTAACATGCATATTGTTAAGGTTTTTGCAGCTATACTGTACTTCAGAAACAGTGAGTATAAACAGTGAACTCCATTCACTTCTTTAACCCCGATGTTTGCTTTTTTTGCTTTGTCGCATTCAACATTATGCCACAAAAGCTGTTGATTGAGCTTAACTTGTATTGAATCCAGAACATTCCTTTAAGGGGGGGTTTAAGCACTCTGTTTGCGTCTTGGCTAAAAGTATCCCTTACCTGTGGTTAAATCACTAACACACAGCCTCTCATGGCTTATTGTTTTATTAAAATTAGTTTTAATTATGTCTGTGAAAAAAAAAAAAACATCAGCAACAACCCTCAGTGCAGATGATCTTAAAATGCCAGCACACAAATATTCATTTTATAAAAAAGCGATGTCTCTAAATGTACAAATAAATTACATATTGTCCAGGGAAGACTATCTTTGTTTTTGTCTTGACCCCTGTGGTTTTCTAAAAGGGCATTTCATTGATAACACTTGCCAAATCCTCCCTAGGGTTCTTCATTTGATAATTATCAGGTAATGTCATTGGTGTAATTACCAATCATTAGAGTACAGTAACTCTTAAACTCTCAGCCCATCTGAACTTTCATCTTAATGACTGATTCTGTACATACGCACACACATTAGTACATTTGTGGCTGTGAGGACTGGGGCCTTTGTGGTAAGGGGGGGTTCTCATAATTAACACCGTAATCAGTTTCTCTTCCACCATGTAATCATTTCAGTAATTATTCAGAGCTAATCAGGAATTATAGTAATTAATCATACATTTCAACTTGCATTTCTCCATAAATTAATGTAAATAAGCAGCCTTGTGATGATCACCCAATTTCATCTGTCGCTTTATAATCCATTTTCCTTTTTGGCATCTTGGACTTGTAACACTACAGCTATAGATGGACACCAAGGTCTAAAGCCCTCCTTGACCTTGTGTCACCATATACATAGCATTAATTTAACAGATTGGATTATTATATTATTAGAGTTTTCAGGCTAATAATTGGTTCTCCCAAACACATAACTCATGCAATAGCTTTTTTTTATTATTAAAGATGGCTGTAGTACTCTATTGAATTGAATTATTTATTCAGTTTGTGCTTTGATATTAATTTATTGATTTGGACGGGACTGACATCTCTATAGTGTATTTTTTTTTTACAGACTGCTACGTGGTTGTTAAAATAAACAAGACTTATGCATGTAATTCATTATCCAAATCACCTCGGTTGAATAATTGATCTTTTTACATCAGATGGGATGCCAGCAATATTGGAACCATCAACTCTTAATCCTTGAAAGTTGGATAAATCCATAAAGAAGATGCAATGAGTAGCGCAACTAAAAATGTAGCTCAAGATTTGTATTTCATACAAGGCATAAGCTAACTAAAAGCACAGAAGTGTTGTGAAAAAAATAATATTCCGCAATCACCAACATTACTATTCTTTGAAAAAAGGTAGGTAATTTGCTCTGTTATTTTGCACAAAGTTTGTTTGAGAAAACGCAGACATTTTCCGATACAAATGGGAGTAAAATTACAATAGAACATCTGTGAAATATATATATTTTTTTAAATAACCTCCAAAGGGAAAACTAGTCTCATCCATATAGGGCTTATGTTGGGAAATCTGATTTTTTTAGTTATCTCTCCCATGCACCCACATGCTCACTGAATCTACAGATGTCTTTCCACAGTAGCATTGGTTATGAAAGAATGTCATAAATCTTTCCAGCTGAAAATATTGACAAATTTTTATTGATGTTTTATCACTAGGAGGCTCACATTAGCCTTGTATCTACATCTAACTCCTTCATCCAGTACTCTCACAAAGTCTTCTTGGGTGAGAGATACAAAACCTTGATAAAATAAAGACTAGGTTAGTGTCGAAACCCTGTTCTCTGATGGAGGGAACGAGATGTTGTGTCGATGTAGTGACACTAGGGGTCTCTCTCTTGAGAGCCTCGGTTGCCTCTGATCTTTGAGAAAAGGCCAATGAGAATTGGCGAACAGAATTTATATGTCCCTTCCCCGGACATACAGGTATAAAAGGAGGGAATCGTGCATCTGTTTAGTCAGGTTTTGCACTGTCGAGAATAAGGTTCAGCCGTTACAGCGGTTGGTACAGTATTGGTACAGCAAGAGGGACACAACGTCTCGTTCCCTCCATCAGGGAAGCAAGCTGTTGCATGCCAAAGGAGCTGCACGTAATCTTCCCCAACACGCCAAAAACGTCATATAGATTTTAGGATCCCGGCATCCCTGAGGGGGGGAACAAGTGACGTGACAAGCATGGGAGCAGGCCGTGCCAGCTGCTGCCTTTTCTCTCTCTATGTTTTCTCTCATAGAGTGTTAGATGCGGCTGGGGCCATCTAATGCTTAACACACATTGGGAAGGTGTTCTTTTCCAATCCTATTCTTTCAGGGGGAAAAGACCCCGTGGAGACCACATCCAGCCCAGGCTGGGGAGGTCAACATGTGGCAAATACGTCACATGGGCTTACAAGCCACACATGGAAGTGGCACGGTGGTAGGTCCGGCCTGGTGAGGGTGGAGCTCAACAAACACAGAGACTGGGGGCAGAGGGGACTGCCCAAGGGAGACTGCCCGAGAGGGGGCTTACCATGATAACCGGCACCTTTAAAGCACCTATTGCAGTACAGAGTAATTTCCTCCACCAAATTCTAGGGCTAGGGAGTAAGGACATCCAGGGAGCACGAGTTTTGTGGGCTTGGCTGGGAGTAAGAGCACACGTGTTCACCTCAGATGAGGGGAAAGGCACTATGTGCAAGCGGTACACCCGGTCAGCCATTCCGTATTACCGAGTTCTACGTGCTCGGACCTGACAAAACACGGGATGAGACAGACTCAACCCGGAGATTATAGAATCTCATGAAGGTATTGGGTGTTGCCCAACCCGCCGCTCTGCAGATGTCTGCTAGGGAGGTGCCATTGGCCAGTGCCCATGAGGATGCCACACTCCTCTTAGAGTGTGCTCAAACCCGCAAGGGGGCGGGCATGGCCTGTGTCTGATAGGCCAAAGCAATGGCGTCGACGACCCAGTGGGCAAGCCTCTGTTTGGAGACAGCGTGTGTGGTCCAAATAGGTGCGCAAAGCACGCACTGGACACAGCAATGATAAGGCTGGGTCTGCCTCCTCCCAGGGCAGCACTTGCAGGTTCACTACCTGGTCCCTGAAGGGGGTCGTAGGAACCTTGGGCACATAGCCTGGTTGGGGTCTTAGGATGACATGAGCATCTGCTGGACAGAACTCCAGGCAAGTGTCGCTGACAGAGAATGCTTGCAGGTCCCCAACCCTCTTGATGGAAGCGAGCGCAATCAGGAGGGCTGTCTTCAGGGAGAGGGCTTTTAGCTCAACTGAATCTAGCAGCTCGAAGGGGGTTCTCCGGAGGCACGCAAGGACCACTGAGAGATCCCATGAGGGGAACAGGCATGGCCTGGGAGGATTCAACCTCCGGGCACCTCTAAGGAAACTGATAATCAGGTCGTGCTTGCCTAAGCACTTACTATACCCTGCATCATGGTGAGCCGATATAGCGGCTACATACACTTCTGATTGGGAAGAGCACCAGTTTGCAAACAGACGCCACTTTAGGGCGTAGAGCTGCCTGGTGGACGGAGCTCTGGCTTGGTTGATCGTGTCTACGACAGCTGGCCGTCCAAGGGCCAGGTGTGGGGGTTCCAGAGGTCTGGGCGTGGATGCCAGAGGGTGCCCCACCCTGAAGAAGAAGGTCCTTCCTCAGGGTAATCCACCAGGGAGGTGCTGTCGCGAGGACCTTGAGGTCCGAGAGCCAAGCCCGAGTGGGCCAGAAAGGAGCCACAAAAATGACTTGTTCCCCATCCTACCTGACCATGCACAGCACCTGTGCAAGTAGGCTCACTGGGCGAAATGCGTATTTTTACAGCCCCTGGGTCAGCTGCGTACCAGTGCATCTGTCTCCAGTGAAGCCTCTGATAGGGAGCACCTGATCGGGTGGTGGGAGTTTTCCTGGGAAGCAAACAGGTCTACCTGTGCTTCGTCATATTGGTCCCAAATCAGCTAGACCACCTGGTGGTGGAGACTCCACTCTCCACTGAGCATGGCCTTCATCCGCTCCCACCTGGGATATGAGTGGCATGCAGCGACCTCAGTTGCTGCTGACTCCAGAGGAGGAGATGGTGGGCGAGTTGTGATATTTGACGAGAGCGCACACCGCCTTGGCGATATATGTACGCTACCATCGCAGTGCTGTCTGAACGCATCAAGACATGCTTGCCATGAATCAGCGGGAGAAACCTCTGCAGGGCCGTGGGGTGAGCCGGTCTCGCATCAGACCCGGACGGGGTCAAACGAGTGTGCTGGGGGACGGGTGGTTCGTGGGGATTTACCCGGTGAAACCACAGACTCCCATTCAAGATGCTCACGCAGAAACTTATTCTAACGTGCGTCTATCATCGAGATTGGTTCGTAGCGGTAGACCTGAAGGACGTGTACTTTCTGCCTAAAAAAGCGCTATATAAGTGCAGACCATTTACCATTTACGTCTCAATTTTGCCTCGACACAGCCTATCCTATGGCTCGCGTCCGACGTACTAGTACCAGGTTGAGTCAAACTATGACTTACGCAGCTGCTCTGTGAGAGACTGCATTAGAAAAACTTTGATTTTGTTCATACACTCAATACAATCCAAGCTCGGATGTGGAGCACATGCAAGGAGGCATGCAGTGATAATATGCATGAGCCTTTCTTAAGATTATTGATGATGATGGAAACTGTGACTGTCTGAGAATAGCAGGCTTAAGTCTTGGTGTGGTACTTCTTGTATTATTGGGGCATCAAAGTTAGTTATTTAGTTGAAAGACTGTGTTGGGAGCTTTAACTGAAATAAATCAAATAAAAATTAATTATTTAATAAATAATAAAATTTGGTTCCATAATTAAAACCAGATATATGTATATGAACATCTTTTGGAATTAGATCTCTGACTGTGCATGTGGGGCTGTGTATGTGAATGATATTGAATGTTTAGATAATGTTGACCTGAGGCACCAGAAAGTTAAGATGTGTTGTAAGTTTGAATTTCATATTAAATATATGTATATATTTATATATTAAAGTGTATTAAAATATATATTTTTACCGAAGCATCAATAAAAATAAACTGCAAATCAATAAACTATAAATGTTTACAGTATTTATTTTTATCGACGTTTACTTCAGTGAAAATATATATTTTAATACACTTATAATGCTTTTTGAATTTTAATTACTTTAAATGTGTTTAAATGTTTTAAGATGTTTTTTATTTTATTTTGTATAGCGTGTCAAAGCAACAGTTTAAAAAGGAATCAATCTTTGATTTGAGCTCTTTCTCTCCTAAACAATCACCAACATAATGACACATCTTTATCTTCTTATGTGATGTAAGCAGTCAAAAACACTGAGCTGAAAAATCCATTCAAAATGAACCGTTCACCTTTGAGAGCTGAATCCCTCAAATTTGATTGTTGACAGACTGCTGTCTCCAGTGTTTTTTGCACAATGTTGCATGAAACACATTTATTTGATATTAAATGATATATGGATAGGACCAATATAGCTCTGTGCTGCATTTGCTGGACATTAAAAGGCTATGTGAAATATTATGGAAAGTATATCAGTCTTCAACAGTCATCAAGTGCAGTTATGCAGAACTATTTTACACACTGGATTTTATTCAACCCTAAAGACATAATCATCATTAAACTTCATCCCAACATTTTAATTATAAACCTATAATTTATCATGATATGAGGTCCTAATCTAGAGCTTAATAGGCACTATTATTATCAATCAACATGTTTCCAACTCTAGGAATCACAAAATAAAATGGAAAGTGGAAACGTGGTCTTTAAGAGATCAGCAGATGCTGATTGGCCTACAAAACCCAAAAAGCAATTCTGGTCAGTAACCATCATGTTCAGATAACTCGCCACTCACCTTCTGGCACCTACCTGAATCAACCCTGACCCCAACACAACCCTGTCCAGCTGCTTTTGAAGCCAGACAGCAGCCCTGATTGGATTGAGAGGGAGCCTATTGTAATTTCTAGGTAATGAAATCCAAACTCGTTAACCCTGAGAGAATCCCTTTAGCCATCCAGAATGCCCCTATAACAGCCAATCAGATTAAGACCCTAAAGCGAGCCTAAGAACAGGCACCATAGAGCTCTAACGCTGCCTTCCTAATTCAACAAAAGAGCCTTGAGCTCTCAAGAGCTCAAATCGATGAAGGCAGGACTCAAGTTTAAGACTCTAAGCGGGAACCTCGTGGATTATTCCAGTGCCGTACATCAGCAAGCAGTTAAGGTTAAGAGTGTTAGTGTCATGTAAGATGTAAGTATCTAACAAAATATGCAAAATATTACCACTGTTTTATTACTAAAATGTTGTACCATCCATAAGTAATTTCTAAGGGTGCAAACTATTCTCCATTTTTGAAATTCGGCATTTTGAATTGAAAATATGTCATGTAAAGTATGTGATTTGTATTTCCTACAATAAGGTGAATGTGAAAACATTAATGGAGCAGTTTTGAGGGAATCAGGTTTATAGGGTCAGTTCACCCAAAAATGAAAATTATCCCATAATTTACTCACCCTCAAGCCATTCTAGGTGTATATGACTTTCTTCTTTCAGCCGAACACAATCGGAGTTATACAAAAAATATCTGTTCCGAAATGTATAATGGGAGTGAATCCCATTATACCTTAGATTTTGAAGCCCAAAAAAGCACATCCATCCATCATAGAAGTAATCCATACGGTTCCAGGGGGTTAATAAAGGCCTTCTGAAGCGAAGCAAAGTGGTTTTGTATGAAAAATATCCATATTTATAACCTTATGGTAAATGGTCTGCACTTATATAGCGCTTTTTTAACCTTACAGGTTACCAAAGCGCTTTACACTGTTTCCCAATCACCCATTCACACACACATTCATACACCAATGGTGGCAGAGCTGCCATGCAAGGCGCTAGCCTGCCATTGGGAGCAACTTGGGGTTCAGTGTCTTGCCCAAGGACACTTCGGCATGTGGAGTTGTGTGGGCCGGGAATCGAACCACCAACCCTGCGATTGGCATCTGACCCGCTCTACCAACTGAGCCACAGCTGCCCCCTATACTATACTATACTATACTATAATCTCTGGCTTCCGGTAACGGTCGTCCACGCTTTCACGAGAGAGTCGAGTTTATGACTTAGGCGTAGTGAAAGCTCCGGTGAGAATGTTGGTCACACCAAATATTGATTTAAATTTTCTTATGGTTCCTAGACTTTGGATGATGTTAATTTAAAAATGAAACTAATTATGGACCAATTTTTTATGAAATCCTTTTTATGAAAGTGCCTAAAATTTTACACAGTACTGTTGATCGCCAAATCGGCCCGAATTTTTTAGACAGTTTTAAAGAGGTCATGAGCTGCTCAGTCTTTGGCGTTAAGGAGGCAGACGGAAACGATCTCGCACATCATGCCTTGCCGCCGTCCCAGCACGGTCCGCTCCCCGTCTGCCCGCCAAGGGGGTCCCCATGCGTCCAAGCAACAAGAAGCTCCGCCTCAACCCGGGCCCAGCTCTCAGCCCCAGCACTGAGCACCTTGCAGGCGGTGCATGTGCCCCATCTTCAGGACTTCCACTAGGACCCGGAAGGCTCCTAAGCACTCCTGAGATGGAAGGCCCGGGGAGTCAGACGTTTGCTCCGGAGCTGGTACCAAGACCAAGCCATTCCCCCCCGGCAGGAAAATCTTTGTTTTCCCACATTGTTAATAAAAGAGCCGTTTCCTCACTTCCTGGATCATCCAGCGCCATTCTCACCAAAAACCAAAGTCCCGTCTCCCCGGACGCAGTTACTTTGCCTCTGGACCCATGACTGCCCATCCCCGGCGGGCCGACACTGACAAATTCCGAGAATGTCTTTACAGGACCTCCTCCAAAGTCTCTAACCCGCCCCATGCCAGGTGCGCAGAGCAAGGTAAGTGCTTTGAGTCTTTTCTCAGCACCCCTGCCTCGGGATGCGCTTTTTCCTCCCGAAGCGTTATTACTTGCTCCCCCCACTGCAAAGCCCCACCCAGTAAGTCAAAAACGATCTTCCCCTCGCATGGTGCTTGGACACATGGCTTTCACTCTCCAACCTGTCGCGCTGGTTGACCTGGACCATCTGACTCGGCTACGCGATTAAATTCTGCAGGCTACCACCTTGTTTCAGCAGTATTCGCTCCACTTCGATGCACGGTGAAAATGCCAGCACCTTAAGGGCAGAGATTATAACTCTGCTACTTAAGGACGCAATAGAGCCTGCCCCTCCAGCTGAGATGAATAAGGGTCTCTAGAGCTCTTACTTCAGTGTACCCTAAAAAGGCGGTGGGTTGCGGCCAATCTTGGATGTAGGTTGCTTAACACAATCTCCCGTTCAAAATGCTATCGCAGAAACAGATTTTAACCTGCGTTTGGCATCAGATTGGTTTGCAGGGGTAGACCTGAAGGACGCGTACTTTCACGTCTCCATTCTGCCTCGACATCAACCCTTCCTACGGTCCACGTTCGACAGCCAGGCGTTTCAGTAAAAGGTCCTCCCCTTCGGCCTGTCCCCTCGCGTCTTCACCAAGGTCGCAGAGGCAGCCCTTGCCCCGCTATGGAAAGTGGGCATCCACATACTCAATTACCTCGACGACTGGCTCATTCTAGCTGATTCTCAAGAGTTACTATGTGCTCACAGGGACCAGGTGCTCAGGCACCACTGCCGTCTAGAGCTTCAGGTCAACTGGGAAAAGAGCAAGCTCTCCCCGCTTCAGAGCATCTCTTTTCTTGGCATGGAGTTACTCAGTCTCAATGACAGCACGCCTCACTCTCTTCAGTTCCAGAGGCTCCTGGGGCATATGGCATCCTCAGCCGTGGTCGTGCCATGCCGCCGGATTGATGCATATGAGACCGCTTCAGCTAATCACCCCTTCCAGCTGTCAGACTTACAACTCTTGGACAGACCTCTGTTTTCTGTGGACTGGAGTCCCCCTACAGCAGGTGTTCAGACGTGTCGTGGTCACCACAGACGCCTCTCAACTGGCAACTGCAACAGGCATGCAGCCGCTGGCTCCTGGACAGGGCCCCGGCTGCATTGGCACATCAACTGCCTAGAGTTGCTGGCAGTATTCCTTGTCTTGCAGAGGTTTCTCCCACTGATTCGGGGCAGGTACGTCTTGATCTGTTCAGACAGCACCACGGTGGTAGTGTACATAAATCGCCATAATGGCGTGCGCTCTCCTTTCCAAGGCACTAAAAGATCTGCACTTGGGTAGTCCTGACCCCGACGTGCTGTAGGAACTGCACTCTGCCACCGACCTTGCTCTCAGAGCCATGAAGGTCACAGCGCGGGCACTCGGGCATGCGATGGCCACCCTCGTGGTCAAGGAACGTCACCTGTGGCTGATCATGGTCGAGATGCATGACGTTGACAAGGCTCACTTTGTCAATGCCCCCATCTCCCAGCTTGGCCTCTTCTGTGATACTGTCATCGACTTCGCCCAGCAGTCTTCGCCATTAAGGAGGCAGACGGAAACAATCAGAAATGACCTGTGTTCATAGACACGATCAACCAAGCCAGAGCTCCCTCTACCAGGCAGCTTTACGCCCTAAAGCGGCACTTGTTTGCAAATTGGTGTTCTTCCCAGTCCGAAGACCCACAGAGATGCGCAGATCGGTCAGTTCTTTCATTCCTGCAAAAGAGATTGGAGGGGAGGCTGTCCCCCTCCAACTTGAAGGTACATGTAGCCGCTATCACAGCCCACCACGACGCAGTGGACGGCAAGTCCTTGGGTAAACACGACTTGATTATCAGGTTCCTTAAGAGGCACCCAGAGGCTGAATCCTCCCCGGCCAAGCCTGTTCCCCTCCTGTGATCTCTCAGTGGTCCTTCTAGCCTTCAGAGACTGGAAAGGGAACTTAAGTGAGGAGACTTAATGATCAAAATCAAGTTTTAAGTTAAAAGAAGTAATCTGACTATACATTTTCTTTACTTAAAGACTTTACTTAATTTTAGACCTACACTACCATTTAAAAGAAGTCTCTTCTGCTCACCGAGGCTGCATTTATTTGATCAAAAATACAGTAAAAACATTGTATTAACACTTTTTACAATTTAAAAGAACAGTTTTCTATTTGAATATATTGTAAAATGCTATTTGTGATCAAAGCTGAATTTTCAGTATCATTACTGCAGTCACATGATCCTTCAGAAATCATTATAATATGCTGATTTTCTAATATGGGCATATTTAAAGTGCATTTTACTCATTTAAACCTGAACAGATATTTGCAAGCACAAGCATTGATGATAATGAGGCAGCATAAACACTAGAAAAAATATATTCTAAACATTCATATAATTTTATATCATACAGCATACAATTTAAATACCTGCTTTAGCTGAAACAGCATTTAAATGTAACTAAAACTTTCTTATTAGAAGTCATATTTCAAATGTCAATACTCTGAATCCAGGCTGGCAAGTCTGTAAACAGTCCCACTAGTAAAATATGTACATGTTTATATACAATAGCATGTCAACTAATGAAAACTAAATTACATACTCGTCCGAAATTGTATCTTCGGCTGGATCAAGTCTCTCTTCAAAATACAAACATTCCCGCTCTTCTTCTGAGGAAAATGTTAACTCTTCCTTACTATCCAGGAGTTTCCTCACCTGTGTATCGTTACAAATGCGCAGAAAAGTGAATGACTTTGTTTTTAAGGCACAGTTGGGGGCGTTTACCATTTGCATTGATCGTCTCAGCACATTAGTATATGAATGGCACACTCTGCTGGTGGGTGGGATCATATTACCTATAATTAGATGAACCAGTAAACACTGTATATCGCTTTGTTTCATACAAATTATATTGCAGGAGAATATTTGTTTTAAATTTGAATAATTTTATTTAAAAGTAGAAATCTTAAGCTTTCTTTAGACTCATGTTTCATGTTTGTGTGATAAGTATTTGCGGAGTTTCAGTTCATTTTTGTGATGTGTTTCACAAATATGCTCGCAAACACGGAGACTGCTGAAAGCTCACCCTTTTTATTTTCTTTATTTTACAATACACAAGGTTTTGTTGCTATTGTGAGTGTACACAAATAAAAGAAGACCCTTTGTAGTCTCTAATGATGCCTTACACTTATCTGTATACCCCAAAATGACAGAGTATTTTAAGTAGTTTCCGCTGTAATGAAGAAAATATCCAGCAGGATGCACCGGCGCTTCTGTCGATCCCAGAGGCTTTTAATTTTTTAATGTATTTCACCCTAATCAGCCTCACATAGCTGTAGTGGAAAGCACCATGCAACCCCTCCCCCTCTGTTTTGTTTTCACACATACGGGCACACTGCCTTATTACTCTAATGCCGAAAAGTGACGCATCCTCCGTTGTTAGTTCTAAAGTGATGTTTTCAACAAAGGCTTGAGCTAAATACACTTGATCAATACATCCCAACAGTTTCTATATTATCTGAAATATCTGTGGGAAACACCCTTGTGACCCCTCCCCCTCTCTTTAAACACTGCCACACTCATGGATACACATTATACGCGTTACGCACACACTCGTGAGAGAAAAATAGAGCCATTTTGTCAGTGCACTCATGCATCTCAGTAGGGTTGAAATAATTTGTTAAGATTTTCAACGGAAATATTGTGACAACCAATGCTGCTGAGAAGTGCTTAAACTTACATTTTGCTGATTTTTACATCTGATAAGAACTGCAACAAAGAAAAGGTAATCCCAGAAGCGATCTCTCTCATTTTCTGAGTTTCTCTCTTTCGATCACTCAAAAAAAAACTTGCACACAAACTATCACACACACAAACACACACAAATGCACTAACTTATTACTCCATTAAGTGCTCCAGTAAAGCAGCACAAGCCTCACTATCCTCCGTTGCTAGTTCTAAAGTGACGTTTTCGAACTAGCAACGAAGGCTTGAGCTGTATGAGAGGAAGACGCTAAATCCATGGCAGAAGAAAGTAATTCCACTGACAAGAGCATTTTAGGGACAAAAAACAGAAAATGTCATGAGATAAAACCCTGAATGATGTCTTAAGGTGTGATAACCGTGGTATAAGTGGAATAATTGACTATGGCCTGTGTAATGCTTAAAAATAATGCTCACTCCGCTGCGTGGCGTGACCACATTACCACCTATGGTGTGCATTATTTTAATTAAATGATCCGTAGACAATTATTCCTTACGTGTTGAAAAGAATGTCCTTTTTTGCATTTTTCTAATTAAATACAGATTTTTTTTTTATGAAAAATTATTATAAGCACAACAATTTGAGAAAATTTGAACTGAAAAATGAATTTCATATTATTTGGTATGTCCCCCTTTTGCTTTAATGACAGCATACACTTGTGTTGGCATGGACTTCACAAGATTTTGCAAAACCTGATGATCCATGTTATCTCAGCATGATTTGAGAAAGTTCCAAAGATCATCTTGTAAGCTACAATGGAAGTGTTGCAAAAGCGCCGTGCCTACAACCCCATAAACCATGATAAAATCACTGTAAAGCACAGCCTTGAGTGGCTAATTGCTTTTGTAAACTGTGGCAACAGAGGTATGTTAAGACACTAAAGGTTAATAAACAGTTACAATTATTATGGATAATAATCTGAATAAGTATCTCTTCCACATTAAACAGTCTTGTATAGAAGCACTGTACAATGCTGCGAGTTAATCAGGCATAAGAGAACATTCTGGATTAGAAAGCTGCTCTACAAAATATCCCAATGATTATGTTAGCAGGATCGGCATGAGTAGGGAGTGCGAAATTAATAGGGAGAAAAAGAGAAACCCTTGGAGGAAGGGAATACAGGGGAGGTCAGAAATAGTTGCTGTGTTGTTGTGCATAAAACTCATGGGTAAAATCTACTTGCCCCATGAACTTGAGGTGAAAACCTCTCAGGCAAAAGTCATGGTCATATGGTCAGAGCCATGTTATGCTGTCTGCGTGTGAGAACAGCAGGGATGAGAGGGACAGCTGCTCTCAGCTAAGTATATGCCAGTCTGCCAGAAATGACCTCATGCCCTGTGCTCCTGCTCTGTAACTAGGCTGAGATATGGATTACAAATGTCCCAGTGTGCCAGACTGCTTTTACTATTAACCAGGTTTGATATATGGACATGCAAATAAAGAACACACACTTTTCTGTTTTTCATTTGTTAAACCTTTTATTTATTACTTTTAGTTTTATATTGAATGGAGCTTTCTTAGATGGATGGATGGATGGAAGGACTGACTGACTGGCTGACAGATATATAGATATACATATATTTAAAATATCTTCCTAACTTGGCCATATAGAATTATTTTGGATGAATGGATATAATAGATCTATCTTTTAAGGATAGAATGATGGATGAACAGATAAAATGTCTTCCTTCCTAACTTGGCCATAAAAAATAAAATAAAAAAATAGGTTGGATGGATGGAGAAAATATATCGACCTATGATGGATGGATGGATGGCTGGATACACTTGGATGGATAGCACCCAAAGGTAAAACTATAATACTATTTCAACAATTCAAAGAAGAAGAAAAAAAAAGAATACCATCAACATCAAATACACAAACTGCATAAAACCAGTATTACTACTCCTTAGAGAGAAAATGTCATTACTAGTGCTCTTTCACAAGGGGACAGTGTAATACATATATATAAACCACACTGGCATGGGTTTGTGCATGTTTCTCTGTGTGTGTGCCTGTGCGTGTGCGTGTGCGTGTGTGTTTAGATGTTTATGAGACACAAATGCATGTTGACAGAGGGGAAATAGTGTGAGTGTACGTGAGAGAACAGGGCTGTATTAAAGTTGTGTGAGTGAGGTCTGTGTACTCTATGTGTGTGTGAAGCTGAGATGGGATGTCATTGCGTGCTTGCTTCCATCTTGCCATCCTGACTATTACAATCCCCTGGCTGCTTATAAACCTTTCCTCCATGAGAGGAAAGTTGAAGCTGTTGTTTTATTGAAATGTGAACAGAAATAAGAGTTGTTTTTACACATCTCAGCTCAGGTCAATATCATGTTCATACGGGATAACCTTGACCCCCTGCTCTAAGGGTTTGCTAAAGGCCCATAATGTCGCACCATTATTCTCCATGGGCCGGAATGAGATGGGATCGGCGACCGTGCAGATGACCTGATAAACTGCACTGCACACACTGCTTGGCCACATAAAAGCCATAAAACCCCAGCCTGGGGCTAAGCCTCATAAATCACGCCACATTAGGCCCTCACTCACAGCAGACAAAGACTATGCTGCTCATTTATTCAGCGCTGTTTTGAAGTTCTCAATGGCTACGTTCACAGTCAGTGTTAAGGATTGTGGTGACTCTTGAATTTTCATGTTCATAGAACAGCTTATGCCTGTATGCATGCATACTCAAAGTCAAGTCCCTTTTCCACACAGTGACTGAAGTAAATATCAATTATGGTGACCTTCATATAGGGCTGGGCGACATATTTAATAGACTTAATATAATTGCAATGATTTTGCTTACGCTAAAAAAATTAAGCAATATCATGAATATTGAAATTATTTTACAGTGCTTATTATTTGGCCATTAAGTTTCATAAGGGAGTGTCATTAGACAAACACACTGTCTATACCAGAAAAGCAAATCACCCCGCTTATAATGAGTGATGCTGTTCACGCTGGAAGCGTCCATTGTGCTTGTTATGAAACTTAACTGCATATAATAATAAGCACTGTAAAACAGCATCTTCAAAACTGAACTTCAACTTAACACGCATATTAAAAACGCGATGGTTATGGCATCTTCGGTTAAGCCAGCCGCGATTTGAAAATAGGCGGTTCAAACTGTCACTAAAAAAACTGGTGCGAGCTTACTAAGATTATTATGGTAACCTGAAGGAAGAACGGACAGATGCGCGTTGTGCACATTCTTTCATTGAGTTGACAAATCTTTAAATGATGACAAAATATCAAGCATTATATTTTGATTATGCAATCTTTTGTACAGTTTGTAACAGATTATTTTATAACAGCCTATAATAATGAATAGACAATCCACTGGAACAACAAGATGCATTGCAGCAGACAAAGACGTTTGTCAGACATGTAATTATATATACAGTAATTTAGATGTCATTGCCTCTAGAGTACCTGATGAGTAAGCAAAATGACCAAAATGCCCATTCCTACTCTAAAAAGGGATTGGCAACCGTATTCTGCTGCTTTGTGAATTTAGCCAATGGTTCTCCTGCTCCACGTCTTGGCCCTCAGTGTACTAGTTTGACTGTAATTGTTTTTCCATGTCTCCTCGCTCGTGCCCTTCTGCCTCTCAGGTAACACATATGTCATGGCAAACATCTTTTGACAGCTAGTCCCTGTCTCACCTTTCATCTGTCCATGTTTGCCAGTTTCTGACACGCCAACACAAAGATGTCAGACGCAAGGCCCAAGGGTTAAAAGCAGCTACCTGTCATTTATTATCATGCCACAAAGCACTTTTTTTGACAAACAGATCTACAATACAGGTCTCATGTTTATGCTGGTTTGTAAAATATATATTCAGTGACCCCTTTTTTAAAACAATGCCAGTTTTTCATAATAGTTATTATTTTTAGTTTGCAATTAAAAATGTACATACCGTATAACAAGTTTGGCTGAAGTTTTCCAGTGAAATATCCAACTGGGTGTGTCAAAAGTGATTAAAATGGTGTCATATTCAGACAAGGTTTTAAGTTGAATTTTAAAACATACCTCCTTAGCCTAAAAGTTTTGCCTGAACATAACCAATATTGTTTTTAAATATAAAGAGATGTCTAAAAAATATATCCTGACCTTATTCATGCCTAAACCTAACCAATAGCATTTTAAAATGCAGAAGCTAAATTAAAAGCATATTTTCTAAAGCAACCAAATAATTTTGTGTCGCTTCTATGACTCTATCGTGTCACGTGTCAGCTTGAGATCATGACTGGTCTTGAACCACGGTGCTCTGACTCAGAGTCAACGCTCTGTGAGGTGAGCTACCGTGCAAGCTATTCACGTTGGAATAGGTGTATAAATGTAGGTGGGTATGTAATACAAGCAATAAAGTGTATTGTTTTTCAAAAGATGTGTTAGAGTAAAAGTGTGTTGATATCATAAATTAGCAGGGTCTGAGTAACAGAGAGACAAATAAGTATTTATAAAATCATAATCAGCCATTAAAGTCATGATTTCATTTGAGTGAAAGTGAATAAAACCCACAGTTGTTTGTACCGCATCTTTCACCTGGAAACTACAGAGAATTGTACCTGGAGACACGTATAACAAGTTTTGCAAAAATGTTTATAGAGTCATGTTTTCCCTCTGAGACCAGGTTGCAAAACATTATAAGGGGCCATTCACATAGGATACTTTCTTGTATCCTTGATCACGTTTAGTTAATTTTCTCCATTTAAACATGTGCTTGACGAACATTTGACCATTGCAATTTTCCTCACTGTTTAAAGATGCTGTGCCAAGTTAAAATAAGTGTTGGGCAAGTCACTCAATAAGTAATCATTACACATTTCAAATAAAGTTCCTACAATTGTAATCAGATTACTTTAGTAATTACTACATCTAAAAGTAATCACATTTCCAATAATATATTGTAATTACTCTAAAACACTTTAGAATTTTTTTTGGTATTTTCACACACATTAAACTCAAAACACTGTCTATACTTTCTTTGTGTTCACTGATATACACAATACTGTATGTGTAACCTGAAAATGTAATTAAATGTTATTAATTTCTTATCTGATTACACCCAACTGTTCAGAGGCACCTACTTTTTGTTCCATTTCATTGCGCTCCATCAAGCTTTTTTAAACACACACACACAAACATACACACTGTGGAAAAGTATTTGATCCATCCTGATTTCTTCTATTTTTGTGTATTAGAAGATTTCTAATTTTTCATACTGAATAGTTTTAGATCTTCAAACAAGATATAAAATAAAACAAAGGCAACCTTTAAAGAAAACACAAAATACAATATTTTTAATTGAATCAAAAGAAGTTATGCAACACCTATATCACCCATGTAATAAACTAACTGCCCCCTTAAAATGAATTGCTAGTTGTGACACCTTTAGCAGCAACAACTGCAACCAAACATTTCCGATGACTGGAGATTGTCTCGGGTTACTTAACTGTAACCTCTGTTCCCTGATAAAAGCTACACTTTGATGCTGCACTGATTTAGCAATTTGGGAACAACTTTAGGTGTGACCAGCTGTGAATATGTGTGCAACACGTCAATTAAAATGTCTAGAATTTATAGCCTCTGCTGATGACATCATTGGATGCACCTGTAGCAGGGCTATAAATAGATGCATCACATGTGCATCGTCAGGTATTTTGTCTGAAGAGCAGTCCTGGGGCATCCCAGTGCGGCAATGAAGCGCAGCATCTTGTTCCGCTTTTATCAGGGAACGTCTCAGGTTACTTAACTGTAACCCCTGTTCCCTATCAAAAAGATTTTGATGCTGCGCTGATTTAGCGCTTTGGGAGTGAGAATTCCCACGCCACCACACTGTGGAGGTACGTACCCCTTACGGCTGTGTAGTTGTGCTCACAAGAGTGCGAGAGGTCTCAGACATGAGCTTGTGATGTTGACTCAAGGACATAAGAGCCCGGAGTGGCATGAACATCCAAACTATAAAATCTTAGGAATGTGTGCAGAGAGGACCAGTTTGCAGCATCACAAACATGCTGCAGAGGGACACCTCTAGCCAGGAGGTGATACCTCTGGTAGAGTGAGCCCCGATACCTACTGATGAAGCTTGACCGCGCACATCATAGGCCAGGGCAATAGCGTCCCTCACCCAATGTGACATTGTCTGCTTGGTGGCAGCCGCCCCCCCTGTTGTGGCCCCCATGGCAAACGAATAGATGCCCTGACTTACGCCCTGACTGGCTAGTGCGGTGGACAAGTCTGAAGGGCACAGACTGGACAAAGTCTGTGAAGTCTTTCCTGCTCTGGCGTTGTAAACGGCGGGGAGAAGAAGGCTTTGAGAAAGGAACCTTAGGCAGGTAGTCAGGATGAAGGAGCAAAATTGCTTTAGCCATTCCTGGGGCAAATTCTAAGCAGGCTGGCAAGACAGACAGACAGCGCCTGCAGATCCCCAATTCTTTTTAGAGAAGTAATTGCCATAAGAAAAACCATCTTGAGAGTAAGAAGTTTATCAGATGCTGACTCTAGAGGTTCGAAGGGGGTCTCAACCAGAACCTCAAGGACTATTGCTAAGTCCCATGAAGGGATCCTGGTCCTATAAGGAGGTCTCAGTTGCATGGCTCCACGAACGAAGCGAACGAGCAGATGATGTCTCCCCAGGAGAGACATAATCTCCAAGAACCATACCCAGTTCGGCAAACACGGTGCTATCAGTAAGAGGCAAGACCCTTAATGGCTAACTCTGGCCAAGACTCCCGGGAGCAGAGAAACCGGAGGAAATGCATACAGGCGCATTCTGGGCCATCGCGTCCAGACCCAGGGGGGTTGGGTGACTCAGAGCGAAGTAGAGTGGACATTGCGCTGTCTGTTGGGAGGCGAAGTGTTCCACTTCCGCTCTATAAAATCTCACCCAGATTTGTTCCACTACCTCAGGGTGGAGTTTCAACTCCCCCGTCGGTATTTCCTGTCTGGACAGTAAATCTGCTCCCACATTCAGGCATCCAGGGATATAAACTGATCTGTTTGACAGAAGCTTGCCCTGGGCCAAAAGGAGAATCTACCATGCCAGTCTGTTGAGCTGGCGTGAACGTATACCTCCTTGATGGTTTATGTTAGAGACTACCGCTGTGTTGTCCACCCGCACCAGGACATGGCATCCTCTCAAATACTAGAGGAAGTATTTCAGAGCCAGAAATGCCGCCATCAACTTGAGGCAGTTGATGTGCCAATCAAGCTGATGACCCTCCCATTCCCTTTGAGCTGGACGACTACTTAAGATTGCACCCCAGCCAGTCAGGGAGGCGTCTGTCGTTAGCAATTTGCGACGGCAAGACGCACCTAGAGTGGGACCCAAAGTGAGGAACCGGGGTCTGAACCACATAGAAAGGGTACGAAGCATGGCGCGTAACCCTTATCTGCCTTAGGGGACTGGCCCTTGGATAAAATCCCCTGGCTTTGAGCCACAACTGAAAAGGTTTCATGTGCAGAAGGTCCAAAGGGATCACCGAGGATGCAGATGCCATGAGACCTAGTATTTGTTGATACTGACGAACAGTGCAACCTTGGCCTAGCCTGACTTTGCTCAGGGTGTTCTAAATGGACACGATTCCAGCGGGAGACAATTGTGCCCACATCATGATCGAATTCCATACATGCCCCGATAGGTAATTTCCAGAGTGTGAGAGAGAACGCTCTTTGATGTTGAGTCTCAGACCCAGAGAAACCAGATGAGCTAAGATGATTTCCCTGTGCTGAACTGCCAGTCCTTGTGACTGTGCTAGTATTAGCCAGTCGTCTATGTAATTCAGAATGCGGATGCCCCGGAGTCACAAAGGAGCCAGTGCTGCATCCATGCATTTCGTGAACGTGCAGGGTGACAGGGCTAGGCCGAATGGAAGAAACCGATATTGGAAAGCTTCGCCCCCGAAAGCGAACATCAGGAACTTCCTGTGTTGTGGCAGAATTACGATATGAAAATATGCATCCATGAGATCGATCGTGACCAACCAATCGTGATGTTGGATTTGAGACACGACCCTTTGACCAAGAGATTTTGCAGTTCTTTCCACAGTAGACATGCTTGTTCCGGTTTCATGGTAGTGGAGACCACGCTGTTGAAACACGGAGTACGGCGATCAAATTAAATTCTGTAGCCTTTTTCTACTGTTCTTAGAACCCATAATTGTTTCTCCGTGCTGAATTAAGCAGACCGCCAATGGCGCGAGCCATCTGCTTGGTCATGCGGAAAGCCTGAGAAAGCCTCTTCGTCGAACGTGGTACCCGCACTCAGGTCCTTCAACAGATCAGCCTGGTACGCCTGTAACACTGCCATAGTGTGCAGGGCAGCAATAGTCTGACCAGCTGCCTGATAAGCCTTCCCCACAAGTGTGGAGGTGGTCCTATGCAGCTTTGTGGGGAGAGTGAGTCTCTTTAGTGAAGATGCCGAGCCAGGTGAGAGATAACCCGCAAGTGTCTCTTCTACCGGCGGCATCACTGAATACCCCCGTGCCTCGGCGCCCATGATAGATGCATATGTCGCCGTCGAGGGCACGAAGACACGGGAAGTATAAGGTTTCCTCCTTTTTTTTTTTTTTGGCCACCAGACAAATATGTCTTGTAGTTTAGAGCGTTTGGGGGTCTTTTTTTGTGTGGCCAGTTTAACTGTAGTCTGGCCGCAGCCCGAGTAACCACCTCGAGTAATTCCTTAGCCGCTTTATTATTGTGCGTGGAATGTTCAGAGGTTCAGCGTCCCCCTCGTGAACCAAACAGGCGCCGAAGCGCGCTTCAGGCTTGCGAGAAGGATCAGCTGGATCTGGGGAGACCTGTCTCTCGCTCCTCAGCCAGATCTATGCGAGAGCCTCACGATGAAAGAGTGGGCGCTTGCTCTTGGAAGTAAGTGAGACGAGTGTGAAGCATTTTGACTGTAAACTGATCGCAATGCTCGCACCTGCCCTGCCCCAACTCAAGAGCAGCATGCTCTTCACCCAAACACACAAAACAAAACTGGTGTGTGTCCGTTTCAGCCATAGAGCGTAAACAGGGGAAAACACACCGCTTGCTTTGTTTATCAGTCATTCTTTTTCTTCTTTTTTTTTTAAGAAAAGAGAAAGAGAAAGGTTTATGCACACTGCCTAACAATTCTAACTCTTAACAGAGGAAAGTAGAAAGTTCTGACAGTCAAGAAGAACAACACACACAGAATGATCTGAAGACAAAAGATCTGACGATGCACCTGTGACGCATTTATTTATAGCCCTGCTACAGGTGCATCCAATGATGTCATCAGCAGAGGCTATAAATTCTAGTCAATTTCATTGATGTGTTGCACACATATTCACAGCTGGTCACACCTAAAGTTGTTCCCAAAGCTCTAAATCAGCGCAGCATCAAAGTGTAGCTTTTTGATAGGGAACAGTCTTTCACATCGCTGTGGTGGATTTTGGCCCACTCTTCTTTGCAGAACAGCTTTAGTTCAGCCACACTGGAGGGTTTAAGAGCATGAACTGCCCATTTAAGGTCCTGCCACAGCATCTCAATTGGGTTCAAGTCAGGACTTGACTAAGCCACTACAAAACTTTAATTTTGCTTCTATTGAGCCATTCAGAGGAGGATGTAGTGGGACCACTGTCTTCCAAACAGTTCCACTTTGGACTCATCAGTCCACAGAACATTCTCCCAAAAAAGGTTTAAGGATCATCAAGGTGTGTTTTGGCTAAATTAATTCGAGCCTTAATGTTCTTAATGACATTCCATGGATGTCATTTTTGGCCTGTGACTTTCCAATAGTAGAGTCGTGAACTGACACTTATTGTTAGGAATGAGGCA